>NC_092400.1:38128747-38438747 GCF_030028105.1 Mobula birostris | reverse complement strand
CAGTCCTTAAAGCCTGCCCCACCAATTTCAATATAAACATCTGCCCCAGGCTTGCCTTCTCTTTTGTACCAGTTCCCTCCAGCCTCCAGTTCCTTAATCTATCAAAAATCTATCTACTTCCTCTTCAAGTATCTCCAAATATCTAGTGTCCTCTGAGGTAGAAATTTCCAGAGATTTAAGTGAGATGGAAGTCAAGCAAGTCTAAGTCTAAAATGACTACCCACCTATTTTGCAACTCTGCCCCCTCATTCGACACTCTCCCTTAGTGGAACTTTCTCAGCATCTACCTACCTTATCCCTTTACGACTTTATTATGTATGTTTCAATATGATATAAATTTTACTTTGAACTTTGATCACCCCTCATCTAAACTCCAAAAAATACCATTCCAAATTTATTACTTACTTGCAAAGTTATTAGGGCACGACTTCAGGATTGAAGGACGTCCTTTTAGAACTGAGATGCGGAGAAATTACTTTAGTCAGAGGGTGGTAAATCTGTGGAATTTGTTGCCATGAGTGACTGTGGAGGCCAAGTCATTGGGTGTATTTAAGGCAGAGATAGATAGGTTATTGATTAGCCAGAGCATCAAAGGGTATGGGGTGAAAGCAGGGGAGTGGGGATGACTCAATGGGCCGAATGGCCTACTTCTGCTCCTATATCTTATGGTCTTATGGACAGTTCTCTCATTACAGGAATTAGCCATGCAAGCTCTTTTAGACTTCCTCCTAATCCAGTGTACCTTTCTTAAAAAAACAGATGTCCATAGTTCATTGATTTTTGTCGCCTTTCTTTAATAAGGTCATCACATTAACAGTTTTACAATCCATTGCTACCCATTTGGAACTTGCAAGAATGCAAGAAAATCAGAGCAGGAGTCAACCACCAGATCCTCAAGCCTTCCCCCACCATTCAATATTTGATCCAAGTTGGCTTCAACTCCACCTCTGTGCCAGTTTCCCATTATGGTGTCATGGGAGTGTAGCGGTTAGTGTAACACTATTACAGTGCCAACGGTTCGACTATGCCACAGATTTTTATGTTCTTTGGGTGCTTCCGTTTCCTTCCACGTTCCAAAGAAGTACGGATTAGTAGGTTAATTGATCACACCATCAAAGTACACCCCCGTAGTCATTTAACCTACTAACCCAGTGAGAGAAAACTTCAGTGCCCTGAAGAAACCTAGGCAGTCACAGGGAGAAGGTACAAACTGCTTACAGACAGTGGAGGAATTGAATCTGGGTCACTGCAGAGTGTACAGGCCCAGAGCCATCAAAGTCTCCTCATACGACAACCCTTTCATCCCCACAGTCATCCTTGTAAATCTCCTCTGGACCCTCTCCAATACCAGAACATCTTTTCTGAGATACAAGGCCCAAGACTGCTCTCAATACTCCAGACGTGTGATATTTGTGTGGCTCATGCACGAAAACACCTAGATCCCTCTGGATTTATCTCATATGCAGTTGCTGTCTATTTAAATAATAAAGCTGCATTTCGAGTCCACTGACCAAAGTGCATGACCTTGCACCTCCCCGTATTAGTCTCCATCTGCCAGGTTTGCATCCAATCATTCATTCTATTTATAACCTGTGGCAGAATCACAATGTCCTCATCACAACAAGCTCTTCTGCCTATTTTTGTATCATCAACAAATTTAGAAACCTTGCATTTTGTATCCTCCTCCAGCTTATTCATTTAAATTGCACACAGCTGAGGGATAGAAACTAACCCCAGTGGTTGCCACTGGCTACAGAGAGTTTTAAAAAAATTTAACCATTTTCTTTTATCTCTACAACTGCTTCTTTTAAAACTCTTGAATACAGTCCTTGTGTTCCTGACAACTTGCCTGCATTTAGTTCCACTTTGTTTTCCCAGTGCTTTATCCCAGTTCATCCTTCCCATCTGAAACTAGCCCATATGTTATTCTTGAGATATTTGCAGTGTCCTCAACAATGAAAATTGTTGCATAGTGGATTTAGATTCAGGTTTATCTATCAGATTTACATTGAAACATACAGTGAAATGCAACACTTGCATTAACAACCAGCACAGCCTAAAGATGAGCTTTGGTGTAGCCCATACATTGCAGCGCCAATTTAGCAAGCCCATGACTTGTTTTTACAACGTCTCCTGAGACGGTGATGTGCCTCTCACGTGAGATGTGGCGGTCTTGGGGGTACTCCCCTCTCCCGCAGAGTCACATCTGCCAGAAGTGCATACGGCTGGGCGATCTGGAAGACCGTGTAAGGAATCTGGAGCAGCAGCTGGATGACCTTCGACTCCAGAATGAGGCAGTCATAGATGAGAGCTACAGGGAGGTAGTCACACCTAGGCTGTCGGAAGCAGGTCGTTGGGTGACAGTCAGAGGGTGGAAAGCGAAGGTGAACAGACAAGTAGTGCAGAGCACCCCTGTAGCCATTCCCCTGAATAATAAGTTTACCGTCCTGGATATGTTGGCGGGGACGACCGACCAGGTGTGAGCCACGGTGGCAGGGCCTCCGGCACTGAGTCTGACCCTGTGGTGCAGAAGGGTGGGACGGAGACGAGGAGAGCTGTCGTCATTGGAGACTCTATAGTCAGGGGAGCAGACAGGAGATTTTGTGGACGTGAGAAGGACACCCGCATGTTTGTTGCCTCCCGGGTGCCAGGGTCCAGGATGTCTCTGACCGGGTGCACGACATCCTGGTACGAGAGGGAAAGCAACCAGAAGTCGTGATACATGTTGGGACCAACAACATAAGCAGGAAGAGGGATGAGGTCCTGAAGTCTGAGTTTCGGGAACAAGGCAGAAGGCTGAAGAACAGGACCTCAAGGGTGGCGGTCTCAGGATTGCTGCCAGTGCTACGTGACAGTGATGATAAGAATTGGAGGAGATGGCAGTTGAATGCGTGTCTGAGGAGTTAGTGCAGCGAGCAGGGTTTTAGATTTTTAGATCATTGGGATCTCTTCTGGGGAAGGTGGGACCTGTACAGATTGGATGGGTTGCACCTGAACTCGAGGGGGAGCAATATCCTTGCAGGTAGGTTTGGTAGCATGGTTCAGGAGGGTTTAAACTAATTTGCGAGGGGAATGGGACCCAGAGCGATAGAGCAGTGAAAGAAGTGCATGGAGTAAAGCCAGATTTAGCATACAGAGAGACTTTGAGGAAAGAGAAGCAGAATAAACAGTGTAAAGACAGTAAGGTAGAAGGGCTGAAATGTGTGTACCTCAATGCAAGAAGCATCAGGAACAAAGGTGATGAACTGAGAGCTTGGATACATACATGGAATTATGATGTAGTGGCCATTACAGAGACTTGGCTGGCACCAGGGCAGGAATGGATTCTCAGTATTCCTGGATTTCAGTGCTTTAAAAAGGATAGAGAGAGGGGGAAAAGGGGAGGAGGGGTGTCATTACTGGTCAGGGATACTATTACAGCTACAGAAAGGGTGGGTAATGTAGCAGGATCCTCTTTTGAGTCAAAGGGTGGAAGTCAGGAACAGGAAGGGAGCAGTTACTCTATTGGGAGTATTCTATAGGCCCCCTGGTAGCAGCAGAGATACAGAGGAGCAGATTGGGAGGCAGATTTTGGAAAGGTGCAAAAATAACAGGGTTGTTATCATGGGTGACTTTAACTTCCCTAATATTGATTGGCACCTGATTAGTCCAAGGGGAAGTTTGTTAAGTGTGTCCAGGATGGATTCCTGTCACAGTATGTGGACAGGCTGACTGGGGGAATGCCATACTGGATCTAGTACTAGGTAATGTGCCATACTGGATCTAGTACTAGGTAATGAACCGGGTCAGGTCAAAGATCTCTCAGTGGGTGAGCATCTGGGGGCAGTGACCACCGCTCCCTGGCCTTTAGCATTATCATGGAAAAGGATAGAATCAGAGATGACAGGAAAATTTTTAATTGGGGCAAGGCAAATTATGAGGCTATAAGGCTAGAACTTGCAGGTGTGAATTGGGATGATGTTTTTGCAGGGAAATGTACCATGGACATGTGGTTGATGTTTAGAGATCTCTTGCGGGATGTTAGGGATAAATTTGTCCTGGTGAGGAAGATAAAGAATGGCAGGGTGAAGGAACCATGGGTGACAAGTGAGGTGGAAAATCTAGTCAGGTGGAAGGAGGCAGCATACATGAGGTTGAGGAAGCAAGGATCAGATGGGTCTATTGAGGAATATAGGGAAGCAAGAAAGGAGCTTAAGAAGGGGCTGAGAAGAGCAAGAAGGGGGCATGGGAAGGCCTTGGCGAGTAGGGTAAAGGAAAACCCCAAGGCATTCTTCAATTATGTGAAGAAAAAAAGAGTGAAGATAGGACCGATTAGAGATAAAAGTGGAAAGATGTGCCTGGAGGCTGTGGAAGTGAGCAAGGTCCTCAATGAATACTTCTCTTCGGTATTCACCAATGAGAGGGAACTTGATGATGGTGTGGACAATATGAGTGAGGTTGATGTTCTGGAGCATGTTGATATTAAGGGAGAGGAGGTGTTGGAGTTGTTAAAATACATTAGGACAGATAAGTCCCCAGGGCCTGAGGGAATATTCCCCAGGTTGCTCCACGAGGCGAGAGAAGAGATTGCTGAGCCTCTGGCTGGGATCTTTATGTCCTGGTTGTCCACGGGAATGTTACCGGAGGATTGGAGGGAGGCAAATGTCCCCTTGTTCAAAAAAGGTAGTAGGGATAGTCCGGGTAATTATAGACCAATGAGCCTTACGTTCGTGGTAGGAAAGCTATTGGAAAAGATTCTTAGAGATAGGATCTATAGGCATTTAGAGAATCATGGTCTGATCAGGGACTGTCAGCATGGCTTTGTGAAGGGCAGATCGTGTCTAACAAGCCTGATAGAGTTCTTTGAGGAGGTGACCAGGCATATAGATGAGGGTGGTGCAGTGGATGTGATCTATATGGATTTTAGTAAGGCATTTGACAAGGTTCCACACGGTAGGCTTATTCAGAAAGTTAGAAGGCATGGGATCCAGGGAAGTTTGGCCAGGTGGATTCAGAATTGGCTTGCCTGCAGAAGGCAGAGGGTGGTGGTGGAGGGAGTACATTCAGATTGGAGGATTGTGACTAGTGGTGCCCCACAAGGATCTGTTCTGGGACCTCTATTTTTCGTGATTTTTATTAATGACCTGGATGTGGGGGTAGAAGGGTGGGTTGGCAAGTTTTGCAGATGACACAAAGGTTGGTGGTGTGGTGGATAGTGTAGAGGATTGTCAAAGATTGCAGAGAGACATTGATAGGATGCAGAAGTGGGCTGAGAAGTGGCAGATGGAGTTCAACCCGGAGAATTGTGAGGTGGTACACTTTGGAAGGACAAACTTCAAGGCAGAGTACAAAGTAAATGGCAGGATACTTGGTAGTGTGGAGGAGCAGAGGGATCTGGGTGTACATGTCCACAGATCCCTGAAAGTTGCCTCACAGGTGGATAGGGTAGTTCAGAAAGCTTATGGGGTGTTAGCTTTCATATGTTGAGGGATAGAGTTTAAATGATGCAGCTCTATAAAACTCTGGTTAGGCCACACTTGGAGTACTGTGCCCAGTTCTGGTCACCTCACTATAGGAAGGATGTGGAAGCATTGGAAAGGGTACAGAGGAGATTTACCAGGACGCTGCCTGGTTTAGAGAGTATGCATTATGATCAGAGATTAAGGGAGCTAGGGCTTTACTCTTTGGAAAGAAGGAGGATGAGAGGAGACATGATAGAGGTGTACAAGATAATAAGAGGAATAGATAGAATGGATAGCCAGAGCCTCTTCCCAAGGGCACCACTGCTCAATACAAGAGGACGTGGCTTTAAGGTGAGGGGTGGGAAGTTCAAGGGGGATATTAGAGGAAGGTTTTTTACTCAGAGAGTGGTTGGTGCGTGGAATGTACTGCCTGAGTCAGTGGTGGAGGCAGATACACCAATGAAGTTTAAGAGACTACTAGACAGGTATATGGAGGAATTTAAGTTCGGGGCTTATATGGGAGGCAGGGTTTGAGAGTTGGCACAACATTGTGGGCCAAATGGCCTGTACTGTGCTGTACTATTCTATGTTCTATGTATGACGTTCAACTGAACAAGAGTAAAACATGCCCCATTTCTCCCCCCCCCCCCCCCCCCCCCAGCCACTCACAGCTCTCCAACCCCAGGTCAGGCTACATCTAGGCCTCCAGCCTCAGTGAACTTACAGATTCACATTTGTTTAGACTATCACTGCTTCCTGTTACTAATTCCTCTCTGTCTCTCTGTCTGTCTGTCCTCTCTGTCTCTCTCTTCTCCCCCTCCCCCCTCCCCCCCCACAAGGTTCCCACCCTTGTCTTAGCTGTCCTCTTCCTTTTTATATATCCATTAGAACACTTCTGTTTGTTTTAATATTACTAGCCAGTTTCTCAACATTGGCTTTCTGCTTCCTTATTAGCTAATCAGCCCACTGTTAGTTTTAAAAAGGCCCCAGTACTCTGGCCTATCTCCAACTTTTGCCATGCTCTAGGTTTTAGTTTCTGATTTACTATTTTCCTGGTTTCCTTGTTAAGCATGGATGGTTCTTTTGCCTCATTGGGCTCCCCTATCTGATTGGACTACATTGGGCTCCCCTATCTGTTTGGGCTACATTGGGTTCCCCTATCTGATTGGACTACATTGGGCTCCCCTTTCTGATTGGACTACATTGGGCTCCCCTTTCTGATTGGACTACATTGGGCTCCCCTTTCTGATTGGACTACATTGGGCTCCCCTTTCTGATTGGACTACATTGGGCTCCCCTTTCTGATTGGACTACATTGGGCTCCCCTTTCTGATTGGACTACATTGGGCTCCCCTTTCTGATTGGACTACATTGGGCTCCCCTTTCTGATTGGACTACATTGGGCTCCCCTTTCTGATTGGACTACATTGGGCTCCCCTTTCTGATTGGACTACATTGGGCTCCCCTTTCTGATTGGACTACATTGGGCTCCCCTTTCTGATTGGACTACATTGGGCTCCCCTTTCTGATTGGACTACATTGGGCTCCCCTTTCTGATTGGACTACATTGGGCTCCCCTATCTGTTTGGGCTACATTGGGCTCCCCTTTCTGATTGGACTACATTGGGTTCCCCTTTCTGAGGATGACATTTCTGCTGAGTGTTATCAACTCCTCTGATCCTGCTGCCTCCAAGGTACTTCTCGTTTTATTTGACTAACGTATCTTTCTGTCCTGATTATTCTTAAGGCTTGAAGTTTTGAGCTTATCTAAGCTTTGAATAATATTATCAGGCTTAGGGAAATCCTTATGTATCTCACATTCTGTAACCTTTATCTTTTCTTTCAATCAACTGTAACGTGCTCACTGTTCCTGGGAACTCAATCTTCTCAAAGCTGCAAACATGTGGCAGCATCTCTCAGTCCCAAATTAATTGTGTACCAAAACTGCACATGGTTAGAACTCCACACTTTATTCGGGAAAGAAGAATCTGCAGATGCTAATTTGTTTATCTATCACATGTATATCAAAACATACAGTGAAACTCTGATGCAGCGTTTTGTCCCGAAATATCTTGAATTCCTTTCCTCCGGATGCTGCTAGACCCACAGATTTCCTGTAGATTTTTTTGTTGATCCAGAACCTTTCTGATTCGTGTTCCTTGGTTGTTGAGTGATGGAACAGTCCTGATGGGCCGAGTGGCCTAATTCTGCTTGTATGTCTTATGGTCGTGGCTTTTAAATTACAAGCTGGGCTTCCAGATTACCTCCCCAACTCTTCGTCCCTTCTGTTTCTTTGTCTCTCTACCTTCAGGAAGGTCGCTTTCTGCTGTATCAGAAATGCCCACCTAATAATTTCAGAGAAGCACACGTGTGAATTTATTTGATAATATTCCATATTTTTTTGGGTATCTGGATTATACAGATATTCATCAGAAGCTAGATGTTCTGAAGTGTTAGTTGATATTTTTGTATAGTGTTTACAAGGTTTAATTGGATCACTGCCTTTCTCTTTCCAGAATCTGACAGAGAGATCAGGTATGATTTCATTTTTACTTCATTCTTAAATGTTGTGTGCCTCCCAGCTGTAATCTCCTTGCTGTATAGGATCCAGGTACTCAGACCTGTTGCAACTTCACCCAAGAGCATAGTCTTTACACATGAGCTTAGAAAATGTTGGAGGAATGACCATCAAGCACAGGGTCATAGAGCTGAACAGCATATGGACATCAGGCCTTTAGTACCAAGTTGTCCATGGCCACTGACTTTGAGGCTGAATCATCAAAGAATGACCCTCTAGGACAAAGGGTCATAGAGACCTATAGCTTGGAAAACAGGTCTTTTAGTTCAATTTGTCCATGCCTGCCCACTTGCCAAACTGAACTCGTTCAATTTGCCCACACTTTTTAAAGATTAAAGATTACCTTTATTTGTCACAAGTCAGAAAAATACTGTCAATGACCAATACTGTCCGAGGATGAGCTGGGGTTCGGTGCCAACATGAAACACCTTTGAAAAGTGGGAGGAAACCCAGGCAGACATGGGGAGAGCGTACAAACTCCTTCCAGACAGTGGTGGGAATAGTACACTGTCGCAGTCAAAGTGTGAATGCTAACCTTACAGATAGTGGTGGGAATTGTACCCGGGTCCCTGACACTGTAACAGTGTGAATGCTAACTTTACAGACAACGGTGGGCATTATACCCCGGTCACTGTCGCTGTAAACGTGTGAATGATAACCTTACAGACAGCGGTGGGAATTATACCCCGGTCACTGTCACTGTAAATGTGTAAATGATAACCTTACAGACAGCGGTGGGAATTATACCCCAGTCACTGTCGCAGTCAAAGTGTGAATGATAACCTTACAGCGGTGGGAATTGTACCGGGGTCCCTGACACTGTAACAGTGTGAATGCTAACCTTACAGACAGCAGTGGAAATTATACCCTGGTCACTGTTGCTGTAAACGTGTAAATGATAACCTTACAGACAGTGGTGAGAATTGTACCCGGGTCCCTGACACTGTAAATATGTGGATGATAACCTTACAGACGGTAGTGGGAATTGTACCCGGGTCACTTTCACTGTAAACGTGTGAATGATAACTGCTCAGTGGCTGTGCTGCCCTTTTCTTCAGTCGCCTGATGTAGCTATACATCTAAAGGGAAAATTACTTGGATAGATCTGTCGTCAAAAATCAAGACAAATCTGATCTGGGTTATTACCGTCTCGTTGGTCTGCAAACAGAGAGCTGAACCAAGATCACAGAGCAGAAGTACAGAACCAAAACACCCCCATTAAAGCTGTTTGAATGCAAGAAAAATAAGATTATTCCAGTTTAACTTGGATATAAAACTCATTGTAGTTGACATGCTGTGGAGATCTCATAGAAGGTAAATACATTTATTCCCTTCCTGAAGGCGGCAGGAAGCTATTTCCTGAACCACTGCAGTCCTTCTGGTGAAGGTGCTGTCACAGTGCTCTGGACATGGGTGACTCAGGGTTTCACTGAGTGATGATCAGGACTGGCAATGCTTTTTCACGTCAGGATAGTAGGGTGATGCAGGGGGGTGTTGTCCCCTCAGTGTTCTTGGTGGTAAAGTCCCAGAGTCATACAGCATGGAAACAGGCCATTCAGACCACCAGCTCTGGACTGACCATCAAGTACCCATTTACACATTTTAATCTCAGAATTCAGGTTCTTTATCACCAGCATGTGTCATGACATTTGTTAACTTAGCAGCAACTGTCCCTCCTTGCTGGTGGCAACAACGAGAAGGGAGTATATCCTGGGTGATGGGGGTCCTTAATAATTATTATAATAATGGACACTGCCTTTCTGAGACACCATTCCTTGAAGGTGTCTTGGATACTGTGGAGGCTAGTACCAGTGATAGAGCTGACTAATTTTACAACTTTCTGTAGCTTCTTCCAGTCCTGTGCAACAGCCCCGCCCCCCCCATATCAGACAGTGATGTAGCCTGTCAGAATGCTGTCCATGGTACATCTATAGAAGTTTTCAAGTGCTTTAGGTGATGAACCAAATCTCTTTAAACTCCTCATGCAATACACCCACTGTCTTGCCTTTTTTATAGCCTCATCGATATGTTGGGACTAGGCTAGATCCTCAGAGATCTTAACACCCAGGAACTTGAAACTGCTCGCTCTCTCTACTTCTGATCCCTTTATGAGGATTGGTATGTGTTCCTTTGTCTTACCCTTCCTGAAGTCCACAATCAGTTCTTTTTGTCTTATTGACACTGACTGCCAGTTTGTTGCTGTGACACCATTCAACTAGCTGGAATATCTTGCTCCTGTACCCCCTCTCATCACCACCTGAGATTCTACCAGCAAATTAATAGATGGTATTTGAGCTATGCCTAGCTACATAGTTGTGGGGATAGAGAGAGTAGAGCAGTGGGCTAAGCACACACCCCTGAGGTGCACCAGTGTTGATCGTCAGCGAGGAGGAGATATTATCACCAATCTGCACAGATTGTAGTCTTCCTGTTAGGAAGTCGAGGATCCAGTTGCAGAGCGAGGTACAGAGGCCCAGGTTCTATAGCTTATCAATCAGGACTGTAGGAATGATATTGTTAAACACTGATCTATAGTCAACAAACAGCATCCTGATGTAGGTGTTTGTATTGTCCAGGTGATCTAAGGCTGTGTAAAGAAGGTAAGACAGCGGCTATACTTTATTTGGAGTTTGAAGAGATTTGGCATGTCAACAAATACACTCAAAAACTTCTATAGTTGTCCCGTGGAGAGCATTCTGACAGGCTGCATCACTGTCTAGTATGAAGGGGCTACTACACAAGACTGAAAGAAGCTGCAGAGGGTTGTAAATCTAGTCAGTTCCATCTTAGACACTAGCCTACAAAGTACCCAGGACATCGTTAGGGAGTGGTGTCTCAGAAAGGCAGTGTCCATTAGTAACGACCTCCAGCACCCAGGGCATGTCCCTTTCTCACTGTTACCATCAGGTAGGAGGTA
This sequence comes from Mobula birostris, assembly GCF_030028105.1. Classification (NCBI taxonomy): domain Eukaryota; kingdom Metazoa; phylum Chordata; class Chondrichthyes; order Myliobatiformes; family Myliobatidae; genus Mobula; species Mobula birostris. The sequence continues at coordinate 38,427,811 of NC_092400.1, read as the reverse complement.
CAGAAGCCTGAAGGCACACACTCAGCGATTCAGGAACAGCTTCTTCCCCTCTGCCATCCGATTGCTAAATGGCCAATGGATCTTTGGACACTACCTCACTTTTTTTTAAATATACAGTATTTCTGTTTTTGCATGTTTTTTTAATCTATTCAATATACGTAATTGATTTACTTGTATATTATTATTATTTTCTCTGCTAGATTATGTATTGCATTGAACTGCTAAGTTAACAATTTCACGTCACGTGCCAGTGATAATAAACTTGATTCTGAAGAGCCATTGAGATTGCATCTGCCGTAGACCTATTGTGGCGATAGGCAAATTGCAGTGGGTCCAGGTCCTTGCTGAGGCAGGAGTTCAGTCTAGTCATGATTAACTTCTCAAAGCACTTTATTACCATAGATGTGAGTGCTACTGGACGATAGTCATGAAGACAGCTCACACTATTCTCAGCCGCTGGTATAATTGTTGCCGCCTTGAAGTTGGAAACTTCCGCATGTTGCAGTGAGAGGTCGAGATGTTCTTGAATACTCCAGCCAATTGGTTGGCATGGGTTTTCAGAGCCTTACCTGGTACTCCAGGGTCTTCCGCCTTGCAAGGGTTCAGCCTCCTGACAGCCTGACATCGGCCTCTGAGTCAGAGATCACAGGGTCACTGGGTGCAGCTGGGATCTTCACAGCTGTAGTTATATTCTCCCTTTCAAAGTGGGCATAGAAGGCATTGAGCTCGTCTGGTAGTGAAGCATCGCTGCCATTCATTCTGTTGGGTTTTGCTTTGTCGGAAGTAATGTCCTGCAAACTCTGCCAGAGCTGGTATGCATCCAATGTTGCCTCCAACCTTGCTCAGAGTTGTTTCTTCACTCTTGAAATAGCCCTCTACAAGCCTTACCTGGTTTCCTGGTACAGTTCTGGTTCATCAGACTGAAATGCCACAGATCTCGCCCTCACCATACAGTGAGCCTCCTGGCTCATCAATGGCTTTTGGTTTGGGAATGTTCAGCAAGTTTTCATAGGCACACACTCATCCACACAGGTTTTAATGAAGTCGGTCATAACTGGGGCATACTTGTCCGGATTCAAAGGTGAGTCCCTGAATACAGTCCGGTCCACCGATTGGAAGCAGTCCTGTGCCTCCCTTGTCCATATCTTCTTGGTCCTCACCACTGATGCTGCGGTCTTCAGTTTCAGGGAGTAGAAGTACAGCCAGGTAATCAGACTTTCCGAAGTGTGGGCATGCAATAGCACGGTAAACTCTCTTGATAGCAGTGTAACAGTGGTCCAGTGTGTTGTTTCCTCTGGTACTACAAGTGATTCGTTGATGGTAATTATTTGGTGACTTTTAATATATTCCTCATATTCTCCCTGCACACTCATCAGCATACCCTCAGAGTTTCATGTGATTGAAACATTTCTGTGCAGACTTTTTAGAATCATAGAGCACTAAAGCAGAAACAGGCCCTTCAGCCCATCTAGGCCATGCTAAAGCCATTTAAACTGCCTATCCCATCTACCAGCACTGGGACCCTACTGTATCCCTATCATCCATGTTCCTATCCAAACTTCTCTTAAATGTTGAAATTGAACCTACATCCAGCACATACACTGGCAGCTCATTCCACACTCTCATCACCCTCTAAGTGAAGAAGCTTCCCCTCTTGTTCCCCTTAAATATTTCACTTTTCACCCTTTACCCATGACCTCCAGTTGTAGTCTCACCCAACTTCAGTGGAAAAAGCCTGCTTCCATTTACCTTATCTATACCTCTCATAATTTTGTATACCTCTATCAAATCTCCTACGTTCTAGGGAATAAAATCCTAACCTATTCAACTATCCCCATAACTGGAGTCCTCGAGTCCTGGCAACATCCTTGTAAATGTTCTCTCCTGTTAACAGATTTGGTTCTAATTAAGGTGCTGTAGAATCAGTGGAGTAATAACAGGCACAGATGCTCTGTCAGTACAAAATTCCTTTAGGAAGTTGCTGTGGTTTCACTGAAAGTTGTTTGCCATTTCATTACCATGATTTTCCATATTTTCATGGTCACGGTCTGTCAAGAACTAGTTCCAAATGTTGTAAACAGGGTGAACCAGGTTTGTCTTTCATGTGTTCAGTGTAGGATAAAACTGCTCATGGTGTTTGGAATACATACTCCAACACCAACGTACAGTCGCGGAAGTTTGTACAAGCAACAGGATGCATTGCTGCAATTCACTAAGAACCCTCAAACTCTGATCCTGATTCAAATTCACACGGGCATCAAAACGTCCAGTGAAATGTGTTGTCGACGCGGCCCAAGGACGTGCTGGGGGAATGTCACAAGTGTCTCCACGCATTCCAGCACCAATGTAGCATGTCCACAATGTTCAGCAGAACCACACAGTCAGCAACAACAACAACAAGTTCTTTTGCTCCTTTTCATGCACCCACACACTTGGCTCACACGTACAAACTGTTGACTGCTGCCAGCCAGAAGGACAAGGGCAGCAGTTGCCCAGTACTTGCATGTTACCCTCCAAGTCCAACCTGGAGATACGTTCCTGTTGCTTGTCAAAGTGCTAGGTCACTCTTTCTAACAGTATTACGGGCAGAGCTGCTCCTCAGAGACTTCACCACCATTACCACCTCAAGGGCAACTACGGAAGGGCAAATGCTGGCTCAGCCCTTCCATGGGTATATATAAAACCCCTAACAACAACTTGTGTAAAGGGATAATGGGAAGATGTGCGATAAGGAATACTGCTCACTAAGGAAATGCCTTCATTGAATAGATATTTAAACAAAGGTGAGCTTGTTTGGGGTCCAGGTGCTGGCTTGCTACCGTGTGAATACAACAGGACTGCCTTATTGCACTGAGCATTTCTGCTTCTGTCTCTCGTTTACAGATGATGTCCCGTTACCTCAGGATGTGACTATTTTGACTGTATTTGTTACCGAAGAGGAATTTGCTGCCCTGCGGCAGTATTCGATTGAATGGATTTATGGGTGAGTTATGCAGGGGTCTGGGTGTGGTTCATTGTAGAGCCCTGTTCAAATGCTCACAATTAGCATGCAAATCCAAATGTCAAAATTGAGTTTATTGTCAAATGCACAATGCGCGTATGCGCTGGTGTAATGAAAAGCTTTCTTGCAACAGCATTACAAAGCAATACATGATAAATATGAATAGATAAATAAATACATTGGACAATAATAAACCAGTGACTATTGTGAGGTCGAACAAAGTGGTGAAGGGTTAGCAGAGGGGAAGAGGTTGGTCTTTGGGTATCACAGTGATCATCTCAGTGAAGGGTTAGCAGAGGGGAAGAGGTTGGTCTTTGGGTATCACAGTGGGAAGCTGCGATGATGTAAAATTGAAACACCTTGCATTTTTCTGATCATTCTGCAGATCACCCAAGAGCCCAAATCCATGTTTGTTGGAGGAAAGGGCTCAGAAACCACCGCCCTCCAGAACACTGTCAGACTGTCCAGACCCCGAGGAACTGAGTCAGGTGGAGTGTGGAAACTACACAGAGTTTCAGACCTTGTATCCAAGCTCCAAAGATAGTGACACACCAACTGTGGACTCAGTCCAGAATTATCAAGGAAAACACATCATGCAATCTCATCCAATAGACTTTGACTGCAGTTCTTCAGAGAGTGCACATTCTCAGCCACAGAGCAAAGCCTCATTGTCTTCCTCCCCTGGACACTCTTGGTCATCACTACAGTTGGATGAAGAGCATTCTGAGGGAGACTCCTTGCAGTTTGTTGATCTCTACATGGAACTGATAGAGGACAGATTAGATAACAAGAGTAATGCTGCAACTGCACGCCTTGCGTCTCATTCTGAAAACAGTTGTGGGGAAGAGCAGAAAGAGGCTGCTGTCAAATCTACTGATGATCAGCAATTGCCCTCACAGCAACATCAGAGCTCTCTTCCTAGTAATACTCAGCAGAGCCATGGTGCCACAGCTGGAGACACTCCTGCAGGGTACAAAGCAGATGGTGCGGATGTTAAGGACACTGCATCCTTGACCCATGAACTCACAGATCACGGGAACTTGGTGAAATTGAGTCTGTACATTCACACAGTGAAAGGGTTGGTAATGTCCCTTCTGGCTGAAGAAGGATTTCGAGTCAATCACAGGGCTATTGAAGATGTTGTAAGTAACTAACTCATGCCTAACATCTGGGTAGCCTCCAACCTGATGGTATGAATATCGATCTCTCCCTCTGGTAGACAAATTCCCCCTCCCCCATTCCTCACTCTGACCTTTTACTTAATCTCACCTGCCTATTACTTCCCCTTGAATCCCTTCCTCCTTCCCCTTCTCCTCTGGTCTACTCTGCTCTCCTATCAGATTCTTTCCTCTCTGGCCTTTGACCTTTGCCACTCACCTGGCCTCACCTATCACCTTCTAGCTGGCCTTTTACCCCTCCCCCTGAAGGAGGCTCTCAGCCCAAATGTCAACTATTTACTCTTTTCCATGGACACTGCCTGACCTGCTGAGTTCCTCCAGCATTTTGTGTGTGTTGCTCTGGATTTCCAGCATCTGCAGACTTCCTCCTGTTTATGATTTGTGCCTTTCATTCCCTCCGATCCATGTATTTACCCAAATGTTGAAATAGAACCATTCTCACTGGCAACTTTGCCTGCAGCCACTGCCCCAATTCCTGAATAGCACACTACACTTCTGGATATCAAATGCAGTGCTCACAGAACACAAACACTTCAGCAAAGTACAGGCCCTTCAATTGTGCCGACCTTTAAAGATCAATCTCACCATTCCCTCTGTTAGCCTCTCAGTATTCATGAGCGAAAGAACCAGTCTCCATATTTCAGGTGCACTGGTATCTCTGGGTTGACCCAGTATCTACTGAATTTACATAGAGCCGGCTGATTATATCTCTGTATTTCTAACCACTTTCTCTTCTTCCACAGTACCACAGTTCCCTAGCCTCCTTAAATGGGTTAGAAGTGCACCTAAGTGAGACTTTACTTGGTAGGAATACCTGCAACTTACTTGGCTTTAACTTCGCTCATTACGACTGCATTCAACATATACTCACAGGTCAGTATATGGTTGTGTAGGTCTGTGTGTGTTCATTCACAGGTCAGTATATAGTTGTGTGGGTCTTTGTGTGTTTGCGTGTTCATTCACAGGTCAGTATATAGTAGTGTAGGTCTGTGTGTGTTCATTCACAGGTCAGTATATAGTTGTGTGGGTCTTTGTGTGTTTGCGTGTTCATTCACAGGTCAGTATATGGTTCTGTGGGTCTGTGTGTTCGCATGTTCATTCACAGGTCAGTATATAGTAGTGTAGGTCTGTGTGTGTTCATTCACAGGTCAGTATATAGTTGTGTGGGTCTGTGTGTATTCGCATGTTCATTCTCATATACATGAAGGCTGCACATGAGTCAACTGGAACGAGTTTTGGATAACCACAGAGAAGCTCTCCTCTTGCCCTGTCATCACAAAGTGTCCATTCTCCAGTAACAATGTTTGGTAAAGTGTTTCTTCCCACTCATTAAGCAATAAAAACAATTACAATCTTTTCCGCTGTTACATTTTGCATCATTCAGTTGGTATATGAAATTCCAATGCTGAGATATTCAGGCTTCAATCAGAAAAGAAATAGAAAAAATAGAAATCAGCAGGTCAGGTTTCTTCTTCTTCAGCCCTTTACATCTTCCACCTAGCACCTTCCAGATCCTTACTTCACCCAGCTTCCCCCTCACCTGCTGTCACCCAGCACTTCAAATGAAGTCAAGTTTAAACTGTACAGAAATACAGCTGAATGAGACAGTGTTCCTGTGGGGCCAAGGTGCAAAAACATTCAAAATAGCAAGCAAACATTCAAAAATAGCAAGTAACATAATTCAAAACAGCAAGCAAAGAAACATTTTCACTCAAAAAAGAACATATTTATGATCCAAGACCCTGACCGACAATGTCTGGCAATCAATGGTACAGTCTCCCAGCAGTGTGCAGATGCACGCAATCCAGTCTGTCGTTCCACCGCTCGACCAGGGAGGGCAGCACCAATGGGTGAGCCCAGCCCCAGCTGAGCGCGGACGCTACACTATAATGCCCTCATCCGGTCTGCAGCAGCAAGCGAGCCCGAAGCTTAGACCATAAGACCAAAAGATATAGGAGCAGAATTCGGCCATTTGGCCCATCAAGTCTTCTCTGCCATTTCATCATGGCTGATCCAATTTTCCTCTAAGCCCCAATCTCCTGCTTTCTCTCCATATCCCTTCATGCCCTGACTAATCCAAGAATCTATCAACCTAGTCTTCGCTACAACGAGGTTACACAGCTCCGACGTTGATTGTCCCTCCGCCAGACAAGAGTAACAGGCCTGAGGGACTTACGTTGTCTCTGACCAACAGAGTCTTGCGATCGCAAGTGAAATATCTGAGACAGTTTCCCACGGTTATACTGCACCTACTTAAATGCTTCCAAGTTGCAGGCAGCAACATGGTCTGCAGCCCTGTCAGCTCCTCTGTACCCAAACCAGTTGTTCCAACATCCCGGCGGGCTCCTCTGGTATCCCATCCAGCCCTTTCTCCAGCATCCCAGCTGCTCCCCTGGACACATCAGCCAGTTCCTTCTCCAACATCCCGACTGGTTCCTTCTCCAAACCCCGGCCAGCCCCTCCAAAACTTCATCCGGCCTCTCCAACACATCATTCGGCTCCTTCTCCAACATCCTGGCTGGTCCCTCTGACGCATCGGCTGGTTCCTTCTACCAACACCGGTCCAGCTACTCCGATCAACAAGCAGCTCACTGACAGAGTAGCCCTGCAGTACTTGAAGTTCTTGGAGTAGAATTGTCTTTGAATCGTAAAAAAAACAAATTTTTCAAAGAACAAGTACCTTTGGTTGGCTCCCGAGAGGCCATTGCGTTTGCACGCACTACCTTTCCAATCCTGATGAAGGGTCTCGGCCCGAAACATTGGCTGCTTATTCCCCTCCATGTATGATGCCTGACCTGCTGAGCTCCTCCAGAATCCTGTGTGTGTTGCTCTTTAGGTTTTAGTCCTGGAGTTGATAGTTGCCTGAGGGCTGGTTGTTTGTGTGTGAAACAGTCTATCCCTTAGGATGAATGCTTGATCACAAACAGCACAGAGTCACTTGTCATTGGAAAAGGCACCAAGGAGGAGTATGTGCAATCTAGAAAAGAACCAGCAGGTGTCCTCAGCCACGAGGAAATCTGCAGATGCTGGAAATTCAAGCAACACACACAAAATGCCTGGTGGAACGCAGCAGGACAGGCAGCATCTATAGGACAAAGGGTCTCGGCCCGAAACGTCAACTGTACCTCTTCCTATAGATGCTGCCTGACCTGCTGCGTTCACCAGCATTTTGTAGGTGTCCTCAGTGCTCCCTGCTTTGGTAAACGTACAAGACTGGTGTTTAACCAATTTTCCTCGGGATGAATAAAGTATGACTATGACTATTTAATCAGGAAGAAGGATGAATTCTGAGTGGGAATGAAATTAGGGGAGTTGCCCAAAGTACAGTCTGAGTATATGGGCAAACTTCTAAAGTGGTGAGAGAATTGGCAGCTTGGGAAGAGGGCTGAATGGTTGTTTTGCTAAGGACACTGTCAAGGGTTGTCTCACAAGATATTCTGCAGATACTGGGTATATTAAATAACGCAAATAAAATGTTGGAGGTTCTGAACAACACACGAAATGCTGGAGGAACTCAGCAGGCCAGGCAGCATCTGTGGAAACAGGTACAGCCGACGTTTTGGGCCGAAACCCTTTACCAGAACTGTGCTCTTTTCCATAGGTGCTGCCTGCCCTGCTGAATTCTTCTAGCATTTTGTGTGTGTCGCTTGGATTTCCAGCATCTACAGATTATCTCTCGGTTGTGAGGTTCTCAACAAGTCAGGCAGCATCCACGAAGGGAATTAAACAGTCACTGCTTCAGGCTGACCTCCAAATGTCGACTGTTTATTCCCCTCCATAGATGTTGCCTCACTTGCTGAACTCCTCCAGCATTTTGTGTCTAATTTTAAGATAACGTTAGCTTTATTTGTTAGATGTTATCTCACTTGCTGAACTCCTCCAGCATTTTGTGTGTGATTTTAAGATAACATTAGGTTTATTTGGCACATGTACATCAAAACATCCAAATCTACAGTGAAAAGTGTAATTTTGTGTCTGTGACCAGTGCAGGCCGAGATTGTGCCAACACGGTGGGTAGAGCCACTGCCTCTCAGCACCAAAGAGCCAGGTTCAGTCCTAACCTCAGGTGTGGAGTTGGCACGTTCTGTCTTTGTCCATGCAGGATCCATCCCCCATCACCAGGATGTGCAGTCTGAATCAGGTTTAATATGGACGGCATACGCCATGACATTTACTTGGGGCAGTATGGTAGCGTAGTGTTTAGCACAACGCTTTACAGAACCAGTGACCTGGGTTCAATTACCACTGCTTTCTGTAAGGAGTTTGTACGTTCTCCCCTTGACTGTGTGGATTTCCTCCAAATGCTTATGATTACTCCCACAGTCCAAAATGTATCGGTTGGTAAGTTATTGTAAATTGTCCTGTGATTAGGCTAGGATTGTGGGTGGCGCAGCTCAAAGGGCCAGAAGGGGCTATTCTGCACGTGTCTCAGTAAATAAAATAGATGAACAAATACATAAGCAAACCCACAACTCACTAACCAAAACCCAACCGTCTTTGGAATGTGGGAGGAAACCAGAGCACCCAGAGAAAGCAACGGGGTCACAAGCAGAACGTACAAACTCCTCACAGACAGTGGCTAGAATCAAACCCCAATCGGTGATGGCGGTGCAGTAGGGTGGCAGGCTGCCCATGCAGTAGGGTGGTATGGTGGCACAGCTGGTAGATGCCTGCCTCACCTTGCCGGATATGGGTTCAATATTGACCTTAGGTGCTGTCTATGTGGAGTTTACATGTTCTCCCCCTCATAGTGTGTGTGGCACGTGGGCAAGTGGTTAGGGCATTGGGCCCACGATCTGAAGGTCATGGGTTTGAGTCTCGGCCAAGGCAGCGTGTTGTGTCTGAGCAAGGCACTTTAACCACACACTGCTCGAGTCCACCCAGCTGAAAATGGGTACCGGCAAATGCTGGGGGTAACCACGCGATAGACTGGCATCCTATCCGGTGGGGGGTGAGGGGGACGTCTCGTACTCTCAGTCGCTTGACGCCACAGAAACTGGCATAAGCACCGGCCTGCTGGGCCACAAGGCTCGGGACAGACTTTAACTTTAACTCTTATAATGTGGATCTCCTCTAGATGCTCCGGTTTCCTCCCACCTTTCAGGAAGCACAGGTTGGTCCTTGTAAATCCACGGACCCCTTGGTTAATGAGAACCCCTGCTGTAACTTGTCCCTAGCATGTATGTAAGCTTCAGAACCTAGGGATAAAAATTGAGATTGATGTTGGATTAGTGTTGGTGGTTGGTGTAGACTCGATGGGCTGAATGGCCTCTTTCTGGGCTGTATCTCTGAAAGTTCCTATTGGCAATGGACAGGAATGGGTGGGGAATTGGTCAGTGAAATCAGTCATTACATGCAATGTGATTCAGTAGGACAAGACATACACCAGTGAAAACACAAGCAACAAAATAATTCTTCTATTTCTCACTGTCACTCTTCTTACTTACAGCTCACCTCTGTCCTGGAGCCCAAAAGGATCACTTTCTCCGAGCCACTTCCTTGATGCACACTGACCTGAACCGCAACAGTGACCTCCGTGAAGTGACAGTCAGGTACACAGAACATGGCTTCACCTGAGCAAAGAACAGTACAGTATAGCCCTTCAGCCCACAGGTTTAACCTCTAAAACCTACCCTCTCCTACGTTGTGCTCCATTTCTCTATCATCCGTATGCCTAAGTTCGGTTGGGTTGGATGCACTTTGCTTGATCTCCGGGTTTGTAGGTCCGTGGGACTTCAGGTTTAAAATATTCTGAGTGGCGGCTAGAGAGAAATTGGTGACGAGGTGAGAGCACATTCGATGATCCCATCCATGACTGTTGGAATAATCCAGCAATTCCCAGGAAATTACTGGGAATATTCAACAGGTCAGGCTGCATCTGTTGCAAAGGAAATTGGATTACAATTTCAAGTTAAGGACCCTTCGTCAGCTCAAAATAACTTCTTTTCTTTATGAATTAGTGAATGCCAGCTCCTTCAATTTGTCCGTATAGCCCCAGCTATACAGAACAATACCACACAGTACAGGCCTTTTGGCCCACAACATTGTGCTGACCCTTTAATCTAATCCAAGATGAATCTTCCCTTCATTTTCCTTTCATCCATGTGCCTGTCTGAGAGTCTGTTAAATATATCAGCCTGTACTACCACCACCGCTGGCAGCACACTCCATGTGCTTAGCACTCTCTGTGTAAAAATACCTACCTCTGACTTCCTCCTATACTTTCCGTGAATCACCTACAACACTTGCTAGACTATTTGACTACAGGGAGAGTAAGAATACAGTTTGATTCAGAGTGCCAGCCTGAGAGCTCCCGGAACCTGGGTTCAATCCTGACCTTGGCTATTTGGCCATTCTCCCCAGTTCATGGGCTGCTGACAGATGTTCCTGGTTCACCTCTCATCACTGTAAATACCACCCCCCAGGTTGGGTAGGTAGCAAATGAATCAAAGGAGATATGGTGGGCAGGTGAAAGAAAATAAATTGCAGAGTTAGAAAGAAATAAAGATTACTTTTATAAGTCACATGTCAATCAAAACAACAAAACATGCAGTGAAATACATTGTTTGGTTTGATCAAATCAGTGAGGGTTGTTCTGGGCAGCCCACAAGGGTCGCCATGCTTCTGGCCCCAACACAGCATGTCCATAACTCACTAATCCTAATCCTGACCCGTATGTCACTAATCCTAACCCTGACCCGTATGTCTTTGGAACGTGGGAGGAAACCGGAGCACCCGGAGGAAACCCATGTGGTCACGGGGAGAACGTACAAACTCATTACAGACAGAGGTAGGAAGTGGATCCCGATCTTGAAGCTGGCACCTTGCACGAACCCCTGCACTACCAAGAAGGGAACAAGGGGAAGGGAACTGAAAGGATTGCATTGGGACCCAGCAGAGACTGACTGGCCAAGAGGCCTCTTTCTGTGCTATAGCAAAGAAATAAGTATTTCCTCAAGTTGAACGGGCCTGGAATCAGCAGGAAATGACCACAAATCAAACTTGGGTAATCTTGAAGGATTTATTCACTGGGTAAAGAGCAGTGTGGTCATGGTTTTCAGGGCAGGGGTAAATTCACATCTGGTACATAGGACTGTGTTACATCGCTTGAACTATCTGTGAGACGTCTGAATGTCATCGATTCACACAGCACAGAAACAGGCCTTTCCGCCCAACCCGTCCAAGATGCCTCTCTAAGCTTAATGCAAAGTTGTTTCCCATGATGGGGGAGTCTGGTACAAGAGGGCATGACTTAAAGATTGAAGGGCGCCCATTCAGAACAGAGATGTGTAGAAATTTTTTTAGCCAGAGGGTGGTGAGTCTATGGAATTTTTTGCCACAGGTGGCAGTGGAGGCCAAGTCATTGGGTGTATTTAAGGCAGAGATTGATAGGTATCTGAGTAGCCAGGGCATCAAAGGTTATGGTGAGAAGGCAGGGGAGTGGGACTAAATGGGAGAATGGATCAGCTCATGATAAAATGGCAGAGCAGACTCAATGGCCGAATGGCCGACTTCTGCTCCTTTGTCTTATGGTCTTATGGCCTGTGGTTGGTCCATTTCCATCTAAACCTTCCTAACCATGCACCTGTCCAAATATTTTCTAAATTGTGTTCATTTCTGGTCATCTCATTACAGGGAGGATGTGGAAGCTTTAGAGAGGGTGCAGAGGAGATTTACCAGGGTGCTGCCTGGATTAGAGAGTATATTTTATGAAGATATATTGAGTGATCAATACCTTTTCATTTTGGAGTGAAGGAGGACAAAGACAATTTGGTAGAGGTGTATAAGATTAGGAGAGGCATAGATAGATAGATAGATAGATAGATAGATAGACAGCCAGTATGGGAATGGCCAATATCAGACGAAAAACCTATTGCTGTTTTTTGAGGAAATTACAAGTAAGCTAGACAAGGGAGATGCGGTGGATGTTGTATATTTGGATTTTCAGAAGACCTTTGACAAGGTGCTGCACATGCGGCTACTTAACAAGATAAGAGCCCATGGAATTATGGGAAAGTTACATACATGGATAGAGCGTTGGCTGATTGGCAGGAAACAGAGAGTGGGAAGAAAAGGATCTCATTCTGGTTGGCTGCCGATTACCAGTGGTGTTCCGCAGGAGTCTGTGTTGGGGCCGCTTCTTTTTACGTTGTACATCAACAATTTGGATTATGGAATAGATGGCTTTGTGGCTAAGTTTGCTGATGACACAAAGATAGGTGGAGGGTCCGGTAGTGCTGAGGAAACAGAGAGTCTGCAGAGAGACTTGGATACTATTGGGCAGACTATTATTTAAATGGGGAGAAAATTCAAAGTTCTGAGATGCAACGGGACTTGGGAGTCCTCGCGCAGGATACCCTTAAGGTTAACCCCCAGGTTGCACGGTGGTGAAGAAGGCGAATGCAATGTTGGCATTCATTTCTAGAGGAATAGAGTATAGGAGCAGGGATGTGATGTTGAGGCTCTATAAGGCACTGGTAAGGTCTCACCTGGAGTACTGTGTGCAGTTTTGGGCTCCTTATTTAAGAAAGGATGTGCTGATGTTGGAGAGGGTTCAGAGAAAATTCGCTAGAATGATTCTGGGAATGAGAGGGTTAACATATGGGGAACATTTGTCCGCTCTTGGACTGTACTTCTTGGAGTTCAGAAGAATGAGGGGGGACCTCATAGAAACATTTCGAATGTTGAAAGGCATGGACAGAGTGGATATGGCAAAGTTGTTCCCCATGGTGGGGGAGTCTAGTACGAGAGGACATGAGTTAAGGATTGAAGGGCGCCCATTCAGAACAGAGATGTGAAGAATTTTTTTTTTTAGCCAGAGGGTGGTGAATCTGTGGAATTTGTTGCCACGGGTGGCAGTGGAGGCCAAGTCATTGGGTGTATTTAAGGCAAAGATTAATAGGTATCTGAGTAGCCAGGGCATCAAGGGTTATGGTGAGAAGGCGGGGGAGTGGGACTAAATGGGAGAATGGATCAGCTCATGATAAAATGGCGGAGTAGACTCGATGGGCCGAATGTCTGACATCTGCTCCTTTGTCTTATGGTCTTATGGACATCCAGTTATTACACCCCTGGATTCCGAAAGAGGTGGCTGAAGAGATTGTGGAGCCATTAGTAATGATCTTTTAAGACTCACTGGATTCTGGAATGGTTCAGGAAGACTAGAAAACTGCAAATGTCACTCCACTGTACAAGAACGGAGAGAGGCAGAAGAAAGGAAATTGTAGGCCAGTTAGTCTGACCTCAGCAGCTGGGAAGATGTTGGAATTGATTGTTATGGATGTGGTTTTGGGTACTTAGGAGGCACGTGATAAAATAGGCTGTAGGCTGTGGTCAGCATGGTTTCTCAAGGACAAATCGTACCTGACAAATCTGTTGGAATTCTTTGAAGAAATAGCAAGCAGGATAAAGAAAGGAGAATTGGTTGAGTGCTTGGATTTTCAGAAGGCTTGACAAGGTGCCACACGAGGCTGCTTAACAAGTTAAGAGCCCATGGTATTACAGCAAAGATTCTAGCATGGATAAAGCAGTGGCTGATTGGCAGGAGACAAAAAGTGGGAATAAAGGGAGCCTTTTCTTTTTGGCTGCTGGTGACCAGTTGTGTCCTATAGGAGTGTGTTGGGACCAATTCTTTTTACGTTATATGACTTGGATGAGGGAAGTGGTGGCTTTGTTGCAAAGCTTACAGATGATATGAAGATAGGTGGAAATTTTAAGGAAGTAGAGAGGCTACAGGAGGACATAGACAGATTAGGAGAATGGGCAGAGAAGTGGCAGATGGAATAGTGTCTGGAAGTGTATGGTCATGCACTTTCATAGAAGAAATGAAAGGATTAACTACCTTCTAAATGGAGAGAAAATTAAAAAATCTAAGATGCAAAGGTCCTTGCATAGGATTCCCTAAAGACTAATTTGCAGGTCGTGTCTGTGGTGAGGAAGGTAAATGCAATGTTAGCATTCATTTCAAGAGGGCTAGAGTATAAAAGCAAGAATGTACTGTAGTAACTTTAGTGGTGAGAGCTCACTTGGAGTATTGTGAGCAGATTTGGGCCTCTTACCTTAGAAAGGATGTGCTGAAAATGGAGAGTTCACAAAAATAATTCCATGATTGACGGGCTTGTCATATGAAGAGATTTTGATGGCTCTGGGCTTGTATTGACTAGAATTCTGAAGAATAAAGGGTGACCCAATTGAAACCTATTGAATGGTGAAAGATCTTGGTAAAGTGGATGTGGAGTGGATGTTTCCTATGATGGTAGGGTCTAGGACCGAAGGGGACAGCCTCAGAATAGAGTGGAATTCTTTTTGAATGGAGATGAGGAGGAATTTCTTTTGCTAGAGAGTGGTGAATCTGTGGAATTTGTTGCCACAGGCAGCTGTGGAGGCCAACTCCTTAAGCATATTTAAAGCAGAGGTTGATAAATTCTTGATGGGTCAGGGCATGGAGGGATACATGGAGAAAGCAGGAGATTGGGGCTGAGAGGGAAAATTGGATCAGCCATGATCAAATGGTGGAGCAGACGCGATCGGCCAAGAGGCCTAATTCTGCTCCTAAGGTCAATAACCCAAGGTCAGAATTGAATGTAGATCCTGGGAGTTCTGAAGGCTGTCACTCTGATATCTTGAGGAGTGGTGTCAGAGTCAGGTTTTCTACACGGAGAGGTAGGTGCCTGCCAGAGGTGAAACAATAGGGATATTTAAAAGACATTTCAACAGGCACATGGATGGTAGAAAAATGGAGGGTTATGTTCTGTATAGGAGGGAAGGTTTAGACTGATCGTGGAGTAGGTTGACCCAGTACCATGGGCCAAAGGGCCTGTACTGTGCTATGTTCTACCTATCTACAAGGTGCCATTGCTAAGACAAGGTGGTGAATTTGTCGAATTCATTGCTATAGACAACCATGGAAGCTAAGTCTTTGGGCATATTTAACACAGAGGCTGACTGGTTGTTGATTAGTCAGGATGTCAAAGGTCATGGGGAGAAGGCAGGAAAATGGGGTTGAGAGGGAAAATAAATCAGCCTTGATCAAATGGCATCACAGACTAATGGCCTAATTCTGCTCTTGTAGGCAAAGCAGCACTCCCTTGCTATTGCCAAGAAGCGCCATTTGGATGTGCAAACCTGGAGATCTGCCTTCTCTAATTATTGCCACTTTCTCCAACAGAAATGCCTCCACTGCTGTTTATAGCTGCCGCAACTCCGCCCAGGAAACCCACTTCCAACATCTTGCGACTCCAATCCATAACTCTGGGGTCCCAAATCCTCACGACAGTGCCTTTGCTTTACCCGGAAGAGCCAAGCAGAAACTGCTCAAGTACGGAGTGAACCTGCTCTGACCAGCATCGTTCTCCAAGATTGGACTACAGTACCTTAGGAATATTTGCATTTATATTTTATAGAAAAACTATGACATGTTAAAGTCATATTCGAGTTACAGTCATTACTTCCATCAGAGGGAACTGCCTTACTTTGAGTGATATCTGGATCACCGTAATGGCTTGTTTTGTTTTGTCCTTGTGCTGTGGAGCGAAGAGTGATCCCAGGTAACTTGCCAGGCTCAACAAGGTTTCTGACATTTTGCAAAATAACCAACAGATCCTGTTTGGAAACCTTCCGTGAAGTTGACCATAGTGTCAGGTGTAACAGAATAGGTTTTCATATTGGTAAAACACTGATGAAATCTTAGACCATAGACAAAGGAGCAGAAGTCGGCCATTCGGCCCATCGAGTCTGCTCCGCCATTTTATCATGAGCTGATCCATTTTTTCCTATTTAGTCCCACTCCCCCGCCTTCTCACCATAACCTTTGATGCCTTGGCTACTCAGATACCTGTCAATCTCTGCCTTAAGTACACCCAATGACTTGGCCTCCACTGCCACCCGTGGCAACAAATTCCATAGATTCACCACCCTCTGCTAAAAAAATTTCTTTGCATCTCTGTTCTGAATGAGCGCCCTTCAATCCTTAAGTCATGCCCTCTCGTACTAGACTCCCCCATCATGGGAAACAACTTCGCCACATCCACTCTGTCCATGCCTTTCAATATTTGAAATGTTTCTATGAGGTCTCCACTCATTCTTCTAAACTCCAAGGAATACAGTCCAAGAGTGGACAAACGTTCCTCATATGTTAACCCTCTCATTCCCGGAATCATTCTAGTGAATCTTCTCTGTACCTTCTCTGACGTCAGCACATCCTTTCTTAAATAAGGATACCAAAACTGCCTACAGTACTCCAAGTGAGGTCTCACCAGCGTCTTATAGAGCCTCAACATCACATCCCTGCTCCTATACTCTATTCCTCTAGAAATGAATGCCAACATTGCATTCGCCTTCTTCACCACCGACTCAACCTGGAGGTTAACCTTAAGGGTATCCTGCACGAGGACTCCCAAGTCCCGTTGCATCTCAGAACTTTGAATTCTCTCCCCATTTAAATAATAGTCTGCCCATTTATTTCTTCTGCCAAAGTGCATAACCATACACTTTCCAACATTGTATTTCATTTGCCACTTGGTTGCCCATTCTTCCAATCTATCCAAGTCTCTTTGCCAGACATCCCACCCTGCAAAAACTCATTTCAGGGAGGTAGCACCATCAACTTGCGGGGGACACCCGGAACTTCCGGGAGAGGTGGGATGCCTGCAATGGAGTAGCTCCTTAGCAGCTAGCCAGCTAGTTTAAATAACGTTAGCTATGCTAATGAACGAATGACACCTGTTAAACTCACCTCAACACGTCTCTTACAGTCTCAACCCACCACGGGCAATAGAAAAGGCACTGTTGCAAACAGTGCAGCGAGCAGCACTGTCATTATTTTTGACCCCTATTAGGCAGGGGTACACTTTAGTGTAGTCTGGGGTGACGTATGCTTTATATTTTCTTTTTTTTGGATCTCTCTCTCTCTCTCTCTCTCTCTCTCTCTCTCTCTCTCTCTCTCTCTCGCGCTTGCTTTCTTGCTCTTGTGCTCGCTCTCTCAAAAAAATTGATTTCAGTGATATTGTATGTAATTTGCAGGCATCAGGAAGCCACAATTAACATGCGGGAGACTACCGGAACTTCCGGGAGAGGTGGGATGTCTGCTCTGCAGACTCTCTGTTTCCTCAGCACTACTGGCCCCTCCACCTATCTTCGTATCATCAGCAAACTTAGCCACAAAGCCATCTATTCCATAATCCAAATCGTTGATGTACAACGTAAAAAGAAGCGGCCCCAACACGGGCCCCTGTGGAACATCACTGTTCACCACTTAGAAATCTTATAAGTTTTCTGGTGACATTTCACTGCATTTAAAGAAAAACAACAGTTTGTATTGACATAATAGAGTCGTAGAACACTCCAGCACAGAGACAAACCCTTCGGCCCTTCTAGTCTGTGCCGAACTGTTATTCTGCCTCGTCCCACCCAGACCACAGCCCTCATACCTCTTCCAGCCATGTACTTACCCAAACTTTGAACGTTGAAATTTAACCTGCATCCACTGCTTCCACTGACAGTTCATTGCACACTCACACCACCCGCTGAGTGAAGAAGATCCCCCCTCTGGTTCTCCTTAAATATTTCACCTTTCACCCTAAACCAATGACTGCTAGTCCTATTCTCAGTGAAAAAGCCTGCTTGCATTTACCCTATTTATTGTCATAATTTTCTACACCTTTATCAAATCTGCCTCATTCTTCTAGATATAGTAGAATGTTCCAGTCTCTCCAATGGTTGGTAACGTAGAATTTAATGTTGGCCATGTGGGGTACTGGGACATCTTACCCAAAGTTTGGTCAGATAAACCTTTAAGGAATATCTGCCAGGAGGTTTTGAAGCAGATGGATTTACAGGGGGAGCTTCAGACACTGGGGCTGCCAGAAATGGATGCTATCACTTTCAAATTCCAGCTCTCAGACAGACTCACACTATTGGAACACTTCCCGTGTTTGACTCTTGCATTGTGGATGCTGAATAGTTTAGCCCTGAAGGACGTTGCAATAACCTCCTCTCTCAGGGTGGGGGAGCAACACCTCATATTCCGTCTGGGGAGCTTCCAGCCTGATGGCATGAACGTGAATTTCTGGAACCTCTAGCAGTTTCCCTCTCCCCATTCTATTTTTTTTACCATCCCTCATCCTGCTGCCCCTCCCCCCCCGGTGCCCCTCTTCCTTCCCTTTCTCCCATGGTCCACTTTCCTATTAGATTCCTCCTTATTCAGCTCTTACATTTTCCACCTATCATCTCCCAGCTTCTTACTTCATCCACCCGCCCCTGCTCCTCACCTGGCTTCACCTATCACTTGCCAGCTTGTCCTCCTTCCCCTTCCCCTCACCTTTACCTTATTCTGGCTTTCTCTTCCTTCCTTTCCAGTCCTGATGAAGAGTCTCAACCTGAAACGTCGACTGCTTATTCTCCTCCAGGGATGCTGTTGGCAGAATCTCTTGTGTTTATGTTTGCAGTCACTTCTATTCAGCGATAGGTGTGTGCTGCTTCTGGGATGTGGGCCCTGGCCTTTTTACCTTGTCCCTCTACCCAAAAGACACCAAGACTAATTCTAATAACGTAATGCAGAGTTAGACACTTTCTAGGAGGCAGATTTGTTAAACAGTGACTCTCTCCACCTATTTTGATGTATGTATACCCGGGTAGAGGTGAACAGGCTGATGTAACAGTCCAATATATACACACCAGTGCATCTGCTCGTTAATGCAAATATCTAATCAGCCAATCGTGGCAGCAATGCAATGCACAAAAGCATGCAGACATGGTCAAGAGGTTCAGTCATTGTTCAGACCAAACATCAGAATGAGGAAAAATATGATCTAAGTGACTCTGACCGTGGGATGATTGTTGGTGCCAGACGGGGTGGTTTGAGTATCTCAGAAACTGCTGATCTCCTGGGATTTTCACACACAAGTCTCCAGAGTTTACAGAGAATGGTGTGAAAAACAAAAAAAAAAAATCATCCGTGAGTGGTAGTCTTGTGGGTGAAAATGCCTTGTTAATTCCAGAGGTCAGAGGAGAATGACCAGGCTGGTTCAAGCTGGTAGGAAGATGACAGTAACTCAAATAACCATGTGTTACAACAGTGGTGTGCAGAAGAGCATCTCTAAACACACAACACGTGGAACCTTGAAGTGGATGGACTACAGCAGCAGGAGACCAGAAACATACACTCAGTGGCCACTTTATTAGATACAGGAGGTACTAATAAAGTGGCCACTGAGTTTCATAGATGGGTCTTTCCTGTGGAACTCTGATAGTATGTTTATAGTGACTATGAAAACCTCTTGATATTAATGTTTTCTTTCATGGTTATTTAATATGAAGGAGCTTGTGATGTTTTTCCAAGGTGTAGTTTTGCACTTTACACCGAAATAAGTAACTTTAAGATTATTGATAGTTATTAGTAGTTAGTGTTCTTAACTTTTGAAGTTTTGCCACAAACCATATAATGAAGCTTAGTCCAGAGCATTTGAACAAATCTGAGAGGTTGAAATGGGGGGGAGACAGAGGAATGAGAACGCTAAGGGCCCATTTGCTGTTGACACCTTTCCTTTGTACATGCTGAACAATAAACAGCTCCGCTTTTAACCCTACTTCACAATTCTTTCCCTGTGTTTTTGATATGTTGCTGAAAATTTGAGAAACCAGGGGGTTAAAATTTGTTTGACTTGCAGCTGTGAAGCCTTGATCTTTGTGATGACAAGACAGAATGGAGGGAGTCAGAGAGTGGGGTGTGGTGGACATGCTCAAATCCTAGTTCTCATGACAAGCATTCAGCTGGTGGGTGTGCCCAGGGGGACAAATTCTCAGCTGGTGGGCCGGTGGGCCTGCCCAGTGGGACAAACACTCAGCTGGTGGGCCGGTGAGCCCAGGGAGGCAAACACTCAGCTGGTGGGCCTGCCCAGGGAGACAAACACTCAGCTGGTGGGCCTGCCCAGGGAGACAAATACTCAGGTGGTGGGCCTGCCCAGGGAGAGGAGCATTCAGCTGGTGAGCCTGGCGGGCCTGCCCAGGAAGAGGAGCCATACGTCTACATTAAAATATAAATTCAATATATACACTGACACATCACTTACCCTTAACATCACTTAACAGAAAGGAGTTATTATGACCTGGCTTTAAATAAAGGCTGATAAACTGGAGAAATAAATTAACAAAAGAGCTCATTGAAGCCATCTTTTAAACAATAGCTCTAGGGATATACCTGAGAAGGATTAGTGACTGGTGGTCTTGTAATGAGACATCTGGCTAAGTAGTGGTAAGATGTGTTGTAAAGGATTACGTCTAAAGGAAACTCTTTAGATTCTGGACTAGTTCCTGAGGATTGGAGGGTGGCTAATGTAACCCCACTTTTTAAAAAAGGAGGGAGAGAGAAACCGGGGAATTATAGACCGGTTAGCCTGACATCGGTGGTAGGGAAAGTGCTAGAGTCAGTTATCAAAGATGTGATAACAGCACATTTGGAAAGTGGTAAAATCATCGGACAAAGTCAGCATGGATTTGTGAAAGGAAAATCATATCTGATGAATCTCATAGAATTTTTTGAGGATGTAACTAGTAGAGTGGATAGGGGAGAACCAGTGGATGTGGTATATTTGGATTTTCAAAAGGCTTTTGACAAGGTCCCACGCAGGAGATTAGTGTACAAATTTAAAGCACGCGGTATTGGGGGTAAGGTATTGATGTGGATAGAGAATTGGTTGGCAGACAGGAAGCAAAGAGTGGGAATAAACGGGTCCTTTTCAGAATGGCAGGCAGTGACTAGTAGGGTACCGCAAGGCTCAGTGCTGGGACCCCAGTTGTTTACAATATATATCAATGACTTAGATGAGGGAATTAAATGCAGCATCTCCAAGTTTGTGGATGACACGAAGCTGGGTGGCAGTGTTAGCTGTGAGGAGGATGCTAAGGGGATGCAGGGTGACTTGGACAGGTTAAGTGAGTGGGCAAATTCATGGCAGATGCAATTTAATGTGGATAAATGTGAGGTTATCCACTTTGGTGACAAAAACAGGAAAACAGATTATTATCTGAATGGTGGCCGATTAGGAAAAGGGGAGGTGCAAAGAGACCTGGGTGTCATTATACACCAGTCATTGAAAGTGGGCATGCAGGTACAGCAGGTGGTGAAAAAGGCGAATGGTATGCTGGCATTCATAGCAAGAGGATTCAAGTACAGGAGCAGGGAGGTACTACCGCAGTTGTACAAGGCCTTGGTGAGACCACACCTGGAGTATTGTGTGCAGTTTTGGTCCCCTAATCTGAGGAAAGACATTCTTGTCATAGAGGGAGTACAAAGAAGTTTCACCAGATTGATTCCTGGGATGGCAGGACTTTCATATGATCAAGGCTTATACTTGTGGAATTTGGAAGATTGAGGGGGGGATCTTATTGAAACATATAAAATCCTAAAGGGATTGGACAGGCTAGATGCGGGAAGATTGTTCCTGATGTTGGGGAAGTTCAGAACGAGGGGTCACAGTTTGAGGATAAAGGGGAAGCCTTTTAGGACCGAGATGAGGAAAAACTTCTTCACACAGAGAGTGATGAATCTGTGGAATTCTCTGCCACAGGAAAAAGTTGAGGCCAGTTCATTGGTTATATTTAAGAGGAAGTTAGATACGGCCCTTGTAGCTAAAGTGATCAGGGAGTATGGAGAGAAGGCAGGTACAGGGTTCTGAGTTGGATGATCAGCCATGATCATACTGAATGGCAGTGCAGGCTCGAAGGGCCGAATGGCCTACTCCTGCACCTATTTTCTATGTTTCTATGTTTGATCTATCATTTCTTATTCCTGAAATTTCCCAAGAGAACCTCTACTTTTTGACAATGAATCAGAGGAAGATCCCCATTTTATAATGATTTCGGTGAAAATTATATGAAATGATTTAAAGGCAATTTTGGTGTTTGCCTATGTCATTGAAAAACTTACACCCCTGTGAGTGTATAGCAGACCTCTTGCCCCACCCCAGTCTGCCCACTTTCTGTAAGGATCGTTTGCTACGTGGCTGGTCCCTCCCCTCTGATCTCTCTCCTGGCTCATGCATGACAATTGCAGCAACTGCCTGAAGCCCTCACTGCCATTCGGGGCTGGAACAGTCCTTCCAGTTCACCTGCAAATCCGTCAGGGTCATCTGCTGCTCCCAGGGCAGCCTCCTTTATACCGGTGAGACCCAACACGGATTGGAGTGCTGCTTTGTTGACCATTCTTGCTCTGTCCACTGCGAAAGGCAGGATCTTCTGGTGGCTCCCGTATCCACACATGGCCTCCTCTACTGCCATGATGAGGCTAAAGTCAGGGTGGAGGAGCAACACCTTATACTCGTCCGGGTAGCCTCCTACCTCGTAGCATGAACATCAATTTCTCTAACCTCTGGGAATTTCTCCCACATAGTTCTTCAATCTATTACCTATTTCCCCTTCTGGCTTCCCTCTTATCCTTTCCCTTCTCTTCACCTGCCCATCACCTACCTCTGGTGCCCTTCCCTTTCTCCCATGGTCCCTTCTCTTATTAGGTTCCTTGTGCTTCAGCCCTTGACCTCTTACACCTATCACCTCATGGCTTCTTACTTCATCGACCTTCCCCAACCCACCCTCATTCCCCCTCACCTGGTCTCACCTATCACCTCCCTGTGTCTCACCTCATCCCCCACCCTCATTCCCCCTCACCTGGTCTCACCTGTCACCTCCCTGTGTCTCACCTCATCCCCTCTCTCCCCACCCGCCCACCTTCCCCCTCACCTGGTCTCACCTATCACCTCCCTGTGTCTCACCTCATCCCCCACCCTCATTCCCCCTCACCTGGTCTCACCTGTCACCTCCCTGTGTCTCACCTCATCCCCTCTCTCCCCACCCGCCCACCTTCCCCCTCACCTGGTCTCACCTATCACCTCCCAGTGTCTCACTTCATCCCCTACCCTCATTCCCCCTCACCTGATCTCATCACTCACCTCATCCCCTCTCTCCCCACCCACCCTCATTCCCCCTCACCTGGTCTCATCAATCACCTCCCTGTGTCTCACCTCATCCCCTCTCTCCCCACCCGCCCACCTTCCCCCTCACCTGGTCTCACCTATCACCTCCCAGTGTCTCACCTCATCCCCTCTCTCCCCCACCCACCCACCCACCTTCCCCCTCACCTGGTCTCACCTATCACCTCCCAGTGTCTCACCTCATCCCCTCTCTCCCCACCCGCCCACCTTCCCCCTCACCTGGTCTCACCTATCACCTCCCAGTGTCTCACCTCATCCCCTCTCTCCCCCACCCACCCGCCCACCTTCCCCCTCACCTGGTCTCACCTATCACCTCCCAGTGTCTCACTTCATCCCCCACCCACCTTCCCCCTCACCTGGTCTCATCAATCACCTCCCTGTGTCTCACTTCATCCCCTACCCTCATTCCCCCTCACCTGATCTCATCACTCACCTCATCCCCTCTCTCCCCACCCACCCTCATTCCCCCTCACCTGGTCTCATCAATCACCTCCCTGTGTCTCACCTCATCCCCCCTCTCCCCCACCCACCCACCTTCCCCCTCACCTGGTCTCACCTATCACCTCCCAGTGTCTCACCTCATCCCCTCTCTCCCCCACCCACCCACCCACCTTCCCCCTCACCTGGTCTCACCTATCACCTCCCAGTGTCTCACCTCATCCCCCCTCTCCCCCACCCACCCACCTTCCCCCTCACCTGGTCTCACCTATCACCTCCCAGTGTCTCACCTCATCCCCTCTCTCCCCCACCCGCCCACCTTCCCCCTCACCTGGTCTCATCCATCACCTCCCTGTGTCTCACTTCATCCCCTACCCTCATTCCCCCTCACCTGATCTCATCACTCACCTCGTCCCCTCTCTCCCCACCCACCCTCATTCCCCCTCACCTGATCTCATCAATCACCTCCCTGTGTCTCACCTCATCCCCCCTCTCCCCCACCCACCCACCTTCCCCCTCACCTGGTCTCACCTATCACCTCCCAGTGTCTCACCTCATCCCCTCTCTCCCCCACCCGCCCACCTTCCCCCTCACCTGGTCTCATCAATCACCTCCCAGTGTCTCACTTCATCCCCCACCCTCATTCCCCCTCACCTGATCTCACCACTCACCTCATCCCCTCTCTCCCCACCCACCCTCATTCCCCCTCACCTGGTCTCATCAATCACCTCCCTGTGTCTCACCTCATCCCCCCTCTCCCCCACCCACCCACCTTCCCCCTCACCTGGTCTCACCTATCACCTCCCAGTGTCTCACCTCATCCCCTCTCTCCCCCACCCACCCACCCACCTTCCCCCTCACCTGGTCTCACCAAACACCTCCCAGTGTTTCACCTCATCCCCCCTCCCCCACCCACTCACCTTTCCCCTCACCTGCCAGCTTGTCTTCCTTCCTTCCTCGCACCTCCTGTCCCCTTCCTTTCCAGTTCTGTTAAAGGGTCTCAGCCTGAAACTTGGTTTATTCCCCTCCACAGATGCTACCTGACCTGCTGATTTCCTCTAGCATTTTGTGTGTGGCATTACCTGTCTGCCTTTTTGCTCTTTTTCCTCAAACCACTAAGAAAACAGCATAATTACCCACTGTCATCATAATGGTCTTCCAAAGTAGATCCAGCTGTATAGTCAGGAGAGACACGAGATTGCAGATGCTGGAATCTGAAACAAGCAAAAAATCTGCTGGAGGATCTAATGTTCTGATGAAGAACCTCAAAAGACAATATTTCTTCCCTCCCTGCCCCCTCACATTCCCCCTGATAAATGCCGCTCAACCCACTGACTTCTTCCTGCGGATTGATTACATCTATAAACACATATATGAATACCAATGCTGCATCTCGCCACCTCCGCTTACTTTCTCAACCGCGCTTGCCCACTCTTTCCTCTTCAGCGTCTTTAAAGAAGGGGCATGGTTTGTTTAATGTGTCTGCACCCCGTGTATAACTAATCTTGCTGTGTTTTTCGCAGAATTAGTATATTTTGCGCACGAAAGATTGTGCATGTACTGGAATCCAGAGTAACACATGCAAAATACTGTACCAACTCAGTAGGTCAGGTTGGGAGACAGTCGACCATCAGAACTAGGAAGGAAAAGGGCAGAAGCTAGAGCATTTTGATAGCAAGACCCTTCAGTCTAATGGAGACTGCAGATGCTAAAACCTGAAATTAAAAAAAGAAAGCTACCGGAGGGACTCAGCGGAGTCTCAAGCCGACGGTCCATTTCCCTTCAGCAGCTTGTTTAAAATTCCTTGCCTCTTCAGCTGCTGACTGATGAATCATTTATTTAGAAATTAACAACACACTTATTATCAATACTGGTGGATCTTTGTTTTAAAGATACAGTAACCCTCTGAAAATCTGACCCTCTCAGGTTAGTGAGATAAAGACCAAACGCAGGCAAATGGGACTGGCAGAGATCTCATGGTCAGCAGAGATAAATTGGGCTGAAGGGCCTATTGGTATTTGGTATAACTGGCTAGCTGGTGGTGCTGCACTGGGAAATCAGTGTACAGTGTAAAGAGAGCAGGGTCCTAGGGACTTGATGGACAACATGGAGAAGGTGGGCTGAAGGGCCTGATTCTCACTCTAATGACTGGTGGGTTTCAGCTGGTCGTACCACCACCCCAGACCCCAACTCTCTCCACAAATCACCCATTTCCTGGTATTCCTGACACTTTGCACACTGAACACCTGGCTCACACCCTAGGCTACAGATGTCGAACCACTGGGCTATCCACCTGATCGAGTACTGGATTCTCTGGGGAGACTTTGTAAATGTGAGTGTCTGGGTCTATTCAATGGAATGAATGTGTGTTTCTGTACATTGAACGAGCTCTGCCACTGCAGCATGGTGGCACAGTGGTTCGAGGGACTGCTTTACAGCACCAGCAATCACCTCTTCCGGCTGCTGTCTTCAAGGAGTTTGTACGTTCTCCCAGTGACAGTCTGCCTTTGTTCTGAGGCTCCAGTTTCCTCCCATGTTCCAAAGTAAAGATTAGTAAATTGTAACGTGAATACGACGCTGGTGGGCTGCTCCAGGCATCGCCTTCACACTGCATTGGCTGTTGACATACATTTCATGGCATGTGTTAATGTGGATGTGACAAATGGAGCAAATCTTTGTAACCTCCTTTAATTCAAGTATTGAGGGCACAAGTAGTTCGAGTGAACTGCTTGCTAAATCCTTTATTACACCCTGTGGAGTGGTAAGAATGTTTCTTTAAGCTCCTGATGAACACCTTCCGTCATCAGTGCCAAATTGCATTTCCATAGCTGTTTTAATATAATGCAACTGGATTATTTATCAAACAAAACTTGGAACTGTTGGTAGAGATGACCAGAACCTTGATTAAAAATGCATGTCTGAAGAAACATCTCAGAGAAGGTTTCCAGAAAGAGAATTCAGGCCTTCAGCAGTTGGAGCCATTGTTACCAAAGAGAGTGGGTTTCGAATAGGAAATGCATAGTCCAGAATGGGAAGACAGCAGAGATATTTAAGAACAGAGGTGATTGCAGAGATAGAGAGGTACAAGACCATGTTCACCACAGTTTGCTCATCCAGAGGCTTGGATTTTCGAGCTATCACATTTGCACATAGATTACTGATCCTTCCCAGAAGCAATACCTCAGTTGCGTTAGTATCAGCTTCCCCTGTGGAGCTGCATCACAGTTAGCATAATACTTTGTAGTGTCAGCGATCACCGTTCGGTCCCTGCTGAACGTAAGGAGTTTGTACATTCTGCTCATGACACATAGTTTCCTCTGGGTACTCAGCTTTCCTCCCACATTGCAAAAGACACATTTGTGGGCAGGCTATGTTGGCACCAGAAGCATGGCTGCACTTGTGGGCAGCCCCCAGAACGTATTTGGACTCCACAAGCGACACATTTCACTGTATGTCTCAATGTACATGTGACAAAGCTAATCTCAAAATTTTAATGAGATTTATTGAGGGCTTTGTGTGTGATGAACACCATCTGTTTTAGAGTTGAAGCATCAGGTTACAGTGATGTGTTCAGTGAATTGGCACTGAACTTGATGTAGAAAGAGAAGATGCAGCAAAGTGTTGGAACCACTCAAAGTTATTGAGTATCTTCTTTGAAAAGTGTGACCAACATTGCATCGACTTGACAATGACAACTGAGCTTATTGTATGGATTCTGAAACTGGGCAGCTCTATAGACGAAACCGGTACCCTCCAATACCTCAGCAATGCTTCTGGGAAAGAACAGTACTCAGTATGCAAGCATAGCAAGCACACAGTACGTCAGGGATGCAAAATTTCTACTCACTCACTCCAGGGATCTTGGAGTTTAACAGATTTGTGTGTGACTGTTTGTATCAAGAGGTCGCAAAGAGTACTGGACGCAGCCATCCATACAATAGAAATCTGTACAATGGATATCCATACAATGGCCATCCGTAAAATGGACACCCGTAAAATGGCCATCCGTACAATGGATATTCGTACAATGGACATCCGTAAAATGGACATCCGTACAATGGCCATCCGTAAAATGGACATCCGTACAATGGCCATCCGTACAATGGCCATCCGTAAAATGGATATCCGTACAATGGACATTCGTACAATGGACAGAGTCTACAGGAGCTGCTGCCTCAAGAAGCCGGCGTCTGTCATCACAGATCCTCACCATTTAGTTCATGCCCTCTAATCCAGATTATACCCTGCCCAAACCTCTTCTGTACCCTTTCCAAAGCCTCCACATCCACACACATATAACAAGGAATCTGCTGAGCGAACTCAGCAGGGTGAGCGCCACGTGCAGGAGGAGAGCAATTCTGGTCCAGTTACACTGAAGCAGGATTTTCACCTGAAACATCAACGCTTCCTTCATCTCACCACCACCCACCCCCCAACTTCCCCACACAGATGCTGTTTGACCTGCTGGGTTCCTTCAATAGATTGCCAGTTGCTCTTCTTAGGAGGACTCTGTTGAAGCCATTCTTAAGGAATGGAATGGCTCCACAGGATGGAGGAGCCACATGGCTATGCCTGCTCCTGTTCTGTGTTCCCTCCCATCTCATTACTGCCCTCCCACAGCATCTTCCTGATGTAACGCTGAGGCATTAAACTGAACTGCTGCTACTAATTTAGCAAATTTCACGTCATGTGCTGGTGATAACAAACCTGACTCTGATTCTGACTGCATTTGCAGTATTATAGAACACAGAACATAGAATAGTACGGCACAGTACAGGCCCTTCAGCCCACAATGTTGTGCCGACCCTCACGCCCTGCCTCCCATATAAGCCCCCACCTTAAATTCCTCCATATACCTGTCTATACCTGTCTCTTAAACTTCATTAGTGTATCTGGCTCCACCACTGACTCAGGCAGTGCATTCCACGCACCAACCACTCTCTGAGTAAAAAACCTTCCTCTAATATCCCCCTTGCACTTCCCACCCCTTACCTTAAAGCCATGTCCTCTTGTATTGAGCAGTGGTGCCCTGGGAAAAAGGCGCTGGCTATCCACTCTATCTATTCCTCTTATTATCTTGTACACCTCTATCATGTCTCCTCTCATCCTCCTTCTCTCCAAAGAGTGAAGCCCTAGCTCCCTTAATCTCTGATCATAATACATACTCTCTAAACCAGGCAGCGTCCTGGTAAATCTCCTCTGTACCCTTTCCATTGCTTCCACATCCTTCCTATAGTGAGGTGACCAGAACTGGACAGAGTACTTCAAGTGTGGCCTAACCAGAGTTTTATAGAGCTGCATCATTACATCACGACTCTTAAACTCTATCCCTCGACTTATGAAAGCTAACACCCCATAAGCTTTCTTAACTACCCTATCGACCTGTGAGGCAACTTTCAGGGATCTGTGGACATGTACCCCCAGATCCCTCTGCTCCTCCACACTACCAAGTATCCTGCCATTTACTTTGTATTCTGCCTTGGAGTTTGTCCTTCCAAAGTGTACCACCTCACACTTCTCCGGGTTGAACTCCATCTGTCACTTCTGCATCCTATCAACGTCTCTCTGCAATCTTTGACAAGCCTCTACACTACCTACAACACCACCAATCTTTGTGCCATCTGCAAACTTGCCAACCCACCCTTCTACCTCCACATCCAGGTCATTAATAAAAATCACGAAAAGTAGAGGTCCCAGAACAGATCCTTGTGGGACACCACTAGTCACAATCCTCCAATCTGAATGTACTCCCTCCACCACGACCCTCTGCCTTCTGCAGGCAAGCCAATTCTGAATCCACCTGGCCAAACTTCCCTGGATCCCATGCCTTCTAACCTTCTGAATAAGCCTACTGTGTGGAACCTTGTCAAATGCCTTACTAAAATCCATATAGATCACATCCACTGCACTACCCTCAACTATATCCCTGGTCGCCTCCTCAAAGAACTCTATCAAGCTTGTTAGACACGATCTGCCCTTCACAAAGCCATGCTGACTGTCCCTGATCAGACCATGATTCTCTAAATGCCCAGAGATCCTATCTCTAAGAATCTTTTCCAACAGCTTTCCCACCACAGACGTAAGGCTCATTGGTCTATAATCACCCGGACTATCCCTACTACCTTTTTTGAACAAGGAGACAACATTTGCCTCCCTCCAATCCTCCGGTACGATTCCCACAACGAGGACACCACAACGAGGACATAAAGATCCTAGCCAGAGGCTCAGCAATCTCTTCCCTTGCCTCATGGAGCAGCCTGGGGAATATTCCGTCAGGCCCCGGGCACTTATCCATCCTAATGTATTTTAACAACTCCAACACCACCTCTCCCTTAATATCAACATGCTCCAGAACATCAACCTCACTCATACTGTCCTCACCATCATCAAGTTGCCTCTCATTGGTGAATACCGAAGGAAAGTATTCATTGAGGACCTTGCTCACTTCCACAGCCTCCAGGCACATCTTCCCACCTTTATCTCTAATCAGTCCTACCTTCACTCCTGTCATCCTTCACATAATTGAAGAATGCCTTGGGGTTTTCCTTTACCTTACTCGCCAAGGCCTTCTCATGCCCCCTTCTTGCTCTTCTCAGTCCCTTCTTAAGCTCCTTTCTTGCTTCCCTATATTCCTCAATAGACCCATCTGATCCTTGCTTCCTA
Organism: Mobula birostris; assembly: GCF_030028105.1. Lineage (NCBI taxonomy): Eukaryota > Metazoa > Chordata > Chondrichthyes > Myliobatiformes > Myliobatidae > Mobula > Mobula birostris. Next base: position 38,397,548 of record NC_092400.1, on the reverse strand, counting down.
AACCTCATGTATGCTGCCTTCTTCCACCTGACTAGATTTTCCACCTCACTTGTCACCCGTGGTTCCTTCACCCTACCATTCTTTATCTTCCTCACCGGGACAAATTTATCCCTAACATCCTGCAAGAGATCTCTAAACATCGACCACATGTCCATAGTACATTTCCCTGCAAAAACATCACCCAATTCACACTCGCAAGTTCTAGCCTTACAGCCTCATAATTTGCCCTTCCCCAATTAAAAATTTTCCTGTCCTCTCTAATTCTATCCTTTTCCATGATAATGCTAAAGGCCAGGGAGCGGTGGTCACTGTCCCCCAGATGCTATTGTGAGCAGGTTTGGGCCTCTTTTCTAAGGAAGGATGTTGGGGAGAGTCGAGAGGAGCTTTATGAGAACAATCCCAGCAAAGAACCATTTAACATATGAACAACAGGAATTCTGCAGATGCTGGAAATTCTAGCAACACACATAAAAGTTGCTGGTGAACGCAGCAGGCCAGGCAGCATCTCTAGGAAGAGGTGCAGTCGACGTTTCAGGCCGAGACCCCAGGACGAAAGGTCTCGGCCTGAAACGTCGGCTGCACATCTTCCTAGAGATGCTGCCTGGCCTGCTGCGTTCACCAGCAACTTTTATGTGTTTAACATATGAGGAGTGTTTGATGGATCTGGGCCTGTAGTTGCTGGAGTTCAGAAGAATGAGGGCTGATCTCATTGAAACCTACTGAATATTGAAAGCCCTTGATAGAGTCAGTGTGCATAGGATGTTTCCAATAGTGGGGGAGTCTAGGACCAGAGGGCACAGCCTCAGAATACAACAGAGGTGAGGAGGAATTTCTTTATCCAGACAGTGGTGAATCTGTAGAATTCATTGTCACAGATGGCTGTGGAGGCTAAGGTCGAAGGTAGAGTTAAAACAGAGGTTGATAGGTTCTTAATTAATAAGGGCATCCAAGGTTATGGGGAGAAGTCAGGAGGATGGGGTTGGGATAGAAAATAAATCAGCCAAGACAGAGCACGCTCAATGAGCCAAATAGTCTAATTCTGCTCCTCTGTCTTATGGTCTTATATCAGCTAAAGTTGTGCAGAGTTACAAACTAGACCCTTCTAGTTTAATTTGTAAATTATTTGGAGTAGCAGTCTGTGTCACCAGAGGCCTCGATATTATTCTCATGCTGAAGAGGTTTGTCCATCCTTTTAAATGAGTACACAGACAGAAGGTTCTGCTGTCCAACCGATGAGAATTGTGGCTGATGGACAATGCAGTATTGACTCTAATGTTTTCACATTAAGCACAATAATCCTGCACTTTGCATTAAGGATCCAAACGAATGCAGATTCTGCATGACAATGAAGCTTTGCTGTTTTATAAAGAGCAGCAGGACCCTTGTAGGATTTAAGGCTTAAAACATTATCACCTCATTACGTTCAGAAGATGAGGGCTGGGCTCTGTATCTGCATCTGAATAGTGGCTTTGCTTTTTGCCTCCATTTCTCTGGGCATGAGTTTTACCAGCTCTTGTTCAAAACCAGTGTCTCTGTGTAGTTATTTTTTTACAGGAGGGGATATTCAAAAATGAGAAATGCTGTAAATACTGTGGGGAAGAAGGAGTGGGATTAACACTTCAGGTTATGACCTTACATCACAAATTTTGGTTTGGAGCTCTTTTCTTTGGAGTGAAGGACAATGAGAAGTGACTTGACAAGATGACAAGAGGCATTGACAGAGTGGACAACCAGAAACATTTTGCCAGAGCAGAAAATAACCAACACAAGGAACATCATTTTAAGGTGATTGGAGGAGACTGTAAGGAGGATGCCATTCAGCCCATTGGGACTGTGCTGGGTCTTTGTAGAGTGATGCCATTATTCCCACTTCCCCCTTTCCTTACTTCCCTTGTCCTGCAACTTATTCTGCAATAGCAGCGCCAAGGTAAACTAGCAGTTACAGCGATGATATTACAGCCCAGGGCATTGGAGTTCGCAGTTCAGTTCCATCTGTAAAGAGTTTGTACGTTCTCCCTGTCACTATGCGTCTTTCTTCCAGTTTCCTCCCACAGGCCGAAGGTATTCAAAGTTCAAAGTAAAATTTATTATACACGTTACCATATACAACCCTCGGATTCTTTTGCAGTCCACAGAGAGTCGCTGGTGTTCACTGGCACCATCTTGCTGAGGTGTGCCAGTTGGTAGGTTAGCTGGTCTTTGTAAATTGTCCTGGATCAGGCTACAGTTAAATAGATGGGTTTCTGGGTGATGTGATTTGTTGGGCTGGAAGGGCCTGATCTGTACAGTATTCCCAAATAAAATTACATTTTTCTAAACCGCCACAGAAATGTTGAGGTACTTAATGCATTGGCATTATCAATGCAAAACATTCTTAATGCGTGTGTGAATGCACATTCATCAACCATGGAAACAGAAATCGGAGAAGGAGTCGACCACACCAGAGATTCTTTCCTCCCTGATGCTTGAAACAATTTTTATACACACTTCGAAGCATGTAACACAACACTGGTCACAAAAGCTGCCCCCTCCCAAGCGAGCAGTCACTGTAACTGCAGCAGATGTGAGAAGGACACAGCAAGAGAGTCGAGCCCTGGAAGGTAACTGGGCCAGACAACATCCTAAGCCAAGTAATCGGAGGGTGCACACCAACTCACTGATGACTTCCCAGACTCCTTCAACACATCACTCCTCCAGGCTGCTGTCCCCACCTGCTTCAAATCAGCCCTGTAACAAGCAACTCTATAACATTCAGAACTAAACGACTACCACCCAGTGGCACTGACGCCAATGATCATGAAGAACTATGAACAGCTGGAAATGGCACATATCAACAACTCCATTCCTGCCTCACTGGACACTCACCAACACGCTTACCAAAAGAACCGCTATGGCACTTGTCTTACACTTGACCCTGACACATCTCGAAAACAAGGACACTTACATCAGAATTCTGTGTCTGGATTTCAGTTCAACATTCAACATTATTATCCCACAGACCCTGCTGAACAAACTCCTACTCCTCAGTGTAAATACACCACTGTGTAACTGGGTGTTGGACGTCCTAACCAACAGACCTCAGGTATCAAGATGCACAGTTGCTCCTCTCTCCCCATCACCCTCAACGCAGAGCTGGGTGCTGTACACTTTGCTCACACATGACTGCACGGCCAAACACCTAAGTAATCACATTGTCAAGTTCACCGATGACAAAGCAGTGGTGGGGCTCATCACCAACGATGACGAGATGTCCTACAGAGAGGAAGTGGAAGAGCTCGAGGCCTATGTCAGGCAAATAACCTCTTCCTCAATGTCAGCAAGACAAAGGAGATGGTTATTGTCTTCAAGAGAACTCGCACCTTCAACCCCCACTTTACATTGGCAACACAGCAGTGGAAGCTGTGAGGGGTTTCAAACTCCTGACGTGCACATCCCAACCAACCTCTCATGGTCGCAGAACACATCCTACACAATCAGGAAAGCTCAGCAATGCCTCTGCTTTCTGAGGAGGCTGAGGAGAGCCAGACTCTGCACATCCATACTCGAGTCATTCTACAGATGCACAGCAGAAAACATCCCCACAAGCTGCATCACTGCTTGGTACAGAACCTGAACTGCCGCAGGCAGATCGGCTCTACAACAGATGGTCAAAATTGCCCGGCGCATCACCAGCACCAGCCGACCCGCCAACAAGGACAGATATACTGAAGGGGCCGGTGACATCATGAAGGATCCCACACACGTTGCTCCTGGGCTGTTTGTCCCACTTCCATCAGGGAGAAGTCTATGTAGCATCCATGCCAGCAACACCAGACTCAAAAACAGTAACTCTCCACAAGCAATAAGGCTGATGAACACCTCCACCCACTAACCCACCCCTCCACATCACCAACCAGCACTACTCTATCATTTCATGTCAGTCACCATATGTATAGACACTTCTGTGCCTAGCATCACTTTATGGACATACAATCAATCTGTGTGTGTCAACTATCTTATGATCAGCCATCTGACGGGTCAAGCCTGATCAAAGACCAGGAGGGACTGAAACACCACTGGGCTGAACACTTTTCCAACCTACTCAATAGGCTGTCCATAGTTGATCCTGATGTCTTACAGCAGATCCCTCAGCAGCCAGTCCTGGATAACCTAGACCTGCCGCCCTCTACTGATAAGATCAAGAGAGCAATCTCACAGATGAACTCAAATAAAGGATGGCATTCCTGCCGAGATCTACAAAGCATTAGGCCTAAATGCCTTACACGCATTCCAAGATATCCTGGAAGACATCTGGATCACAGAGGAGATGCCTGACGTCTTCCGCGATGCCCTCATCATGGTTCACTACAAAAACAAGGAAAGCAAATCAGACTGTGGAAACGACAGGGATATCTCACTGCTGTCCATCGCAGGCAAGGTTTTTGCCCGCATTCTCCTGAACAGACTTGCCACTGTCTAGGAAAGGAATTTCCTGGAGGTGCAGTGTGGCTTTCGGCCAGAACGGAGCACAGTAGACATGAGGCAAGTCCAGGAGAGGTGCATCGAGCAGAACCAGCCTCTTTACTCTGTCGTCATTGACCTGACAAAGGCATCTCACACTGTAAATAGGGAGGCTTTCTGGATCATCTTGAGACATTACGGATGCTCGAGGAAATTCGTGAAGATGATTCAGCTGCTCCACGACAGAATGACTGGACAGGTCCTTTTCAGCTGCATTTGCCATTTCCAATGGGGTGAAGCAGGGCTGTGCACTAACCCCAGTCCTGTTCAATCTGCTCTTCACTTGCATGCTGTCACGTGCTGTCCAAGGTCTGAAGGAGGGAGTATACATCAGGTACCGATTGGATGGCCATCTCTTTGCTGATGACTGTGCACTCCTGGCGCACATAGACAGTGACCTACAGTTGATGCTGAACAAGTTCTCAGACGCTGCTACGCTCTTTGACCTGACTATCAGCCTGAACAAGACTGCAGTACTTCACCAGCCATGCCAAACACCAACCCTACAGAACCAAAAATCATTGTTGACGACACCCAGCTGACAAATGTAAACAGCTTCAAATACTTGGGAAGCACCATCTCGAGTGATGGGTCTTTGGACAAAGAAATTGACTCCAGGATCAGCAAGGTCAGCCAGATTCTGGGGAGGCTGCATACCAGAGTGCTCAGTCAACACAACGTCCACATCTCCACAAAGCTGAAAGTCTACAGAGCTGCGGTCATCCCTTCTCTCCTATATGGATGTGAGACGTGGACTCTGTATCGACGACACATCAAACAACTGGAGAGATTCCACATGCTCCATCCTTGGCAAGACCGTGTCTCCAACCTGGAGGTCTTGGATCACGCAGAGTCCACCAGTATTGAGTTCCTGATCATCAGAGCCCAGATGCGGTGGGTGGGACACGTCATCAGAATGGACAACCACAGTATGCCTCGCCAGCTGCTCTATGGTGAACTGGAGACCGGAAAGAGACCGCAAGGTCGTCCGCGCAAGTGTTACAAAGACGCTGTGAAGGAAACCCTACGCCACTGTGACATCCAGCCAAGGGAACTAGAAGCTGCAGCTGCTGACAGAACCCGCCGGCGAGCCCTGTGCTATGAAGTCTACACCAGTTTTGAAGACAGGCACTGCCAAAAACTGATGGAAAACCGTGAGCAGCGTCACAGGACAGCAGCCACAGTTATTACAACAGTGGACTTCCAGAGCCCCCATTGTGCTGGACTCTGCGATTCCAGACTGGGACTGCAGAGCCACCTCCGTGTCCACAGGTGAACTGCACAACAGCGTGTCTTCTTCCAACCCAAAGGACTACCACAGATGTATTTATATTTATTGTGTTTTTTAAATTTTGTGTTCATTGTCTTATTGTGTGTTTTTTGTGCTGCATCAGATCTGGAGTAACAATTATTTCCTTCTCTTTTACTGGAAATGACATTAAACACTCTTGAATCTTGAGTAGACAATCTGGTCTGTCAAATCTGCTCTGCCATTCCATAAGATGAATTTCTGATCTGTTTGTGGATTCAGCTCCATCTACCTGCCTTTTCACCCAGCCAGAGGCTAGTGAATCTGTGGGGTTCATTGTCACGAACTCCTGTGGAGGCTATTGGGTATATTTAAAGTGGAGGTTGATAGGTTGATTACTAAGTTATTGGGTATATTTAAAGTGGAGGTTGACAGGTTGATTACTCAGGGCATCAAAAGCAGAACAGGGTTGAGAGGGATAATGTCAGCCATGATGGAATGGTGGAGCAGACATGATGGGCCAAATGGCCTAATTCTGCTCCTTTTCCTTATGGCTTTACCCTATAACCCCTGTGACGCAAAAATCTAACTGTCTCTTAAATATACTTAATGAGGTAGCCTCCACTGCCGCCCTGAGCAGAGAACTCCACAGAATCACTACTCTCTGGGACATGAAATTTATCTTCATCTCCCTCTAGATCTATTCCCACAAATCCATCATTCTAGTCTCACTTACCAGTGGAAGAAACTTTCCTTCCTCGATCTTATTGATCCCATTCATATGTTTCAATAAGATCAACACTCATTCTGAACTCCAGTGGCATAGACTATCCCCCCACCCCCACCATCCCACCACATCTCTGAAATCAACCTCCTCCAAAGCCAGTATATCCTTCCTCAGTAAGCAGACCAGAATTGCACGCTGTACTCCAGGTGCGGTCTCACCAGTACCCTGTACAGTTGCAGCATAACCTCCCTGCTCTGAAACTCAATCCCTCTAGCAATGAAGGCCATTTTGCCTTCCTGATAACTTGATAACATTTTAAGTGAATTGGGAACTAGAATAGTATTGAGTATGAATAATTAGAGACCAATAGTGAATATGTTGTAAATTTACCCATGACTATAACAAGTCACTTCTACATTGATATTAATTGATTTTACATATAAATTGCTTATCATTACAACACTGAATGATTGTATGCTGGCTCATGCTGGAATGCAGGACCATGGCTCTCTGGGGAGTGATGCCATCATTCTCACGTGTCTCCTCTCTTTCTTCCCTTGTCCCTGCAACTTATTCTGCAATAACATTCAGATGTTTCTAAACAGCTAGAGAGCGGCACTGTGGCATAATGGTTAGTGTAGAGTTGTTACCGTGCCAGCATCCCAGGTTCAATCTGTAAGAAGTTTGTACTTTCTCCCTGTGACTACATGGGTTTCCTCTTGTTCCAAAGTTACTGGGATAACTGGTCACAAGGGTGTAATTGGAGAGCGTGGGTTTGTTGGGATGAAAGGGCCTGTTACTGTACTGTAGCTCGAAATAAAAATAAATAAATATGCTATACATAGAAATAAATAAATGTATTTCTGATCTGCTGATGTAGCAATAAAGAGATACATATGTACAAGTCAGGAATGAACCAGTCTCTGCATCAAGTTTGCACTGACCACGCAACATTCAGTTTTCCATGATCCTCCGCACCTTCTGAAGCTCTATCATGCGCCTGCACACCAGCGGCAACTCACAGGGGGCAATTAACCACGTTTAGATGATGTGGGCGGAAGTTCACGCAGTGTTGTGGAGAATGTATAGACAGCACTGGGTCACTGACCTGTGAGGTGGTGGACCTGCATGCTGTGCCCTCACGCCGCCCTTATTTAGGAAATCAGTCGTGCTCAAAGAAGATTTGAACCAGGTCAACAACCAATTTAGATTTGAGGCCGAGGGTTTTGATTACAACTAGTTAAGAGCTTTGGATGAGCCAAGGGTTATGGAATGTGTGAGAAAGAAGGCTGGGCACAGTTTTATCGGAAAAGACATGTTAGGAGGGTTTCAGCAGTGGAAGAGGTAGAGTCAGGAAGGCCTAGAGTCACAGTATACATTACAGAATCAAGCTACTCAACCAGGCTTGTTCATGTTGACTGATATGCTAACTTGAGTGCATTTGTACCACATCCCTCTGCGCCTTTCCTATCCGACTGCATATCCAAGTGGTTTAAAAACAGTGCAAATGATAAATAAACTCTTCTAGCTAGGTACAGGTATCGATCTTAACCCCCACATCTCTCTGCGCCTCGTTGTGTGTCTGAGATTGTAGACTACTGTATACCTATCTCTACCATCTCCTCTGCGACCACATTATTTGTACCCGCTACCCTCTGTGTGAAAAATCTGCCCTCTCCATCCCAAGATGTTCTTTAAGTATTTCCCCTCTCACAGTAGTGTAGCAGTTAGCGTAATGGCAATGATCAGAGATTGGAGTTCGATTCACACCACTCTCTGTGAGGAGTTTGAATGTTCTCCCTGTGACCATGTGGGTTTCCTCCCACATTCCAAAGACATATGGGTTAGAGTTAGTAAGTTCTAGGTATGCTATGTTGACACTGGAAACATGGTGACGCTTGTGGGCTGTCCCCAGCACATCCTTGGACTCTGTTGCTGATGCAAATGATTCATTTCACTGTACGTTTTGATCTTCAGGTGATAAATAAAGCCTCTAGTTTTAGACTCCCCTGTCTATACCCTACACTTTATAAGGTCACCCCTCACCCCTCAGTCTCCAGCATAGAGCATACAAGAGGAACACATACACAGGAACGGGCCATTTGGCCCACAGTGCTGTACCAACTAAAAAGCAAATCAAAACACCCAATCACTATTCCCTCTTACCTGCACTATGTCCATATCCCTCCATCTTTGTTACATCCCATGCGCCTATCCAAACATCTCTCAAAAGGCTCTACCACCATACCAGGCAGTGCATTCCAGGCATCCACCTCTCTCTGAGTAAAGAACCTACACCTCACCTACACCCTTGAATGTAGACCCCTCACCTTTAAAGCATGCCCTCTGGTATTAGACATTTGAACCCTGGGAAACAGATACTCTCTATCCAAACTATCTATGTCTCTCATAATCTTGTAAACCTCTATCATATCTTCTCCTAGCCTCTGACGCTCCAGAGAAATCTCCCCAAGTTTATCCAGCCTCTCATGATAGCACATGCCCTTGAAACCAGGCAGCATTCTGCGAAACCTTTTCTGCGTCTTCTCCAAAGCCTCAACATCCTTCCTATAGAGGGGCGACCAGAACTGTGCACTATACTCCAGATGTGGCCTGAACAGAGTTTTATAAAGTTGCAACATAACCTCCAGACTTTTGAACTCAATGGCTTGACTAATAAAGACAAGTATTCCATAAGCTTTCTTAACCCCCTTATCAACATGAGTATCCACTTTCAAGGAACTATGAACTTGGATCCCAAGATCTCTGCTCAGCAACACTGTTAAGGATCTTGCACTTAACAGTGTATTGTCTCCTTACATCTGCCTTGTAAGGCATGAAAATGCCCGACACAGGCCTCTCATGGTCTGAGTTGACATTCCCTCCCCTCCTTACATCTACCCTACCGAGGTGCAACACCTCACATTTATCTGGGCTAATCTTCATCTGCCATTTCTCAGCCCATATCTGCAACTGATCTATATCGTGCTGTATTCTTTGCCAGTCTTCTACATTATCCACAACTCCACCAATCTTAGACCGTAAAACATAGGAGCAGAATTAAGCCTTTTGGCCCATTGAGTCTGCTTCACTGTTCCTCTTCTTCCTCCCCAGCCCCACATACCAGACTTCTCCCCATAACCTTAAATACACCCAGTGACCTGGCCTCCACAGCTGCATGTGGTAACAAATTCTACAGAGTCACCACTAAAGAAATTTCTCTGCATCTCTGTTTTAAATGGATGCCCCTCTGTCCTTGAAATGAGTGCTAACACTGCATGTGCCTTCCTCACCACCAACTCTACCTGCAAGTTAACCTTCAGGGTGTTCTGCACAAGGACTCCCAAGTCCCTTTGCATCTCAGATTTTTGGATTTTTTCCCCATATAGAAAACAGTCTGCACATTTATTTCCTTGCATTTTCCAACATTGTATTTAATTTGTGTTTCATTTCATTTCTTGCCCAGTCTCATAATCTGTCTAAGTCCTTCTGCAGCCTATCTGTTCCCCAACACTACCTGCCTCTCCACCAATCTTTGTATCATCTGCAAAGTTGGCAACAAAGCCATCTATTCCTTCATCTAAATCATTGATATACAGCATAAAAAGAAGTGGTCCCAACACTGATCCCTGTGGAACTCCACTTGTCACTGGCAGCCAACCAGACAGGAATCCTATTACTGTATCCCCACTCGCTGCCTCCTACCAACCAATCAATGCTCTAACCATGCCAGTAACTTTCCTGTTATACCATGGGCTCTTTACTTGGTAAGTAGCCTCATGTATGGCACCTTATCAAGGCCTTCTGAAAGTCCAAATATACAACATCCACTGCATCCCATTTATCTATCCTGCTTGTAATCTCTCAAAGAATTTAAACAGGTTTGTCAGGCAAGATTTTCCCTTAAGGAAACCATGCTGACTTTGTCCTATCTTGTCCTGTGTCACCAAGTACTCCACAACCTCATCCTTAACAATTGACTCCAACGTCTTCCCAACCACTGAGGTCAGGCTAACTGGCCTATATTTTCCTTTCTTAAAGAGTGGAGTGACATTTGCAATTTTCCAGTTCACTGGCATAATGCCAGAGTCAATGATTTTTGAAAGATCATTACTAACGCCTCCACAATCTCTAACACTACCTCTTTCAGAACCCTAGGGTGCAGTTCATCTGGTCTGGATGACTTTTGTACCTTTAGGTCTTTTAGCCTTTTAAGCACCTTCTCTCTTGTAATAGTAGCTGCACCCACTTCTCTTCCTCACACACTACAACATCAGGCATACTGCTAGTGTCTTCCACAGTGAAGACTAGTGCAAAATACTCTTTTAGTTTATCTGCCATCTCCTTGTCCCCCGCTATTATTTCTCTAGCCTCATTTTCTAATGGTCCTATATCCACTCTGATCTTTTTTTTAACTTCTTATGGACCTCAAAAAGCTTTTACTATCCACTTTGATATTGTTTGCTAGCTCACTTTCATATTTCAGCTTCTCCCCCCAATGATTCTCTTAGTTGCTCTCTGTAGGTTTTTAAAAGCTTCCCAACCACTATATTCCCACTAATTTTTGCTTTGTTGTATGCTCTCTCTTTTGCTTTTACAATATCAGCCACAGGTGCACTATTTCACCATTTGTATATTTCTTCATTTTTGGAATACATCTATCCTGCACCTTCCTCCTGATTTTTCCCAGAAACTCACGTCATTGCTGTTCTGTTGTCATCCCTGCCAGCAGCTCCTTCCAATTTGGCCAACTCCTCTCTAATACCACTGTAATTTCCTTTAGTTCACTGAAATAGTGCTATGTCAGACTTTACTTTCTCCCTATCAAATTTCAAGTTGAACTCAATCATATTGTGATCACTTAAGGGTTCTTTTACCTCAAGCTCCCTAATCACCTCCAGTTCATTACATAACACCCAATCCTGTATAGCTGATCCCCTAGTAGGCTCAATGACAAACTGCTCTAAAAAAGGCATCTCATAGGTATTCAACAAAGTCACTCTCTTGAAATCCATTACCAACCTGATTTTCCCAATTGAACTGCATGTTAAAATCTCCCATGTCTATCATAACATTGCCCTTTTGACATGCTCATGGCACGGGGAGTAATCTGGAGATTGCTACCTTGGAGGTACTTCTCTTCAGGCGTTTTCCTAACTCTAAATACTCACTGCATAGGACCTCTTCCCCTCTTCTGACTATGTCATTGGTGCCACTATGCAGCTGACTCTCCCCCCCCCCGAGAATATCCTGCAGTCGCTCTGATATATCCTGGACCCTAGCACCCAGGAGGCAAAACACCATCCTGGTTTCTCCTTTGCAGCGACAGAATCTCCTTTCTGTCCCCCTAACTACTGAATCCCCTGTAACTACCGCACTGCCGGACTTTACCCTTCCCCATCGAGCCTCAGAGCTGGCCACAGTGCCACCAGCCCGGCTGCTGCTGCCGTGACCCATGGATCAACCCCCAGCAGTATCTGAAGGGATATGCTTGTTGCTGAGGGGAATGGCCACAGGGAAACCCTGCACTAACTTCCTAATCCCCTTACTTCTCCTGGTGGTCACCCAGCTACTGTCTGAAGCCTGTACTCTGGGTGTAACCACCTCTTCAAACATTTCGTCTACAATATCCTCAGCCTCCCGAACGATCTTGAGTACATCCGACTCCAGCTTCATCTCCTTGACCCGTTCAGTCAGGCACTGAAGCTGGAAGTACTTCCTGCAGAAATAGTCATCAGATATCCTGAATTCCCACACCTGACAGGAGGAGCATTCCATCCTGACTACTCCATACCAAAAGAGAAAAAAAGCTTGCCTCTTCTTAACTGTGCCTTCACCTGTTCACACCGAGGCCTTCCCACTCTATCACTGGCACACTCAAACAGTGGCCACTCCACTTGAGTCCACCCTCCTTTTACTTGCAGCTGAAGTTAGGCCTCTGATGCCGACACATTCTGCGCCTGCACAGCCCAAAAAGACCAGTCTTGCCCAAATCTGCTCCTTTTATCCTATCTCTCCCTACTTCCATAGGGCTCTGACATCGACACACACTCCTCTTGCCTGAGCCACCAGAAAACGACCGGCTTTAGCCGAGTCTGCCCTTTTTTATACTCACACTCCTAGCTTCGGTCGGCCTCTGACGCTAACACTTTCCACACCTGTTCAGCCTGCGGCACTCCAGTGAGAACAATTCCAACCTGTCTAATCTCCCCTTGGAAGTGAAGACCTCCACTCCAGGTGCTCTCCTTTCAGTACAATCACACCTTCTCTGCAGAGCAATGTCCAAAAATACACAGTATACTCCAAGGATGGTCTAACATGTCTTGTCGACAGATGAGAGCAGGTTTGAAAACTCATCTAGGGTCCAACGGATAGAGGTCATGAACAGTCTGATTCAAGCTAAGGAGGGGGACAAAACCAGGGAGGTTGTATCTCACCTGAGATGAGGTGTGGAACATAGAATTTGACAATGGAGAGGGGTCAAGCAAGGAAGGAGGAGTGGGTGGAGAAACGGGCTTTAGTACATGAGAAATAGGAGGAGATGGCATCTGGCCCATTAAGCCTGCTCCACCATTCAATATGATCAAGGCTGATCATGGACTCAGCTCCACCTTCTCCATAACCCTTCCTTCCCCTACTCTCCAAAAATCTATCTCACTGCGTCTTAAATATATTTAATTAGGTCATTTCTATTGCTTTGCTAGGCAAAAAAAAAAAATCCAGATTCATTATCCTATGGGAAAAGCAGTTTCTCCTCATCTTTGACCTAAGATGGGTTGGAGCAGGTTCTGACCGTCAAAAAGTTGCTGGGACGGAAGGCTTGAGTTATAAGAAGTGACCCAACAGGTGAGGCTGAGGGAGATCTCAAACATTTATAAATTCATGTGGGTCAAAGATAAAGTCATGTATGTACAAATACATTCATGCACAAATATATGCATGCACAGGTGAAATGGAAGAAACTTTGCAGATATATCATCAGTCTTTCTTCTGGGTTGAGAAGTCAAAAACTAGAGACCATAATTTTAAAGTCAGATGGGAAGGATTTAGAAGGGAGCTGAGGGGTAAGTATTTTCCCACCCAAATTCATGTCATTTTGTTGACCTGCCTTTCCTATGGTTCATCAAAGCCTTCCAGAAGTGGGATTGAGGAAAAGGCCTAATTCGATACATAAGGGAAAACTAAACATTGGAGAGTGATTAGGTATGGGGGATTGAACTTCAGGTGACTTACCTGCCTTGGAAGATAAATTCAAAATATTTTTCCTCAAAATGTTCAAAGATCAATCCAAGGAAACGTTTTTGATCTGAAACGTTAATCACATTTCTCGTTCCTATGGTTAGAAGAAAGATGTGCTTTAATTTTATTTGTGTCACATGTACATCAAAACATAGAGTGAAATGTGTTATTTGTGTCAAATCAAATCGGTGAGGGTTGTGCTGGGCAGCCGACAGGTGTCAACACGCTTCCAATGGCAATATAGCAGGCCCCAACCCACTAACCCAAACCCCAACTCTCGTGTCTTTGGAATATGGAGGAAACTGGAGTACCTGGAGAAACTCACGCGGTCTTGGATAGAACATACAAACTTCTTACAGACGGACAGCAGCGGGAATCCTATAACTGCCCCCCGTAAGGTACCTGGCCTGCTGAATGCTTTTTTTACTCTTTTGAAGCTGCCTGGGTCATTTACACCTGTGAGTGGAGACACCAGCGAGAAGATAAACATTCTCTTAATAAAAAACACTACTCTGCTTTCCCAGAGATTAACAATTCTGCTTCATCAGCACCTACTTAAAGATTGAACTGAAGTTTCTTCACCTCCCGCACCCTCTCACTGTGAACTGACTCACAATTTGTATCAGCAACCAAACCACTGGAGGAAGTCAGTGGTTTGAGGAGCAAGACGCACAAAATGCTCGAGGGACTCAGCAGGCCAGGCTGCATGTAGGGAGAAGAGTGCAATCAATGTTTAGGGCTGGAGCCCTCATCAGGACTGGAGAAAAAAAGATGAGGAGTCAAAGTAAGAGGGTGGGTGGGGGGAACACAAGGTGATAGGTAGAACTGGGAGGGGAGGAGGGGTGAAGTAAAGAGATGGGAAGTTGATTGGTGAAAGAGATAAAGGACTGGAGAAAAGGAAATCTGATTGGGGAGGACCGAAGGCCAGGGGAAGAGCACCAGAGGGCAGGTTAAAGTGGGAAATGGGAATGGGGAATGGTGAAGGCAAGGTGGGGGGGGGGGGGCATTACCAGAAAAAAATGATGTTCATGCCATCAGGTCGGATCTACCCAGATGGAATATAAAGTGTTGCTCCTCCAACCTGAGTATGGCCTCATCGCAGCGGTAGAGGAGGCCATGGACTGACATGTTGGAATGGGAATGGAAAGTAGAATTAAAATGCGTGTCATTGGGAGATCCCACTTTTTCTAGCTGACGAACGTAGGTGCTCAGTGAAGTAGTCTCACAATCTACGTCGAATTTCACAAATGTACAAGAGGCCACACCAGCGGTACCGAACACAGTATATGACCCCAACAGACTCACAGGCGAAGTGTCACCTCACCTGGAAGGACCCTTTAGGGCCCCGAATGGTAGTGAGGGAGGAGGTGTAGGGGCAGGTGTAGCACTTGTTTCACTTGCAAAGATCTGGAGGAAGATCAGTGGGGAGGGACGAATGGACAAGGGAGTTGCATAGGGAGTGATCCCTGCGGAAAGCAGAAAGTCAGGGGAAAGGAAAGATGTGCTTGGTGGTGGGATCCTGTCGGAGGTGGAGGAAGTTTCGGAGAATTATGTGCAGGACACAGAGGGTGGTGGGGTGCTAGGTAAGGATAAGAGGAACCCTATCCCTGGTGATGTGGCAGGAGGATGGGGTGAAGGCAGAGGTGTGTGAAATGGAAGAGATGCAGCGTTGATATGGGAGGAAGGTAAGACCTTTACTTTGAAGGAGGACAACTCTTTAGTTGTGGAATGGAAATCCTCATCCTGAGAGCGGATGCAGTAGAGACAAAGGAATTGAGAGAAAGGGGTGACACCTTTACAAATAATGGAGTGGGGAGAACTATAGTCCAGGTAGCGGTGGGTTTGTAAAAGATGTCAGTAGATAAACTGACTCCAAAGATAGAGATAGAGATAGAGAGAGTCAAGTCGAGGTATGCAGATATGAGTTCAGTGGGGCAGGAACAAGCAGAATCAATAGGTCTACCTGGACAGACTGGTTTGTGGATCTTGGGTAGGAGGTAGAAACGGGAGGTGCGGGGTGCAGCAACTATCAGATTGGTGGCAGTGGATGGAAAATCCGAAGGGTTGATAAGGTTGGTGATGGTGTAGGAGACAATGGCCTGGTGTACCTTAGTGGGGTGGGAAATAAGAGGAGGTATCAGTGAGTTGTTGCTGTGCCTCGGCAAGGTAGAACATAGAACATAGAATAGTACAGCACAGTATAGGCCCTTCAGCCCACATTGTTGTGCCGACCCTCAAACCCCACCTCCCATATAACCCCCCACCTTAAATTCCTCAAAAACTTAACTACCTAAAAAAAGGTAGAGGTCGGTACGCCAGACTACAACACCGCCCCCCCCCCCCTTATCAGTGGGTTTTATAGTAAGGGGATTGTTTGAGGGGTAAGTAAGAGGAGGTGTCTGAGAGTAACCACTGGGCCTTAGCAAGGTAAGGGGTTTTATAGTAAAGTATTCAAACTTCTCTGAAACGTTGAAATTGAGTTTGCATGCACCACGTGGGTGCAGCTCGTTCCACACTCTCACGACCCTCGGAGTGAAGAAGTTTCCCCTCATGTTCCCCTTTTCACCTTTCACCCTTAACCCATGACCTCTGGTTGTAGTCCCACCCAAACTTTGTGGAAAAGTCTGCTTACATTTACCCTAGTTACATCCCTCATAATTTTGTATCCCTCTAGCAAATCTCCTTTCAATCTTTTACAGTTCCAAAGAATACTGGAATTGCCACCGAACCTATTCTTTAACTCCTTTAATGCAGCAATGGCCTTTCTATTTTCTTACACCTCTCAGTGTTATGACTGACATGAATACTATGCAAAAAAATACGTGCACATCAATTTGTCCTGTGCTGCGAAATTGGCCTCAAGTAGTGGATTGGTTTAGTAAAGTGAAATTTTGTTGACCACATTCTAAACAAGTTCACCACCTCCCCTTCATCATCTATCACCTGGAACCACTGGCATTGTAACTGCTTTTGGGATAATACCAGTACAAAGTAAATGATATGTCTAAGGGCCTCAGTTTCATAAAACTGGAGACCTGTGGAATCTTACTGTAGTTGGATAGCTGGTGACTTCTTAAAAGCTGCCTGGTCAGACATCAATTCTTCATTTCGGTCTCAGGAGAGCTGCAGAAAGTTGTTCTTGCTCATTGTGATTCTGCACTAAATGTCTTGTCTACTCTTCAGTGGCTTTTAGACATAGCTTCACAATCTGCTGGTTAGGCCACACAAGCTTGCAAGTTATGCCAAATTTGCCAACTTTCACCTGTAGTCTTGAATAAATCACTTGAATAAAATACTCAAAGGTTTCAACTTTTCTATTTTGAGTGAAGTACTTAATAATTACTTGTTCAGTGACAATTGGGAACACATAATCAAACTCAGAAATTGAACTTCCCTACTTGTCCAGAAAATTGGCAAGGCCTAAAGGAAAGGAATGGAGGGTTATAGGCTGAGTGTAGGTCGGTGGGAATAGGATAGGGTAAGAGTTCGACACGGACTAGAAGGGCCGAGATGGCTTGTTTCCGTGCTGTAATTGTTATATGGTTATATAATAGTCCTAACCTATTCAATCTTTCTTCATAACTCAGATCCTCTAGTCCTGGAAATGTCCTTGTAATTGTTCTCTGTACTCTTTCAACCTTACTTACATCTTTCCTGTAGATAGGTAACCAGAACTGCACAAGATACTCCAAATTAGGCCTCATCAACGCCTTATACAACTTCAACATAACATTCTTTCTCCTGTATTCAATATTTGATTTATGGGGGTCAATATGCCAAAAGCTTTCTTGACAACCCTATCTACCTGTGACGGCACTTGAAATGAATTATGTACCAGTATTCCCAGATCCCTTTATTCTACCATGCTCCTCAGTGCTCTACCGTTCACTGTGTAAGACCCACCCTGGTTGGTCTTAACCAAGTACAAAACCTCACACTTGTCTGTATTAAAGTCTATCTGCCATTTTTCCAGCTGATGCAGATCCCTCTGCAAGCCATAATAGCCTTCCTCACTGTCCACTACACCCCAACCTTGGTGTCATCCACAAATTTGCTGATCCAGTTAACCACATTACCATCCAGATATAGAACAACAATGGACCCAGCACCTATCCTTGCAGCACTCCTCTAGACACAGGCCTCCAGTCAGGGAGGCAACCCTCTACTACCACTCTCTGGCTTCTCCCACAAAGCCAATGCCTAATCCAATTTACTATCTCATCCTGAATGCCGAGCAACTGAACCTTGACCAGCCTCCCATGCAGGACCTTGTCAAATGCCTTACTAAAGTCCATGAAGTCAACTTTTACTGCCCTGCCTCCATCTACTTTCCCGGTAACTTACTCAAAAAACTATAAGATGGTTAGAGATGACCTACCACGCACTAAGTCATACTGGCTATCCTAAATCAGTCCATGTCTATCCAAGTACATATATATCTGGTCCCTTAGATCTATTAGGAATGTTCTGAGAGCTGGCATGGATTCAGTGGGTCAAGTGGCCTCCCTCGATGTTCTGATGAAATTATGAGAACTGTCAGAAACTCTCAGAAAGTTTATTAATATGCCTCTTGGCATAGTCACGTTCTGGCAATTGGGGTTCATTCAAAGGATCCTTAACTTGTGTAAAAATCAAGAGCAAAATACAAATGCCGGCAAGAACATCAGTCTGTTGAAAGTCAATTTTTAAGAAATTTATAAGGAATGAAACCCTTTAAAGTTAATGTAAGCAATGTCATGAATGATAGGGTAAATACTTTCATAAGCTCCTTTCCAATTAAAAAGACACTTTAAATGCAATTTTGTGCCAGTTTCCTTCTTAGTTGAAGATATATGCAAACAGAGGTTTTGGCTGAACCGGTCTGTCTGTGCTCAAAATGAAGTGAGTGCAATTCTCTTTTTCTATTGCAGGTTTATGGCTGGAATGAGGAGCCTCCTCTTTCACAGCCACTTGGCTGAGATTAGCTGATTCAATCACAGACCAGGTCTCATTTCTGACATCTCTGCATTAAAGTCACTGCAGTGACCAACATCTGGTAAGTCAACTCATTCAAAGTGGAATCAAAGTTCAAAGTACCTATACATTATCAATACTACATGCATATTCATTTTCTAGCAGACACCTACAAGAAAAATTCAAATACAATTGAATATATGAAAACCCACACATAAGCAAAGGCTGACCAACAGCCACTGTGCAAATAAAAAATAATACTGATAGGAGGACAATGGTGCCTAACGGCCACTCCTTTGCTTGCATCTTCCGAAACAGCTCTATTTCTATCTTATTTTTCCCTTCCAGGGTTCTTTCGAAGACCCTGACCTGGAAATGGGACCCGCTCTCAGGGTCTCACGACTGGCCGCTTTTCGATATGCCAAGGATGTGGCCTAGAAGACTGGCGCGCCTTCAGGGCACTGGGTTTTAGTGGCTCTGGAGGCAATCGGGTTCAAGGTTGGTGCTGCTGCCTGATGCGTCATGGGAGATGGAAGGTTGTAAGCAGCAAACTCTTTGGGCACAGAGCTCAGAAAAAGCAACACAACAGACTTTTAACACCATGAATCGGTGAGTTGTTTTGTTATGTCTCCCCTCTCGCTGTGAAATGGGGACACATTTTTTTCCTTATTAGGGAGAGAGAGCACCTGTGTGAATTACTGGGTGAACGAGTAGTACTGCACGTCTGTGTCTTTATTGATGCTTTGCTGCATGCTTAAGTGCTCAGTGGGGGGGGCATTGCTTTGCTGCTGCGTGGGAGGGGGAAGCTGGGGAGTGCTAATATTTAACTGTCATTCATCCTTTGGGGCATGCTTCTGTTTTCGTGGATGTTTGCGAAGAAAAAGATTTCAGGATGTATATTGTATACATTTCTCTGACATTAAATGTACCTTTTGAAACCTATTGAAATATGGGTTGTTAAAAGAGTCCTTGAAAGTGAGTCTGTGGGTTGAGAAATCAGTTCAGTGTTGACGTGAGTGAAACTATCCATGGTGGTCCAGAAGCCTGATGGTTGAGGGGTAAAAACTGTTCCTGAATTTGGTGGTGTGAGACCTCAGGCTTCTGTACCTCCTGCCTGATGGTAGTAGCAAGAAGAGTGTTTGGACTGGATGGTGGGTGATGGATGCTGTGTTCTAGTGGCAGCACTTTCTGTAAGTGTGCTCTGTAGTAGGGAGGGCTTTGGTGTTTCCATACCAGGCCATGACGCAACCAATCCACCTCTCACTTTTCGAGGTTTGTCAAAAGTGTTTTGGTGACATGTCGAATCTAATTAAACTTCTAAGAAAGTGCAGGTACCGTGGTTCTTCATTAGCATGTAGCTTTAGGCATTGACTTCTCGATTATTGAACCCCCCCACCCTTCCCACCCACCCAACTCACTCAACCTTCTGTCCCCCATTTCAATGTGGGGCCACAGATCACCCCAACACTGTCTCAGGACAGTACCAAAGTCATAGTGCTCAACTAAAAATGTTACCTTACTTGTTCTGTTGTGCCCTACTAAGACAAAGCGTCAAGTCACTAGTTTACAAATGCATTTAAAATAGTGGTTATATAATATGACACAATAAAAAAAATTTAAACATTTCTCAGATTTATTAACAAAAGAACATCAGTTTTAGGTATAAATAAATTCAATCTATATTTACAAGTTATGCAAGTCCACAAGTTCTGTACAATATTGGCATTGTAAAGTGCACAAGACTATAGGTAATGAGTCCACCATTACCTTAGTTTCAACCCCAGAGATTACACTCTGCTATATTAATATTTTAAATGGACACTAAATTATAAACAAGACCTCAGCAAATCTAATTTAATATTTGAAGGTAACACAGTCCAATGCCTGGGCCAATACTGATATAAAATGGACGACACTTGGCAGTGTGTGACATGAACTAAATAACTAACTATTTAAATTATTCATTAAGATGGTTCTATTTGGCTCCAATAAGGTAACAGTGTCACTCAGGTAAGCTGCCACGATGCCAAAGTTTGGTGAGGTTTAACCATCATTTTAGACCTACCATTTGCACTAATGACCTTTGAGCTAACGCTCAGCAAGGAAGCCACTCGCTCTCTGGTAGAAGAAAATCCCCATTTCCAATAATGCTGATAAGGTACCTGTTACCCAGCCTCCCTCACAGTTTGCCCGTGTACATCCAGTGATCCCAGGTATCACTGTCAACTTTGAGTTATCCATTTCCTTCTGAGCCACTGAAGCTAGATGCTTCGATTGAAGAGCTATACCATACTCGATTTTAAAACAAACATCTCTCCACTTTCAATAGTGAATGAATCTGACCTTCAGGATTCCGATTCATATTTCATGCACTGTATTCCCAGTTAAAGACTACATCTCAAAGTTGAGACTCTGAGTTAGTCTCACGAACTGGGATCTTTGTCAACAAGAAGCCTCTCTGTCAAGACAATAGTTACTGACTGAGCCTGTGGATCAGGATACTCACTCAGAGTGTCTCCTTATTTTAAAAGCACAATCTACCAGTAGGACCCCCGTGAAACAGTGAACCCACACAAGAGCGATCCTCACCATATGACCCTTTGCTAAAAGAAGCTCACCTTCAGGAAGAGGTCTATTTGTTCCTTATATACTAAGTCTCCCTGTCAGCTCTAGCAAGATGCTCTGTGAGCTTGGTCAATCACATTTCCAGTAGTGCTCACAAACTTAATTGCAACACAGTGCAGGAATGAGTACAGTGGGGATTGGCAACGACCCTGATGGTGCTTTAAACGTAACCGATGGCTATAAACGGGGCGCGCAACACACTGACACCGTGGTCGTGACAGTTCAGCTGGTGATTGTTGTGAAAACACCTCAGTATCAGCAGGAACTGGACTGTCCCGCTTCCTTCCTCAAGAAGTTCCTCCTTCATCATCTTGAAGAGGAAGAGTGTGTCGAAGGCCAGTTCGGACTCGGCCATGGATTGTGAGATGGTGTTCCTGCAACAGAATGGAATAAGGGCAGTGTAAGGATCCAGCAAAACAACCGGTAGGATTTTCCCGGGACCAATCCCCATAGCCCCTAACTAGACACTTCACACAGGCGGAGTGAACACAATGGCACCCCCAGTCACTGCATTATGCGAAGGATGTGGAAGCTATTGAGAGGACGCAGAAGAGATTTACCAGGACACTGAGCTTTTCATTTTATACTCGATGGGGGTAAGGGGTTGTTTCTGCACTGTGTCTCTGTATGACACTTCCAGTCATCTGTCACCCTTGCAGAGTGACACAGCACTCTTTCGAGTAGTGCAGAGGAATTTGAACTTGCACTCCATCTCATATCCAACCAGCCTTTATTTACTGTTTACCACCGAACAATCTTCCAGCCCCCGCAGGGCAGCCGAGAATCGCTGACTCACTGTGCTAGGAGACGTAGGTTTAACCCTGACTATGTGGAGTTCGCATGTTCTGCCTGTAAATGTTAGTTTCCCAGACACTCCAATTTCCTCAAAGTTGGTAGGTTAATTGGGTGGTGTAAATAACTGGGAGTCTAATGTGTATGGTCAGATCTGGGGCAGCTGCGGAGAAAGTGGGGAGAATAAAATATCCTGCCGAAGGGTCTCGGCCTGAAACATCGACTGTAATCTTTTCCATAGATGCTGCCTGGCCTGCTGAGTTCCTCCAGCATTTTGGTTGTTGCTAGAGTAAAATATGGGTTTACTGTGAAAGGGGGTTTGATGTTGACTAGAAATTAGTGCCTGAGGGACCTGTTTCCATGCTCACCTCTCCATGACTCCTTCCTCCTCACCACAGAAATCTGACATTCCTCCCTTTTCTCACTAGTCTGACAATCTCCAAATTCCCTCCCAGTCTGTCTTACACGCAATTCCAACATCCATCATCAGGGAGACACAAAAGATCTGCAAACGCTGCAAAGTGTTGTGAAGGACTCAGTGGCAAACAGCATCTACTGGGGGGAGGGGGTGAAGAGCATAGTGAGGTAGATGGGGGAAGGTGAAGGTGACGATGGAGACAGTCACAGGAGGGCAACAGTCACGAGCATGAAGGCCACCTGTGCTGGAATCTGGAAACCATCAAGACTCTGACTGCCCTGTCACCATCAGGCAATGATGATCATAACCCTCCTGAGATCCTGTTAAGTCAGCTGATGCAGGAAAGTTTCAGAACGGAGAGAAAATCTGTAAGTCACAAATTCATGTCTCTACACGGCCACATAAATTGCATTCAGTACAAAAAAGGACTTTGTACTCAGTGAACTCAGGGACGGTGACTGTGAAGCTCTGGACATCATTATTGAAATGAAGATGCAAAAGATACTCAGAGATAATCAGATCCCAGGGCCTGGTGAAACATCTCTGATGTTATGGTAGGCAAGGGAGGAGATTCCTGCGGCACGAACAGAAAATTTCAAATCATCTGCAGATATCTGAAAGACAGACAATACAGAATACTTATTCAAGAAGGGCAGCAGGGGGAAGCAGGCACGTAGATCTATCGAGTGGCTGGAAGATATTTGGAAAAGTTCTGTGCAATGGGATTAATCTACAGTTGGAGAAATTTGAAATCAGATAGGCTATGTCAAAAGGAAATCCTGTCTGAGTAGTTTGAATGAATTTTGAGAGTGTGGCTCAGTACGTTGATGTAGATTACACAAACTTCAGTAAGACTTCAGACTTCCCACTGATCTGAAAGTTAAGAACCATGGACTGCAAAGACTTTGGCAAATTAGATCCAAAACCAGCTTGGCGATAAGACTGCACTGGAGAAGGTGCAGGAGATTTACCATCAAGTAGGGAGACCTGTGATCTCCCTCCTGGCACTTATCCTTGAGAGTGGAACAAGTGCTACACCTGCCCCTACACCTCCTCCCTCACTACCATTCAGGGCACCAAACAGTCCTTCCAGGTGAGGAGACACTTCACCTGTTAGTCTATTGGGGTCAGATATTGTGTCCAGTGCTCCCGGTGTGGCCTCCTGTATATTGGTGAGACCCAATGTAGTTTTGGAGACCACTTTGCTGAGCACCACCAAAAACTGCGGGATCTCCCAGAGGCCACCCATTTTAATTTTACTTCCTATTCCCATTCCAAAGTGTCAGTCCACGGCCTCTGGTGCTGTGATGAAGCCACACTCAGATTGTAGGAGAAACACATTGGGTAGCCTCCAACTTGACGGCATGAACATCAATTTCTCAAATTTCTGGTAATGGCCCCCACTTCACCATTCCCCATTTCCCTCTCTCACCTTATTTCCTTATGGTGCTCCTCCCCTTCTCCTTTCTGAATTCTCCTATCAGATTCCCCTTTCTCCAGCCCTTTATCTCACCAATTGACGTCCCAGCTCTTTACTTCAACTGCACCCCCCCCACCCCCCCCCCCCCGGTATCACCCATCACCTACGACCTTGCATTTCTTCCTCCCCTCTCGCCACTTCTTACTCTGACCTCACCTCTTTTCTCCAGTTCTGATGGCCCAGAGCTCCTTTCCATAGATGCTGCCTGGCCAGACATCCTCCAGCATTTTGTGTGTGTTACTATCTATAGTGTAGTGACCAGAACACACACACATAATACCCCAGGTGTATTCTGGTCGATGCCTGTACAGCACAACACAATACCCCAGGTGCTGTCAGAATAAGGCAAGCATGCCATACACCTTCACCACCTTGTCTGCCTGTGCTTCCAGTTTTAGGGAAGTTGTATCCTTAAGACACTGTACATAAACACAGGAGGTTCTGCAGATGCTGGAAATCCAAAGCAATACATAAAGATGGTGGAGGACAGGCAGCATCTACGAATAGGATTAAACGGTCAACGTTTCAGGCCGAGACCCTTCATCAGGACTGGAAAGGGGAAGAAACAGGAATAAAAAGGTGAGGTTGGGGTGGGGAAAGTGGGGAGGGTGGAAGGAGATGGGTGAAGCTGGGGGAGGGGGGAGGAAGATAAGTAAGAAGCTGGGAGGTGATGGAAAATACCATAATGCACGGAAAAGGTAAAGGCTGGAAGGGTAGTCTGACAGGAGTCTGTTCTGTGTAATCTATGTACTCTAGGTATACTATCATCATTATTGGCTAGAAAGGACATGATAATAGCAAGTCTCTTTCTAAGCTGTCTGGGTCTAAATTGCTGCAGATCAGAGATGGCATTATAATAGTCAGTATTTGGAACTTTATCTTTTCCTTCCATGACTACAGCCCCACTGGGAGTGACTGACCCTGTCGCACCCAGCGTCTATTGACGAGGAAAGCCGTCAGATTATTAGAAGCATTCACAGTATTAGAGTTCCAAGAGTGACCATAAAACAGGAGCAGAATCAGGTAATCTGGCCCATCAAGTCCCTCCGCCATTCCATCGTGGCTGATTTATTATCCCTTTCAACCCCATTCTCCCACCTTCCCCACAACCTTTGATGTCCTTACTAATCAGGAACCACTTTAAATATACTTAATAACTTGGCCTCCACAGCTGTCTGTGGCAATTAACCCCACAGTTTCACCACTCTCTGGCTAGAGAAACTCCAGTCCATTGTGGCCTCTGGATTGCCTCCACCTCTGGGGAAATTAGATTAACCCTTTCCTCACTGGGCTACTCTGGACTGCGTCTGGCTGTGGCTGATCAACATTTGGTTTCTCTAGTCCCAATGTGCAGACACCTGCCGGTGCTGCGTTTGGACAGAGGTTCACTCACAGCACTGACAGCTCCTTACCGTGTCCTCGCGACGACAGTCATCCCCCGCGTCTTGACTCTGATCTCCGCCTCAAATACCACTCTGTCGGGATTGGCAATGTTCACATGCAGCTGTGCCCTGAGCACGTTCACAAACAGGTACTCAGGTCTCAGGAAAAACTCCATCTCATTTCCGGCTGAGGAACAAGAATGCTTTTATGAAATACTTCTCCACCATTTGGTTAGCAGCAGTCTGTATAACTGCATAAAAATTCTATAAATTTAACACAAGTTAATTTAATTTATGTCAGGACCTAGAATAAAGCAGACCCATTTCATTGTAACTCAATCTAAAAATGTGCTGCAAAGTAACTGTGGAGCAATGGGTGAGATTTCCCAGGACTAACCTGCAATCTTGTTCAGGGCTGAGGGTATGCACGTCACTTGACCAAAATAAGTGGAATGGCAGCATCAACCACATCAGGTCAACTATATGTAGATCTATCAATGTACTGTGCGGGGGTGAGATGGAAAAGCTCAATACTTTTCACGTTCAGTGAGGAACAATTGCAGGAACCATTTCAACTAATTCCATCTTCACAGTTTGCTGAATCTCCCATGTGTTAAAATAAATTGTGTGCCAGAATCACTTTTATCTTCAAATGCACATCATTGATCTTCCACTCCCATTCTGATGTTATGTCATCTTGGTCTACCATTCCCATTCTGAAGTTATGTCATCTTGGTCTACCATTCCCATTCTGATGTTATGTCATCTTGGTCTACCATTCCCATTCTGATGTTATGTCATCTTGGTCTACCACTCCCATTCTGAAGTTATGTCATCTTGGTCTACCATTCCCATTCTGATGTTATGTCATCTTGGTCTACCATTCCCATTCTGATGTTATGTCATCTTGGTCTACCACTCCCATTCTGAAGTTATGTCATCTTGGTCTACCATTCCCATTCTGATGTTATGTCATCTTGGTCTACCACTCCCATTCTGATGTTATGTCATCTTGGTCTACCATTCCCATTCTGATGTTATGTCATCTTGGTCTACCATTCCCATTCTGATGTTATATCATCTTGGTCTACCATTCCCATTCTGATGATATGTCATCTTGATCTACCATTCCCATTCTGATGTTAGGAAAGCTTGAACCGCTTGGCGGGTCAGGCCAAGTTCCTCCAGCATTATGGAGGAGAATAAACAGTTGGCTGTTTGGGCAGAGACCTTTCTTCAGGACTTCAAAGAAAGGGGGAAGAAGCCAGAATAAGGTGTGAGGCAGGATTCTTAACCCTGAGATTCTGAGGCACTAGTTTCCTAATGCAGAGAATCCCTTCCTGCACTGTGAGCAGTGAACCTTTGCCCCATGCCCCCACGTTTCACAGCTCCGAAGGGAGATAGCAGATACAGTCAGGAGTTCTTCAGACTCCTGGAACAGTCCAGCATTGCTCCATGTCCTAAATCCCCCCAAACCCTGAATCATCCATTTGGATTCTGTTCATGATATCCCACATGGATACCTTGTGGATCACAGAGAGCACAACTTCAGTATTAGAACAGAGATGGGGAAGGATTTCTTTAGCCAGAGGGCAGTGAGTGTGAAATTCATTGCCACAGACAGTTGGAGGCCATCATTGGGTATATTTAATACGGAGATTGATAGGTTCTTGATTAGTAAGGGAGTCAAAGTTTACGGGGGGGGGGGAAGACTGGAGAATGGGGTTGAGAGGGAAAATAAATCAGCCAGCATGGAATGGCGGAGCAGACTCGACTCGATGGGCCGAGTTGCCTGATCTTGCTCATATGTCTTCCTTAGATGCTGTCTGACTTGCTGACTTCCTCCAGCAATTTGTGTCTGTTTCTCCTGATTTCTAGCATCTGCAGAGTATCTTGTGCAGACCTTGTCTTACGGTCATATGATATCATTTAAGACAAAAGTTCCCACCTCTCTTTAAAAAACAGAAGCAGTTAAATCAAATATAACACACCATGAGAGCGAGAAATTTTATCAACTCTCCCGTGAATCCTAAATGCATATTAGTAACGCGGGTCGCGTGGCTGAGTACTCACTGCGTGCCCCACATTCACAGTCTCTGCTCTCTGATCCCAGCTCAAACCCACCCGCCACTCCTCTGAATCTTATCCTCTCCTCAATAAAACATCCCGTCCTTCCGCCCAGGTGATGAAACTGGAGCCACTATCACTTCACACAACAATAAATACAACGTTTTAAAACTCTGCAGATGCTGGAAATCCAGCCTACCACACACAAAATGCTGAAGGAACTCAGTAGGTCAGGCAGCATCTATGGAGAGGATTTAAACAATCGACCTTTCGGGCGAAGACCCTCAGAATTTCCCCCCACTTCCCACCTCCCTCCTCTGCCCCAAACAAAACAAAATGGTTTCGCAACTCGTTAGGCATTGAGAGAACTACTCACGTCCGAGCAAGCGTCCTTGGTAACCTTTGATTTTCTTGCAGGGATACCCAAGCTTGCAGCAGCTGTAGAAGCGTTTCATGAACATCATCAGGTGCCAGAGTGGGAAAACTTTCCAAGGGGGCTCGGTGGGGGCGGTGGTAACAGTGACCCGGTACTGGACGCTTCCGGAGAACGGCGCATTGGGGCTGTGCGCCGCCGACCAGGTCTCGCTTGCCTTGGAGCAGTGAAGGTGCCTCGGACCGACAACGGTCTCCCGCCTGCCCATCCGCTTGCCTTCTTCCTCCACGTCCATCTCCAGGCTGCCGCTGAGGAAATTGTAGAACATGTCCTCGTCTTCTAACGGGGAGGATCTGGAATGCCTTCTGGAGTTGCGGGGGAGCGCGCAGAGGACATGTAGGAGGGTGAACAGGAGACAGAAGGTGACGGTAGATCGGTGCATGGTTGTAAATCGGTCGGGAGCCGCTCCTGGAACTGAAGCCTTTGTGTGGTCCTCGAGTCTTAAGGGGCAGGCTGCCGTCTGCGGTCTTCAGGCAGCACATTAATTCTGGTGCCAGCTGGGGCTCCGAGGGTAATGCCTCGCTTTTGTGCTCTATCCACCCTTGTGAAAAGGGATTTGCCTATGAATGGGAAGAGAAACTCTAATGAGATTAAAGCGCCACAATGACACGGACATGAGGCAGAGTCCAGCATGCGCCATCGGGCCACCTTAAAACGGGTCTGTATAAATAAAATGGGCAGTTAAAGAATAACTTTCCTGACTTTTAGGATTTGAGGAAGACTGAGGGAGCTGATTCGGTTCCGACTGAGGTTAGTTTATTGCGCTGCAATGAAATTCCCTTTTCGTGTGAATTCATGGTAATAATAAATACCCCCTGCAACAAACCAAAAACAATCAAACGGCATGAAGTATATAAATGTAGTCTGAGGGTTTGCAAACAGAAATGTTAAGGAGGCAATAATGGGTGAGATAGAACTAAAGAAATGAATCTGAATTTAAGGTTCCGAAGTGTGGCAGCGCCACCGGGAAGGGGGATAGGAGCAGAATTAGGCCATTTGTGTCAGGCCTATTTAAACCCAGATCTCAGTCACGGTCCTTGTTCCCCCATTGAACAGATCGCTCCCAGCCTTCAGTTACCTTGTTGCCTTGCCTTGTTCAGTTAAGTATCTGTTCTCTCCTGTTTTGTGGCTCCTCCTGGCACTTTATTAATAAAGTTATTGCTCACCGATAAATTGTCGCCACTGTTCTGCACTTGGGCCAGGCCTCCTCTACGTTACCTGGCCATTCAGCCCATCGAGTCTGCTCCAGTAATAACCTGAAAGAGGTGGTTGGTTCAAGAATCTGATTAGCAGTGAGGATGAAGCTGTCCTTGATTCTGGTCATGGAGGCTTCACGAGAGAACATGAAGAAGGGCCAGGGTGTTGGCATTCTTGATGATACCATTACCCTTCCTAAGGGTCAGGGTGTTGGCGTTGTTGCTGATACTGTTATTCATGGGGTACCACTGTACACCACAGCAGATCCTTTCTCCCTGTGGTCATAAGACTCTACAACTCCTCCCCCTCCACTACAGAAGTATCTGGTTTTATTGCACAAATGTATTTTGCACTATTTCTTTTTAATGCACATTTTGTAATTTTTCATACCTCAATGCATACATTTTGTATTTTAAAGTAGATATTTCTGACTGAGCAACCTTGCAACAATCATTACAAACACAAAATACTCTGCAGATGCTGGGGTCAAAGCAACACTCACAACACACTGGAGGAACTCAGCAGGTCGGGCAGCATCCGTGGAAATGAACAGTCAAACACAATAATTTCCTCCTGTATAAATAGAAGTTTTATTTTATCTTGTCCCTCCTGGTGCAGATTGACTGGATGGAAGAAACTGGTTAACATGTGATGGACTGGGCAGTGTTTACCACTCACTGCATGTTTTGCTTTCCAGTTGCCACACCAGGCTGGATTAGAGCCCTACAGGACACTTTCTATAGTGCACCCGTTGATGTTTAAGAGATAAACAGCCTGAGAAAGTGTCACGTCAGTGCGGAGGGAGCAGGAGAGGCTGCTGGTGATATGGGAACTTGAAGCTGTTGACCATGTCTACGGCAGTGCTGTTAATGAGGACAGAGTTGTGTTCACCTCCCTCGCTCCCACCCCACCCGCCATCCCAACATTGAATGTCAGACTCTCCCATAGAAAGGGCAGGAGGTGACTGGTGGGATGAATGTGCGAGGTGGAATGTTCCTGTTGCTATTATGCTGGGATGTTTAGTGCTTCAAAAACACACATCAGTCCTCGTCAAGCAGTTAGTGATGGAAAGGATGAGTAACATGGTAGAGTAGCATAACATTCTTTCGATGCCAGCAACCTGGGTTCAATTCTCACAACTGCCTGTATGTTCTCTCCATCATTGTCTACTCTGGTTTCCTCCCACATTCTAAAGACGTATGGGTCTATCTATCAATTGCAAAAAGACAGAATGTATGGTGATATTCAAAAAGAAGGAGACTGCAGGCTGAGAGTAAATGGGGAAGACATAAAACAATTGCAGAACTTTTGCTACTTAGGAAGCTGGGTGACATCAGATGGCAGGTGCGACATGGACATCGAAAGAAGAATAGGGATGGCAAAAGACACCTTTACGAGAATGAAGGGTATACTGACCAACACTAAACTAGGCATGACAACTCACCTCAGAGTACTGAAATGTTACCTTTATCCAGTTATGTTATATAGCTCAGAATATTGGACAATATCTAGTAACATGAAGAAACAAATTGAAGCAGTGGAGATGTGGTTTTTGAGGAGGATGCAAAGAATATCATGGATGAAACAAATATCTAACAGGGATGTCATAATTGAGCAAACACAAAAAGAGAAATAATGTATGACATCATGAAAAGGCAATGTAACTTCATTGGACATGTGATTAGGAAAGAGGAGTTAGAATGCACGGTAATTATGGGAAAGACTGAAGGGAAGAAGGAAGAGGAAGACAAAGACAAATGATGATGGAGACAGCAGCCAGAGAACTGGAAACGAATACCAATGCATTGATCCACTTGACCCAAACAGGAGTGTGTGGGCCATGGCAGTCAAAGCTCAAACTGGGCATGGCACCTGATGTTGGGTTAGCAGGTCATTAAGTCACATGGATGTAACTGGGTGGAAGAGCCTGTTATGGCACTATATCACTAACTTCAAATTCCTGGGTGTCAGCATTTCTGAAGATCCATCCTGAGCCCAACATATTGAAGTGGTCATGAAGAGGCCACGCCAGCAGCTGTATTTCATTTGGAGCTTGAGGAGATTTGGTATGTCACCGAAGACTAGCACATTTCTGCAGATGTACCATGGAGAGCACTCTTGGAGTTGCATCACTGTCTGGTACGGAGCTGGCAATGCACAGGATCAGCAAAAGCTACAGAAAGTTGTAAAATCAGTCAGCTCCATCATGGGTATGAGCGTCCCCATCATTGAAGGCATCTTCAAAGGGCGATGCCTCATGAAGGCGGGCATCCATTCTTAAGGACCCTCACCATCCAGGACATGCCCTCTTCTCATTACTACCATCAGGGCGAAGGTGCAGGAGCCTGAAGACACATTCAACATTTTAGGAACAGCTATCAGATTTCTGAATCGACCAGAAACCCATGAATGCTACCTCATTATGCTGCCCTCTTTTTCACGACCCATTTATTTTTTATATGTCTTATTGTAACTTATAGTCATGGTTTTATGTATTGCACTGTACTTCTGCAAAACACAGGGTTAGATGTGACCGTGGAGTGAAGGACTCTCTCTCTCTGGTAGTCAATATCGTTCTGTGCTCCTGCTGCTGCAAAAAGACACGGATGGTCTCACTCAACTAACACTGAACTGGTTCTATAACCTATCAACTCCCATTCAAGGACTTCACAACTCATGTTCTCAATATTATTTATGTTATTACTGATGTTGGAGTGGAGATATGTCTCTACCCAAGGAGTTATAAAGTGTTCCTCCCGTCCACTAACCTGCAGGTCACGCTTGTGCAAGGTGGAGCAACTGCTTATCAGGGTCACGTGACTCCATGGGAGCTGATGGTGGATGGTCGTGTGAGCAGTTGGTGCACATCACTAGTCCTAGTTATGTGACCACTGACACCAGGCAGACAATCTCTGAAGTGTATTGATAATGGCTGGGGTCACCCGTCTTGTAAAAACACTGCCCAGAAGAAGGCAATGGCAAACCACTTCTGTAGAAAAATTTGCCAAGAATGATCATGGTCACGAGACCATGATTGCCCATGTCATACGACACGGCACGTAATGATGATGAATTAGATTATTATTTGATTTTTTTGTCTGCACAGTTTGTTGTCCTTTGCACATTGGTTGCTTGTCAGTCTTTTGATGTGTGTAGTTTTTCATTGATTCTATTGTATTTCTTTGTTCTACTGTGAATGCCTGCAAGAAAATGAATCTCAGGGTAGTATATACTGACATATGCAAACTTTTAATATAAATTTTCTTAGATCTTTTTGAACTTCTGAAAACTCATTTTCATAGTATTTCTGATACACAAGAAAATCTGCAGCTGCTGGTAAACGAAGAATGCAGACAAAATGATGCAGGAACTCATCAGGTCAGGCAGCATCTATGGAAAGGAGTAAGCAGTCGACCTTTTGGGGTCGAGACCCTTCATCAGGACTGGGAAAAAAAATGTCTTCTTTTATTTCCAGTCCGGATGAAGGGTCTCAGCAGAAAACATTGACTGTTTACTCTTTTCCATAGATGCTCCTTGGCCTGCTGAGTTCCTCCAGCATTTGTGTGTGTTGCCGAGATTGCTGATCACTGGGGCAGTAAAGCACTTGCACTAAGCATTTTTACACGAGAGTAGTAAGTGCATGGGATGCACTGCTGGGGGTGGTGGTAGAAGTGAATGCATTAGGGACAATTAAAAGACTCTTAGAGGGGTACATGGATGAAAGAAAAATGGGGCCTTATGTGGGAGAGAAGTGTTAGATTGATCCCTGGAGTAGATTAAAAGGACCTGTATTCTACTGTATCCTGGTGAAGCCCAGAATGAACATCAGGTTTAGGTATGAGCTGACCATCCTGCCAGTGACACCTTCTGTCACTTTACTTGCTGTTTAAAAAGAGACTACTGTGATGCTAATTGAGTGGATTGTATGGTCCCACCTTTTCAAATGAAATAAGAATGAAGTATGATGAACAATAATCCTACAGCACTTAATCTTATGTAATTGAGAGCTGTTAAACTAATTGCCTCTTCAGTCACGGTAATACACCTCTGTTACTTCTAAGAACAGGTTTGTATCACCTTTGAAGATCTCAATCATGTTTTGGAGCTCCTCATTCACAATACGTCCCAGCTGAAGATATCCTGAACCCCATTCTAATTATTTTGTCAAGCACACTTCAGAATAAGAGTTCACCTGTGCAGTGACTGAGCGAAATCTGAGCCTGGCCTTGCTGTTGAAACATAGACAAACATCTGCATCACTGAAGGGGGGGAGGAGGCCATTAACTCAATCGGTCCACGCTGGCCACTTTATTAGGTACACCTGTATGTTAATGCAAATATCTAATCAATCAATCATGTGGTAGCAACTCAATGCATAAAAGCATGCAGAGGGCTGAGTTGGCTTGACTGGAAGCTGGCTGTGCTTTGGAACCTGTTGAGGGAAAGAGAGCGGGGAAGGAACGGAAATTGCCGGTAATGGCGGACAAGTTAAGAGGTGGGGTTGAGGGAAAGAAAGTGGAGAAGGAGAGGGATAGAGACTTGGGTCCAGAGGTAGGCAGGTGGGGAGAGGTGGATTATTGTGAAGGGAAAAATAAAGAGAATGAGGAGGTAGTGAGGGGTCGGATGAATAAAAACCAAGACAAAGGGAATAAAAGAATAAGAAATGATAGTGGAGAAAGCTCTGAAAGTGAGGAAGATGAACAAGCTCAGAGAGGAGGTGTTGTCATAATTAGGTTTAATGAGAAGGCTCAGGGACATACGAAAAAAATTAACCTGTTTGTGCTAACAACAACTCTGACAAATAAGATAGGGGAAATAGTATTTGCAAAAGTCCTTAATGATGGCAACTTATTGGTAAGGTGTGCGAATGAGGAACAACTTGAGAAAGCACTCAAGCTAAAAGAGATAGGAAAATGCAAGGTGGAATACACTTGGGGGGGGGTGGGAGCACAAAACAGTGGTTGTAAAGGAATGATCACGGGGATACCAATGAGTATAAATATGGAGGAGACAAAGAGGAATATCAAAGGAGGGAAAGTAATGAATGTTCAAAGACTGAAAACAACAAAGGAGGGAGTGAAAAAGGAAAGTGAATCAGTATTGATTGAATTTGAAGAAGAAAGAGTGCCAAGGAAGGTGTTCCTGGGTTTCATGAGTTACCCAGTAAGGGTGTATGTGCCAAAGCCACTGAGGTGCTATAATTGTCAAAGGTTAGGACACGTGGCTAAAAACTGTAAAAGGCAGAGGAGATGTGCTAGATGTGGGGGTGATCATGAATATGGAAAGTGTAGAACAGGAGTTCAACCAAAATGCTGCAATTGTGGAGGAGCTCATAATGTTGCACATAGTGGGTGTGAGGTTGTCAGACGGGAGACTAAAATTCAAGAAATAAGAGTGAAAAGAAAGATCACTTATGCAGAAGCTGTAAGAATGTCAAGAGAACAGAATAATGCTCCTAATGAACAGGGAGCAATAGGGATACGAGAGATGCAACAAAGAACAAATGACAGGATTTATGTAGACAAAAAGGCTCTAGTAATATTCATTGCAGGAGTGATTAATAGTACGGCTGAGGTAAAGTCAAAAAGTGACAAAATTCAGCTGGTGGTAAAAGCAGCAGTAAACCATTTGGGGTTAGTAGGACTGACATGGGAGGAAGTGAGGGAGAACCTCACTATTCAGTCAAGCCAGGAAGTGTCATGTGTTGGTTAATACTAATTATGGTGATTCTTTTACAATGGAATGCAAGGAGCTTACTGGCCAATAGCCAGGAATTCAAGCACTTTATTAAAGAAATGGTTGTAAAACCGGATGTAGTGTGTATTCAGGAAACTTGGTTGAAACCAACTTTAGACTTTGTGGTATATGGGTATACAATAATAAGGAAAGATAGAAATCTAGGGGGAGAAGGGGGTTGTGCTATGTTAATCAAGCAAGGTATACCATATAGGGTACTGGAAAAAGGAGATGATCAGGAATACATAGTGGTGGAAGTGTGGGAGAGAGGGGAGGGAGTGGTTATAATTGACTACTACAATCCATGTAAAAGGTTGGATTTGGACAGCCTATTAAAGATACAAGGACAAAGTAGTGTGGTGTGCAGATTTCAATGCTCAGCACAATATGGGGGGATCAGATTACAGATCCAAATGGAAAGGTAATTGAAGATTTGATGGAAGAAAGGGATTTGGTGTGTATGAATGATGGTAGTGGCACAAGGATAGATATAACAACAGGAACTGAGTCAGTGTTAGATATTACGTTAGTGTCTAATACCTTGGCTGGCATTAGTAACTGGGGAGTTTGGACTGCTTCAACAGTAGGCAGTGATCACTACCCAGTTTTGTGTTCAGTGGGTGAAAGAGTTGAAGTAAGACCAGGTGGTGGAACCCCAAAGTGGGTGCTTGAAAAAGCTGATTGGGGTAAGTTCCAGAAGTTGAGTGAAGAAGGGTTGACAAAGATTGATATTTCTGGAAATGTAGATGAATTAAACAGTCAGGTGACTTCAGCAATTATCATGGCAGCAGAAGGATCTATACCTAGGAGTAAAAATAGGATGAATAGAAAACTGGTACCATGGTGGACAGAGGAATGTTGTCAGGCTGTAAAAAACAGAAATAGAGCATGCAGGCTAGTTAAAAGAACCCATAATAACAGCATTTGGTTCAATATAAGAAAGCACAGGCAGTGGTGAGAAGAACTATACGTCAAGCTAAAAGGGCAAGTTGGAGGGGTTTTTGCGACAAGGTAGGAAGAACAACACCTGTGGGAGAGATATGGGGAATGATTAAGAGGATGGGAGGAGATAGAAGGGAATGGGAATATCCAGTAATGATATCTGAGGAGGAAACTGCAGTCTCCAGTAGGGATAAGGCTGAGGTCATGGCCAAGTCATTTGTACTGATACACAGTTCAGAAAATTTGTCTGAAGAAGGGAAAAGAAGAAGGGAAAGCATAATGAGCCAACACCCAGGTGTATTAAGCAGGAGGGAAGGAACAGATGATATAATTGATGATCCATTTACATTAGCAGAAATGGTGAGAGCAATAAAGAGATCGAGACCAACCTCCCCAGGGAAAGATCTGATATGCTCTGTGATGCTAAAAAATCTAGGAGAAGGAGCGCTCTTGAAGTTGCTGCATTTTTATAACAGAGTGTGGGAGGAGGGAAGATTACCAAGTGCATGGAAAGAAGCAGTAGTAATTCCAATAAGGAAGCCTGGCAAGGATCTGTCAAAACCCACTAGCTACAGACCAATTGCATTAACATCAAGTATATGTAAGATAATGGAAAGGATGATAACAGAAAGGTTATCATATGAGCTTGAGAAAAGGGGATTGCTGGCAAGTTATCAGAGTGGTTTTAGAAAGGGAAGGAATTCCATGGACTCAGTGATTACGTTAGAGACTGAAATAAGGAAGGCCCAGGCAAATAAAGAGTCAGTAGTGGCAGTGTTCTTTGACATTGAAAAAGCCTATGATATGATGTGGAAGGAAGGATTATTAATTAAACTGCACAAGATGGGGGTTGGTGGGAGAGTTTTTAATTGGATTAAAGATTTTTCATTTGGTAGAAAAATTCAAGTTCGGATTGGATCAGAATTATCAAAGCAGTACATAGTGGAAAATGGCACACCTCAAGGTAGTGTGATTAGCCCATTACTTTTCATGATTATGATCAATGATGTCTTCACAAAGGTACCAGTGGATATAGGTAGGTCACTGTTTGCGGATGATGGGGCCTTGTGGAAAAGGGGCAGGAACATGGACCATATAGTCAGGAAACTACAAGAAGCATGAAGTGGTGGAGTGGAGTGGGGTTATGATTGGGGATGTAGATTTTCAGTAGACAAAACTCAATCTGTATTTTTTACCAGGAAAAGGGTTGAGGTAGGGAAGAAGTTAAGGATGTATGGGGTTGAATTAGAAAGGGTTGCATCATTTAAATTTCTGGGAGTTATATTTGATTCACGATTAACATGGGCAGACCATATCAGGAAAGTTGAGGAGAAATGTAAAAAAGTAATAAATGTGATGAGATGTTGGACTAATAGGGAATGGGGAGCAAGTTGTTCAGCTTTGAAGAGAATGTATGTGGCTTTAGTGAGATCTGTGTTGGACTATGGAAATATAGTATATGGATCAGCAGCTAGGTCTCTTATAAGGAAACTGGATGTGATTCAGGCTCAGGCCTTGAGAGTGTGCAGTGGGGCTTTGAAAACGTCACCAGTGTCAGCCCTACAGGTAGAAATGGGAATAATGCCTTTGGAACTAAGAAGGATGCAACTGATGGCAAACTACTGGGCTAACTTGCAGGGGCACAATGATTCTCACCCTACTAAAGGAGTGTTGCAGGAGTGCTGGGAAAATGGGAGGTTTCAGAGGGATACCTTTAGTCGGGTAGAGAATGATATCGCAAAAGAATGTGGAGTATTTAATCTGAGGATAAGTCCTTCAGTAGTTTATCCAGTTGTAGCTCCATGGAAGCTTGTATGGCCAGACATAGACTGGCATTTGGTAGAGGTAAAAAGGAAAGAAAGATATAAAACAGATTTGGTAAATGCATTTAACTGTCATGTGATGGAAAAGTATAGTGATTATACTCACATTTATACGGATGGTGCGAAGGAACCTGCAACAGGAGTGACAGGGTTTGGGGTGGTCATACCAGCAAAAGAAATTGGAATCAGCAGAAGAACATCTAATAAGTTAGGAGTGTTTACAGTGGAGATGCTGGCGGTGTTGGTTGCGGTGCAATGGGTGCAGAAAGCCAGACAAGTCAAAGCATTGATATGTTCAGATTCATCCTCCGTTCTAGCAAGTTTAAGGTCTTTTCAGACAAACAGTCGGCAAGATGTACTTTATGAAGTCCTTCAGTTAGTTACAAGGATTGCAAATCAGGGAGGTCAGGTAAAATTTCTATGGGTTCCAGCACATGTAGGGGTGAAGGGGAATGAGAGGGTGGATGAGTTGGCAAAGAGGGCGTTAAAGAAAGAAAATGTGGAAATGCACATTAGTATCAGTAAAGCAGAGGTTAAGTGTGTAATCTGGGAAAAAGTCAACCGAATGTGGCAAGAAAGATGGGACGGGGAGGGGAAAGGGAGGCATTTATATCAAATACAAAAGAGTGTTGCAGTTACTAGGGTAGGTAATGGAAACAGAAGAGAGGAAATTGTGTGGACTAGGTTAAGGCTGGAGCATTGTGCATTAAACAAAACATTGAAAATGATAGGGAAACACCAGACAGGATTGTGTGAGGAATGTCAGGAAGAGGAGTCAGTAGAACATGTAGTTCTGAGTTGCAGGAAGTATGGGATACAGAGAGAGATGATGAGAAATAAATTAAGGGAGTTGGGGATGCAGGAATTCACATTAAAAGGGTTGCTGGGCATGGGTGAGAGAGCACAAGTCTGGGTATTTTTAGCATTTTTAAGGGGTACAGGGGTTTTTCATAGAATATGACGAATAAACAGGAATAGGATACTAGGATGGTCAAAGATGGGAGGGTGAAGTGTAGGTGTGTGAGTGATTGGGTGAAGGGATTTAGAATGTATGTCTAGTGCACATTCTGGAGCAGAGGGTGGCGGTAATGCACCATTAAGCTGGATGCCAACCGCCGTAAAACAAGATACAGACAGACAGACAGCCCAGTAGTTTGGAAAGGGTTAGTTTATAGCCTATGGCTGCAAAGGGGGGAGGGGGGGGGTTGAGATTGAAGGAGGAGG
The DNA here is from genome assembly GCF_030028105.1 of Mobula birostris. Classification (NCBI taxonomy): domain Eukaryota; kingdom Metazoa; phylum Chordata; class Chondrichthyes; order Myliobatiformes; family Myliobatidae; genus Mobula; species Mobula birostris. The sequence goes on along the minus strand of NC_092400.1, from coordinate 38,358,761 downwards.
AGGGTGGGAGACTGTGGAATACTCCAGAAGTAAGAGTAGTCAAAAAAGGGGTGCATCAAGTGAAAGACCTGATGTAATGGGGAGAATGGGTGACTTGGAGGAATTTATAGTTCTGTATAAAATTTAAAGGTCAGAAGGAATGGGAAGGAGGATTTAGAGCCCTGAATCCCTTGAAAGTGGCAGCAACATTAGACAACCAAATAGGTAAAGGATTCCAGGCCAAGATTTTATCTAATGGATCGCTGAAAATTTATGGAAAAGATGCACATGTGTTAAAACAGTGGGAAAATTGGTTGTGAAAGTGGAGTGTATCACTCCGAAAGGAAGGGAGTTGGGGGGTAGTGTATGGTATTTGGTCTGGCATGATTGAAAAGGAAATTTTGCACAATATGGTGATTGAAGCCAAACAATTAAAATCGAGAGAAGGAGGTGATTGGAATTCTCCTGTCCTACTGGTTTGTGCAGGTGATGTTCTTCCAACTAGAGTCTATCTTGGGAGCATGTCTTATCAAGTTAGAGAATATATTAGACCTCCCTTGCACTGTTATAATTGCCAGAGATTTGGACATATTATTGGTTCATGTCGAGGTAAAAGAAGATGTGTGAAATGTGGAGAGGATCATGATATTAAAGCACGTAAGGTAGCGGCACCTAAAATGCAGTAACTGTGGAGGGGATCATGTAGCGGCATTCAGAGGAGGTGAGTATTTTAGTAAGGCAAAGCAGATTCAGATTGTTAGTAACCAACAAAACATATCATATGCTGAGGCCGTAAAGAAAGTTGATGGAGAGCAAAGGATAAGTAAAGAAAAGATTGGAACGATGGGGAGTCAGCACATACCGCGTTCTCCAACTATGGTTCCTTCAGGCATGTTGTTGATGACTAAAGAGTTTTTTGGCGTTTGTTGTTGATGTACTGGTCGGGGCTAAAACTACAACCAAGAGGTCTGATATGATGTTGGAGCTGCAGAGAGATTCCTTGATATGAAACAGGTTTTACCGGAAAAATTACGAGTATGGACAAATAATCACTGAATACTTCCCAGTTGTCAGGATCAGAGAGTATGGAGGAGCTTTATGTGGATGAAGAGCCTGATAATTAGTATTTGGATTTTTTAATATTACAATAGAATGCAAGAGGTTTAATTGCAAATGGTCAAGAATTAAAAAGATTTGTTGGAACTTTTAAAGATAAGCCTGATTTGATCTGGATACAGGAGACATGGTTAAAGCCTCATTTAGATTTTGTGATCCCTGGATATGATAGTTAGAGAGCTGACAGAACGGGTAAATCTGGTGGAGGGTGTGCAACTTTCATAAAAACAGGACTCCAGTTTAGAAGACTTGATTTTAAATCTAACCTTGAAATTGTGGCTGTGGAGGTTTGGAGCTCTCATGGTCAAACACCTTTGATTAACTTTTATAATCCATGTCATCTGATTTTGATGAAATTATGTCTATATGATTCTCCATTAGAAAAAGTCAAGGTATTCACGTTTTTAGGTGTCTGGTTTGAAGAAAGACTTACCTGGAGGGTTCATATAGATAAAACAATTGGGAAGTGTGAGAAAGTTTTAAATGTTATGAGAAGTATTGCTGGATGTGACTGGGGAGCAGGGTGGGAAACTGTGTACTTAATATATCTAGCTATGACTACTTCAGTTATTGATTATGGTTGTATTGCTTATGGTTCCACTGCTAAGGCAGTGCTTGAAAAATTAGACACTGTGCAGTCCAAAGCACTTAGACTCCGTTGTGCAGCTTTTAGAACAACATCAGTCCCTGCGTTATGTGTGGAGATGGGAGAAGTGGCTCTACATTTAAGGCGAGTTCAGTTGGGCCCGCAGTATTGGGCCCAATACATGGCTTCAGTCACAGCTGTCCATCAAAATGTCTTTTGCAGGGGAAGTCAGATTGCCAAAGTAAAATTAAAAGATATCCATTTTTAGATTTGGTTAATAACTGTGCTGTGAAATTGAAACTGATTGAGGAAGACATAGCTGACGAAATTTGCTTGCCACCCATTCCTTTTTGGCTTTTGCCAGAACCAGAAGTAGACCTATTCCTAATTTTTCAGCTTCAAGGAAGCAGAGCAATTTCAACAGTGATGATCATAAATGAATATTTAAATAATAAATGGGGATTTTATCTGAAGATTTTTGCTGATGGCTCAGTGGACCCAGAGAGCAGTAGGGCAGGATTTCGGATGTACATGTCTCAACTTGGAGTTAAGATTGGTCATCGGGTTTCAGATGGTGTTTCTGTCTTTGCAACAGAATTACTAGCAATCCTCTGGGCCTTATGGTGGATAGAAGACTCTCAACCACATAGGGTTATCATCTGTTCAGATTCTGCTGCTGCTGATTAAATCAAAAGCTCGTCCTGACATAGTTATTGAGATTCTCTTAGTTTTGTTTAGAGTAGGGAAGATGGGTTGTGAAGTCAGATTTACATGGATACCTGGGCATGCTGGGTGGAGGGAAATGAAATTGTGGATGGCATTGCAAAGTCTTCCTTACAGAGCAGGCAAGTAGAAATTAGTTCCCCTAGGCAGAGCAGAATTGAGAAGCAGGATAAAAAATGGTATAGAGAAGAAGTGGCAGGAGGATTGGGAAATGAGTTAAAGGGAAGGCATTTCTCTTCTAGTCATCCACTAGTTTAAAAAGATCTCACTGTTACTTTTTAAATCGTAGAGATATGGTGAAATTAACAAGACTTAAGTTGGGGCATTGTGGGCTAAACTATTATTTGAAGATAATAGGAAAACATCCTACTGGATTATGTGACTGTGGTAGTCCAGAGACAGTCCAGCATGTTTTGTTGAGTTGTAATCGATATAAAATTGAAAGAAGCATGTTGTTCCAGAGGCTGTCTGACTTAAATGTGAACAACAGGAATTCTGCAAATGCTGGAAATTCAAGCAACACACATCAAAGTTGCTGGTGAACGCAGCAGGCCAGGCAGCATCTCTAGGAAGAGGTGCAGTCGACGTTTCAGGCCGAGACCCGTCTTGACACTGTATTCCATCTGCCTCTTCTTTGCCCATTCTCCTAATCAGTCTGTCTTTTTGCAGCCTCTCTACTTCCTCAAAACTACCTGCCCTCCACCTATCTTCATATTGTCTGCAATCTTGGCAACAAAGCCATCAATTCCATCATCCAAATCATTGACATATAATGTAAAAAGAATCTATCCCAACACAGACCCATCTGGAACACCACTAGTCACCAGCAACCAACCAGTAAAAGCTCCCTTTATTCCCACTTTTTACCTCTTGCCAATCAGCCACTGCTTTATCCATGCTAGAATCTTTCCTGTACTGTAAAACCATGGGTTAAGCAGCCTCATGTGTGTCACTTTGTCAAAGGCCTTCTGAAAATCCAAGTACAGCCTTTGTCTATCCTGCTTGTTACTTCTTCAAAGAATTCCAATGAAGATTTTACCTTGAGGAAACCATGCTGACTACTGCCTATTTTATCATGTGTCTCCCAGTACCCTAAAACTACATCCTTAACAATCGACTCCAACATCTTCCCAACCAATGAGGTCAGACTCTAATTGGCCTATAATTTCCTTTCTTCTGCCTCTCTCCCTTCTTGAAGAGTGGAGTGACATTTGCAATTTTCCAGTCTTCCGGAACCATTCCAGAATCAAATGTTTTTGAAAAATCATTGCTAATGCCTCCAAAATCTCTTCAGCCACTTCAATCAAAACCCTGGGGTGTACACTGTCTGGTCCAGCTGACTACCTACCTTCAGATCTTTCAGTTTCCCAAGTACCTTCTCTCTAGTAATGGTAACTTCACGCACTTCATGACCCCTGACACCTGGAACTTCCATCATACTGTTAGTGTCTTCCACATCTCCTTGCTAGGAGTTTCACTACATATTGCCTCTGTTTGTAACCCAACTGTGACATTTTCAGCACTATCACTCTGGTTCCCATTCCCCTGCTGAATTAGTTTAAACCTACCTGAACAATTCTAGCCAACCTGCCTGCAAGGAGATTGGACCCCCTCAGGTCTATCATAGTACATATGTCATATATACCACCCTGAGATTGATTTTCTTCCAGACATTCACAGTAGAGACAAGGAAGTTCAAAGTTCAAACTAAATTTAATATCAAAGTACATATATGTCACCATGTACAACCCCGAGACTCTCTTTCTTGTGGGCATTCAGAATAAGTACAAGAAACACAATAGAATCAATGAAAGGCCACACAACCGGGACAGACAAACAACCAATGTAGAAAAATCAACAAACTGTGCAAATAAAACAGGAAGAAAAGTACATAATAATAGTAAATGAGATGAGCAATAAATATTGAGAACCTGAGATAAAAATTCCTTGATAGCGAGTCCATAAGGTGTGAGGACAGTTCAGTGATGGGGACTGGTTGAGTGAAATTACCCCCTGTGAACAAGAGCCTGATGGTTGAGGGGTAACTGTTCCTGAACCTGGTGGTCTGAGTCCGGAGGCTCCTGCAACTTCTTCCTGATGGCACCACAACACAATAGAATCAATGAAAAACTACACACAAAGATGGACAAATGAAAATGTCCAAAAAAAGGCAAAAAAAAGATAATTTGCTTATTTTTATTGTTTAAGTGATTCATTTTTTTCCCAGCACATTGGCTGTTTGACAGTTTTTTTTTAGCAGAATCTACTGGGTTTCTTTGTTTTGTGCTGCCTGTAAGGTTGTATAAAGTATGCATACTTTGATAATAAATTTACTTTAAACTTAATAAAAAGAGATGAAGAGTCCTTGAAAGTGAGTCCATTGATTGTGCGAACATTTCAAAGTGAAGTTCAGTGAAGTTATTCCCTTTGGTTCAAGAGCTTAAGGTTCTTGTACCCTTTTCTTGGTGGCAGCAGCTAGAAGAGAGCATGTCCTGGGTGGTGGGGTTCCTGCTGATGGATGCTTTCCTGCAACATAGTTTCATGCAGATGTGCTCAGTGGTTGGGAGGGCTTTAGCCATGATGGACTATATCCACTACTTTTTGTAGGATTTTCCATTCAAGGCATTGCTGCTTCCATAGCAGGCTATGATGCAGCCAGCCAATTTACCCTCCACTGCTCTATAGAAGTTTGTCAAACTTTTAGATGTCATGCCGAATCTGCACAAACTCCTAAGGTGCTCCGTGCTTTCTTTTTCATTGCTGGGACAGGTCAGGTCCTCTGAATTAATAACACCTAGGAATTTAAAGTTGCAGACCCTTTCCACCTCTGATCCTCTGATGGTGGTTCTCTGGTTTCCTTCTTCTGAAGTCTACAATCAGTTTGTTGCTCTTGCTGACACTGAGACTACAGCCTACTTTATCATGTGCCTCCAAGTACCTGCGACCTCATCCTTCATTATCGACTCCAGCATCTTCCCAACCACTGAGATCAGACTAGCTGGCCTCTAGTTTCCTTTCTTCTGCCTCTCTCCCTTTTTGAAGAGTGAAGGGACATTTGCAATTTTCCAGTCTTCCAGAACCATTCCAGAATCTAGTGATTCTTGAAAGACCACTACTAATGTCTCCACAATCTCTTCAGCCAGCTCTTTGGAACCCTGGGGTGTAGTCTATCTGGCCCAGCTGACTTATCTACCTTCAGACCTTATTAGTTTCTCAAGCAACTTCTCCTTCGTAATGGCAACGTCATACACTTCTGACCCCTGACACTCTTGAACCTCTGGCATACAGTTAGTGTCTTCCACAGTGAAGACTGGTGCAAAGTACTTATTCACCACCGTTTCCTTTACTGTCCCCACAGCATCATTTTCCAGCTGTCCAATGTCTCCTCTTATTTCTTACACTCTATGTATCCTCTTTAATATTATTGGCTAGCTTACCTCTGCATTTCCTCTTTTCCTTCTTAATGACTTTATTAGTTGCCTTCAGTTGGTTTTTAAAAGTTTCTTAAAACTCCAACTTCCCACTAATTTTTGCTCTGTTGTGTGTCCTCTCTTTGGCTTTTCTGTAGGCTTTGATTTCTCTAGTCAGCCACAGTTGTGTCATCCTTCCTTTAGAATACTTCTTCCTCATTGGGATATATATATCCTGTGCCTTCTGAATTACTCCCAGAAACTCCAGCCATTACTGCTCTGCCGTCATTCCTGCCAGTGTTCTTTTCCAATCAATTTTTACCAGCTCCACTCTCATTCCTCTGTAATTACTATGGGGAAACCTGGTAATTTCTAAAGTAAGTACATGTTCAGCACAGTATTGTATTATGCTGTAGGTTTTCTGTGTTTCTATGTTTCTATTATCTTGACTCCACATTAATACTGATACATCTGACTTTAACTTCTCAAATTTCAGGGTGAAGTCAATCATATTATGTTTACTCACTGCCATACGTGGGGTGTCAGGGAGGGGTAGCGCCTCTGGTGAGGGAACATGTCGCATCCTTTTCAAGGCGGTTAGACACCTTTGGTCCCCACCTGGCACTCAGCTCTCACCTGTGACTCCCCGTAGCTGTTTGCATGCGACAGCGGCCATACCCCAGGCAATGGCTTCGACAAGCCGGCTAAACCAGGTGAGGGTAGCCAACGGGTCTCAAACCCTCGGTGAGATAGGGAGTTGTCTATCCCAGCATGTGAAGACAGACTCCGGCGGATTGAGCGGATGAGACCAATGGAAGGTCCAATGGTCAAGAAGGCAGTCTCTGCAAGCGTCTTGGAATGTGCAGAGCAGGGCAAGTCACAGAAGATGTCCTGGTCATCCACTGCGCCTAGTCCCATCTCCAGCCGTCTCGACTCTGTCTTGCCACTGGACTCAGATGGGAATTGGGAAGAGAGAGTGAGGCTGACGCTGCGCAACTCTCCCTCACTTAATTCCAAATCACGTGCTAGTCTCGACACCGTCATAATGGTGTCGAGGTCTTCATCGACGTCGATGATGGACGAACAACAACAACTCACTCCTAGACGTTCTTTTTTACCTTAAGCTCACTCATCAAATCTGGTTCATTGCACAACACCCAATCCAGAATAGCTGATCCCCTAGTGGGCTCAACCATGACCTGCTCTAAAAAGCCATTTCCCAAGCATTCTAGAAATTTCCCCTCTTGGGATCCAGCGCCAACCTGATTTTCTCACTCTACCCACACACTGACATCTCCTATGACTATCATAACATTGTGCTTTTGGCATGCATGTTCTATCTTCTGTTATAATTTGTAGACCACTGTTTGGGAGTTTGTGTAGAACTCATCTGACTCTTTTTACCTTTAGCTCTACCTACAACAATTCAACATCTTCCAACCCTATGTCACCTCTTTCTAAGGATTTGATTTCAATTTTACCAACAGAGTTACCCCCCTCTGCCTGTCCTTTCGATACAATGTACGTTAAACTCCCAACTATAATCTTCTTTCAGCCACAATTCAGTGATGCCCACAATGTCATACTGTAACTGTGCTACATCTACCTTATTCCATATACTGTACACATTCAAATATCATACTTTCAGTCCTGTATGCACTCCTTTTTGATTTTAGACAATAGACAATAGGTGCAGAAGTAGACCATTCAGCCCTTCGAGCCTGCACCGCCATTCTGAGATCATGGCTGATCATCTACTATCAATACCCAGTTCCTGCCTTGTCCCCATAACCCTTGATTCCCCTGTCCATAAGATACCTATCTAGCTCCTTCTTGAAAGCATCCAGAGAATTGGCCTCCACAGCCTTCTGAGGCAGCGCGTTCCACACCTCCACAACTCTCTGGGAGAAGAAGTTCCTCCTCAACTCTGTCCTAAATGACCTACCCCTTATTCTTAAACCATGCCCTCTGGTACTGGACTCTCCCAGCATCTGGAACATATTTCCTGCCTCTATCTTGTCCAATCCCTTAATAATCTTATATGTCTCAATTAGATCCCCCCTCAATCTCCTTAATTTTAGCATGTACAAACCCAGTCTCTCTAACCTCTCTGCATAAGACAGTCCAGACATCCCAGGAATTAACCTAGTGAACCCACGCTGCACCTCCTCCACAGCCAGGATGTCCTTCCTTAACCCTGGAGACCAAAACTGCACACAATACTCCAGGTGTGGTCTCACCAGGGCCCTGTACAAATGCAAAAGGATTTCCTTGCTCTTGTACTCAATTCCCTTTGTAATAAAGGCCAACATTCCATTAGCCTTCTTCACTGCCTTCTGCACTTGCTCATTCACCTTCGGAGACTGATGAACAAGTACTCCTAGATCTCTTTGTATTTCTCCCTTACCTAACTCCACACCGTTCAGATAATAATCTGCCTTCCTGTTCTTGCTCCCAAAGTGAATAACCTCACACTTATTCACATTAAACGCCATTTGCCAAGTTTCTGCCCACTCACCCAGCCTATCCAAGTCACCTTGAGTTCTCCGAACATCCTCATCACATGTCACACTGCCACCCAGCTTAGTATCATCAGCAAACTTGCTGATGTTATTCACAATGCCTTCCTCTAAATCATTGACGTAAGTCATAAACAGCTGTGGTCCCAATACCGAGCCCTGTGGCACCCCACTAGTCACCACCTGCCATTCCGAGAAACACCCATTCACTGCTACCCTTTGCTTTCTATCTGTCAACCAGTTCTCTATCCATGTCAATATCCTCCCCCCAATGCCATGAGCTCTGATTTTACACACCAATCTCCTATGTGGTACCTTATCAAATGCCTTCTGAAAGTCAAGGTAAACCACATCCACTGGATCTCCCATGTCTATCTTCCTGGTTACATTCTTGAAAAACTCCAATAGATTAGTCAAGCATGATTTGCCCTTGGTAAATCCATGCTGGCTCGGCCCAATCCTATTGCTGCTATCAAGATATGCCGCTATTTCATCTTTAATAATGGACTCTAGCGTCTTTCCCACTACTGATGTTAGGCTAACAGGGCGATAGTTCTCTGTTTTCTCCCTCCCTCCTTTCTTAAAAAGTGGGATAACATTAGCCATTCGTCAATCCTCAGGAACTGATCCTGAATCTAAGGAACATTGGAAAATGATCACCAATGCATCTGCAATTTCCAGAGCCAACTCCTTTAGTACCCTAGGATGCAGACCATCCGGACCTGGGGATTTGTTAGCCTTCAGTCCCATCAGTCTGCTCATCACCGTTTCCTTCCTAATGTCAATCTGTTTCAGTTCCTCTGTTACCCTATGACCTTGGCCCATCCATACATCTGGGAGATTGCTTGTGTCTTCCCTAGTGAAGACAGATCCAAAGTACTTAATAAATTCATCTGCCATTTCTCTGTTTCCCATAACAATTTCTCCCAATTTATTCTTCAAGGGCCCAACATTGTTCTTAACCATCTTCCTTCTCTTCACATACCTAAAAAAAACTGTTCTCAGGATAGAGCCGGCCGTGTCTACAACTCTCTGCAACGTCCTTGGCACTTCACTGAAAATGACCACAGAATGCCAGAAGGAGAAGGAGGTTGTTGGAAAAAGTTTCCACACATTTTTTTGTCAAGAACATAAGCACACTCATTAGAAGGCTCCTGGTGTGTGCTATTGTTGTCTAAGTAGTCATTCACACTCTGTTTGATGCCTAATGGGCCATTCACACCAGTGTCTGTTTGAATAACCTGGTATTGTGCTGCAATTTCAACAGCAAAGGCAATGGTATGTACTTCCAGAATGCTTCTTGCAAAGCCACACCAAAATCACATTAAATCCCTCAACCCATAGGGTAAAGGCAGCTCTGCAGAAGTCAACAGGCCCAACAAGAAAACAATAGTTTATCTGGTGCATTTGTGGTCATGCTGCAGATTATTTTTGCCTTGTTCACTGTGACCAAAGAGAAAAAAAAACTGAAATTAAATACAAAGGAACTCACATTTCTAGAGAAAGAGAAAATCCTGGAAACCATAAACACAGGAGATTTTGTAGAAGTTGAATGCAGAGTTACAGAACACCAAGGCACCCTTCAGCTCATCTAGTCCATATCAAACTAATATACAATCTTGAGCAACACAGACTAAATGCTGGAGGACCACAACAGTGATGGAGGGGTGAAAAAGAGAGGCCAATATTCCTGAATCTGATGAAGAGTGTTGACCTGAAATGTCAACTGTTTATACCGCTCTATCAGTTCCTTCAGGATTTTGTGTGTGCTTAATCTGGCAAATGATTTGCAGATTAGGCACAATTTTCAATATTAAAAAAAAATTATCACAGTGAAAAAATGCTGCAAGCAATTAACATAATAGAAGAAAATGTGGGAAGAAAATAAATTATCATTTCTACTCTTACTTAAAAGGATGACTCCCAAATGTACACAGAAGAGAATTGGAATCTGAGCTGAGTCCACATCAGACTAGATGGCAAGCAAGAATGCAGTTTAAAACTGACAGCATCTATTAACACAAAATAAAAAGTCTTCGAAAGCATTTTAAATTAATTGTATCTAAGAAAAGAATCCAACTAGCCTTGTGTTTTTTGGGTGGGGCAGAGTGTTGTCACTGATCACACAGAGTCAAGAAGTCTGGAATTCTCACCAGCTGGTTTGAATTGGTTAAGAGGAATGCACAGAAAACTTCCCTCAAATACCGTAAATCAGTAAATAGACAAGCAAACAACCAAATAAATAAATAGCACATAAAGAGAACAAAATAGTGAGATAGTGTTGAGTTTATTGTCCATTCAGATGGCAAAGGGTAAGGAACCTCCTCCCTGATGGTAGGAACAAGAAGAGGGCATGTCCTGGATGGTGAGAGACCCTCATGATATATGCCATCTTCATAAACCATTGCTCCCCATGTTCTGTGCATTCACAAAATCCTAAACAGTGACAAAGGCCTAAATTAACTGAGCAGTGCTTATCAGTTTCAACTTCTAACCACTACTTCACTGAAAATATCATTAACAATTTTCTTCCCTTTCCTGAAGGCACTGCTTCCTAATTCAGATACAGATCCATGGACTGTAATCCCTCTAGGTGTCTCATGTGTTCATAGTTCATGAAAGAGCAAATTTAGACATTTACAGTTCTGAGCAAAATTGAACAAATTTGGAATACTGTGTGTGGCAAAGTAAAATCATTTGAGACAGATCTTAGTAAAGTGAGAAAGTTAAGCCTTTAATCTTGGTACTTTCAGGATCGTCTTCTTCCTACACTTTAATAAGCACCACTTTAATTTGCAGATAGAATCGGTGTTATATTTTTTATTCAGACAATTTTGCTTTCTTGTGCTGTATTGAGATTGTAATGAGGAGTCATGAGTGGATAATGTGATCTCGAGTTACTCACTACCTTGATTACAGACAGAAGGGAGATCAGATGCTGGAATCTGGAGCAACAACCAATCTGCCGGAGGAATTCAGCAGGTCAAGCAGCATTTCTGAGGAGAAGATTTACCAATGTTTTGAGTGAAAAGGCAGAAACTTGAATGAAGTGGGAGGAGATGATCTGATCCAGAATTTGGTTAGATTGTGTTTTGATTCTGAATGTTCAGTGTGAAATTGTGTTTGGAGAAGAGATGCAGTTTCAATTCTATAGCATTTTAATTAAAGATCAGGGGTCCAGGAGCCTGAGAACACACATTTAAGGACAGCTTCCTCCCCTGCATGATTTCTGAATGGTCCATGAACCCATCAACACTACCCCATTAATCCTCTTTTGCAATAATTATTTTGTAATTTTTAATGTCTTGCACTGTAATGCTGACTCAACAAATTTCTTGCCATCTCTAAGTTCGCCGATGGCACAACTATTGTCAGAATTTTAGATGGCGAGAGGAAGCGTACAGCAGTGAAGCAGGTCAGCTGGTTGAGTGGAGTCACACAGTAACCTTGCTCTCAGTGTCAGTAAGACTGGAGGGTAACGTCATTGGGAGGAATGTACATAATTCACAACCACCGACATTGAGTGCGGGTTTCACTTTAAGATGCTGCCTGATGTGATGACGTTATTACGTAAAGGGTTTTAGTGTGTTTTTGTTGTGTAGGTTTTGGAGTTCAATCAACTGTGTTACGAGTTTCATTAAACATAAAATGCCTCACTTCATTTTATTTGCTAAAACCTACATTGTGCGCCTCAGCTATGTGGAGTACTTCGCCATGTATTCAACCTGAGCCTGAGGCTCCGGAGGGTTCCTGTACTGTGGAAGACATCGTGCCTCGTCCCTGTGCCGAAGACGCCGCGCCCCAGCAGCCTCAATGACTACAGACCCGTGGTATTGACCTCCCACATCATGAAGACCCTGGAGAGACTTATTGTGGAGCTGCTCCGGCCTATGATCAGGCCACACTTAGATCCCCTCCAGTTCGCCTACCAGCCCCGACTAGGAGTTGAGATGCCATCGCCTACCTGCTGAATCGTGTCTACCCCCACCTGGACAAGCCAGCGAGCAGTGTGAGGGTCATGTTTTTTGACTTCTCCAGTGTGTTCAACACCATCCACCCTGCTCTGCTGGGGGAGAAGCTGACAGCGATGCAGGTGGATGCTTTCCTGGTGTCATGGATTCTTGATTACCTGACTGGCAGACCACAGTACGTGTGCTTGCAACACTGTGTGTCCGACAGAGTGATCAGCAGTACTGGGGCTCCACAGGGGACTGTCTTGTCTTCCTTTCTCTTCACCATTTACACCTCGGACTTCAACTACTGCACAGAGTCTTGTCATCTTCAGAAGTTTTCTGATGACTCTGCCATAGTTGGATGCATCAGCAAGGGAGATGAGGCTACAGTAGGAAACTTTGTCACATGGTGTGAGCAGAATTATCTGCAGCTTAATGTGAAAAAGACTAAGGAGCTGGTGCTAGACCTGAGGAGAACTAAGGCAGTGGTGACCCGTTTCCATCCGGGGGTCAGTGTGGACATGGTGGAGGATTACAAATACCTGGGGATACGAATTGATAATAAACTGGACTGGACAAAGAACACTGAGGCTGTCTACAAGAAGGGTCAGAGCCATCTCTATTTCTTGAGGAGACTGAGGTCCTTTAACAACTGTCGGACGATGCTGAGGATGTTCTACGAGTCTGTGGTGGCCAGTGCAATCATGTTTGCTGTTGTGTGCTGGGGCAGTAGGCTGAGAGTAGCAGACACCAACAGAATCAACAAACTCATTCATAAGGCCAATGATGTTGTGGGGATGGAACTGGACTCTCTGACGGTGGTGTCTGAAAAGAGGATGCTGTCCAAGTTGCATGCCATCTTGGACAATGTCTCCCATCCACTACATACTGTATTGGTTGGGCGCAGGAGTACATTCAGCCAGAAACTCATTCCACCGAGATGCAACACAGAGCGTCATAGGAAGTCATTCCTGCCTGTGGCCATCAAACTTTACAACTCCTCCCTTGGAGGGTCAGACACCCTGAGCCAATAGGCTGGTCCTGGACTTACTTCCTGGCATAATTTACATATTGCTATTTAACTATTTATGGTTTTATTACTATCTATTATTTATGGTGCAACTGTAACGAAAACCAATTTCCCCCGTGATCAATAAAGTATGACTATGACTATGGTGACCCCAATGCTCTCGGACAATTTCTGAGTTATTGAGTATGTTGGCCAACGCAGTTGCTTTGAAACTGCTGGAATTTGAGGAGCAAAATGCCTTTGCTTGGCTCGTACAAGCTGAGGCATTACTGCCGATGACACCAAATTCTATGATGCAGGAACGTTGCTTGGCATTTCCACGGCTGTGAGAGTGGTGAGTCTGCTTGAACACCCACCTGAACATGATGGATTCTGATCGCTGAAAACTCACCTTTTACCGACAGCTGGACTCTCGGAGTCTGAGTGCGCCAAACAGTCACTCTACTTACACAACATTGGCGATGCTAGGTCTTCAGAACTAACGGACCACATGCAGTCTCTCCTGGGAAATCACCATCTTGTTTTATTTTTAAAATACTCTTCAGATAGCACATGTCTGATCAAGTTCACATAGCCATCACTAATCCACCTATGAAGTACTATAGGGAGCTTGCTAAAATGGCTGATAGTCAGCCAGGCAGCGGTGCATCATTCCTCCTCCTTTCTCTACCTCAATAAGCCTGGTCAGCAAGGCCCCACCATAAGGACACCCGTGGCTGCGAAACAGACAACATTAGGTCTGTTTTTACCAGGCTCGCTTTGGTACTAACGCTAGGAAGTGCCCACTGCCTTGCAGCTTCGACCGTGCCAGAGCATTGAGACATCAGAGGTCTGCGAATACCATGGGTTTCAGCTGCCAGGGTTGTCTACTGTGCATTACAGACACCCTTTCAGGGCGACATTTCCCCTGTGATACAGGTGCTCAAGTGAATGTGCTACCAGCATCACCTATTGATGAAAAAGTAGAGAGTGACGAAGCCTCACTGGAGGTAGCCAGTGGCAGCAGGATCCAGACTTTGGGACATGATGGGTGACACTTTGCTTCAGTGGGCAATATTACACATGGGACTTCCTCCTGGCTAAAGTGGCTAACCTCTTCCCGGTGCAGACCTCCTGTGTGCCCAAGGACTGTGAGTCAATCTTAAGACCTGCTGGTTTGTGGATGTCAAGGAGTTTAGGTTGTTAGCCTGGTCCCCCAGTAAGTTGCCCACGATGACTCTGTCAAGTGCATGCAGCACCACATGTGAGTTTACTCGACTGCTGAGTGAATTCCCAAGCCAACATTCTCCACTACAATCATAAACCATGGGGTCAAGCACCACATTCCCACAACTGGCTCGCCAGGCTATGCCTGCACGTGTAGACTGGACACAGAAAAGCTGACAACCGCGAAGGCTCAGTTTACCAAGATGAAATGGCTTTTCCACATGCCCTCTAGGTCCAACTACGTGGTTGTCACGCATGTGGTGATTACCAACGCCTTAACGAGATCGCCACCACTGATTGTTATCCTGCTCCAAACATTTCAAGACTTTTCGACATATTTAGTCGGAAAGTTAATTTTTTCCAAAGTTGATCTAGTTAGGGAATAACATCAGGTGCCTGTGTGCTCGGAGGACGTCCCAAAACAGCTGTGATAGCCCTGTATGGCATTTTGAGTTTCTGCACATGTTGTTTGGACTGAAGAATTCAACACAGACTTTGCCGTGGCTGATGGACTCCATATTAAAGTCTCAGGTTTTCTTTTTGTTTACCTGGATGACATGTTTGTCACCAGTGCATCAAATCCGAATATGGACCTCATCTCTGCACCCTCTGAGTGCCAAAGCCAACACGGATTTCATAGTTATACTTTATTGATCCCGGGTGAAATTGGTTTTCGTTACAGTTGCACCATAAATAATAGATAGTAATAAAACCATAAATAGTTAAATAGTAATATGTAAATTATGCCAGGAAGTAAGTCCAGGACCAGTCTATTGGCTCAGGGTGTCTGACCCTCCAAGGGAGGAGTTGTAAAGTTTGATGGCCACAGGCAGGAATGACTTCCTATGACGCTCTGTGCTGCATCTCGGTGGAATGAGTCTTTGGCTGAATGTACTCCTGTGCCCACCCAGTACATTATGCAGTGGATGGAAGACATCATCCAAGATGGCATGCAAGTTGGACAGCATCCTCTTTATCATCATTTATTATTGTCAGTTTGGGTTGTCAACCATTGACCTTCTTAGCCATTGTATTTCTGCAGAAGGTACAAAACCCCTCCCATCAAAAGTAGCCGCTATAGTGCCCCAGTGTACTGAGAAATGACAGGAGATTTTAGGTAGGGTAAATTTCTATCTGCAAGCTGCTGACGTTGTGTTTGAAGGTAATACCCCTAATCGTGTGCTTGACTGGTCAGTGGACATGACCAGGGCATTTGATGATACCAAATAAGCTCTTTCTAATGCAACCTACTGATGCACCTGCTCCCCAACACACCCACAGCCATTACTCCTGACACTTCAGACTACGCCGTGGGTGCTGTGCATTGTTGGAGGCGTGTGGCAGCCACTCACCCTCACCAACCCCTCCCTCTGAAAGGAAGAACAGCATGTTTGACCGTGAGCTTCCTGGTCTTTATCTGGCTGTCCACCATTTTTGTTTTCTTCCAGAGGGTCGTCATTTCACAGTGTTCGTTGACCACAAACCCCTCGTGCTCCTGATGGCCAAGATGTCAGACCCTTCGTCTGTGAAGGAATGCCACTTAGCCTACATATTCAAGTTCATAACAGATATACAACAGAGCAAGGGGAAAAATAATGTGGCTGATTGCCCCTCATGGCCAGCCGTTGAGGCTGTACACATGGGGGTTGACATGTCAGCTGACCCAGGTGTCCCAGCTTACCGAACAGCAGTCATGGCTGACATTAAGTTCGGGGAAGTTGGGGCCTCTCTCCTGTGCAATGTCTCAACTAGTTGCCCACTCCCCATCATGCCCACAATCTGGAGAAGGACTGTTTTCAACTCCATAGGTGACCTCTTGCATCGGGCTGGAAGTTCTCACAGAAACTGATTGCATTAAAGTTTGTGTGACTTGACCTTAGAAAGGACACACGTGATTGGACTGCAACCTGTGTGGGGTGCCAGTGGGCTAAGATTAACCATCCTGTTCTGGTGCCACCGGCACCTTTTGATGTCCCTGAGTACCAGTTTGACCATGCCAATGTGGACATTGGCCCTCTTCCCCCTCCTGCGGTTTCACACACCTTCTTACCACAGTGGACTGTAGCGCCAGACGGCCAGAGGTCATTCCTTTAGCATCAACGATCTCGGGCCATTCATCAGCAGCTGGGTTGTTTGGTCCAGGACCCTATCTGAAAATTTGTCTGACCATGGTCCCAATTCATTTCGGACCTCCGGGATGTGGTGGCCCAGAACCTCGGCATTAGGCTGCGTCGCACCATGTCGTATCCAATGGCTAATGCAAGCAGGTTCACCACTCCTTAAAGGCTGCTCTAACAGACAAGTGTTAGCGTGATTGTCTCCCGTGGGTCCTGCTGGGGCTCAGCACTGATCCAAAAGAGGACCTGCAGTTATCTGTGGCAGAGTTGATATATGAGCAGCTGTTACGAGCTCCTAATGCCACCAACATCTCGTCCGCCTCTCAACAGTGTTTCACCCTCCTCAGTAAATTCAGATCCTTTTCACCTATTCCTACCTCCCATCATAGCGTACAGCTCTCTTGGGTTCCTGTTGACCTACATTCCACTCGTTTGTTTTCGTCCGCCATGACGCACAGCAACATCCCCTTAGGCCCCTTACGAGGCCCGTTCCATATTTTGAAATGGGGAGAAAATTTTTTATCATAGGTAAAAGGGATAAGCCTGGAACCAGCCCTCCAAGGTTTGAAGTATTCCGCTGCCATGCGCCTGCTGTCATGACATGACCGTGAGTGTGTCAATGCACGTCTGGACAAGCCAGAGGCACCTACCGTTTCTCCACCTATGGCACACAGGAGCCCAGCCTGTCCGAGCTCCTGACAGGCTCGCAATGCCGGTTTTAGTGAATGCTGATGGGGGGTGGGGGGGTGGGAAGCCTGTGTAGGGTAATGCAACTGGGAGAAATGTACCTAATTTACAGCCACCAACATTGAGTTGGGGTGTCACTCTAAGAGGTTGGTCTGTGTGATGACATTACTATGTAAAGAGTTTTAGTGCATTTTTGTGTTTAGGTTTTGGAGTTCAATAAAATGTGTTACAGGTTTCATTAAAATAGAATGCCTCACTTTGTTTTATTTGCAAAAACCTACAAGACCAAAGAATTGATTGTGGACTTCAGGAAGGGGAAGTCGAGGGAACACACACCAGTCCTCATCGTGGGATCAGAAGTGGAAAGGGTGAGCACTTTCAAGTTCCTGGGTGTCAACATCTCTTAAGATCTATCCTGGGCCCAACATATTGATGTACTTACATCAAAGGTTATATTTGAACAGGAGTTTGGAAAGATGCTGGAGGAACTCAGCACAGCATCTATACAGAGGAGTAAACAGTTGGCATTTCAGGCTGAGACCCTTCATCAGGATTCAGAATGCCTCCAACTGATCACCTTTACTGACTTTGAAATTTATGCGTATCTTCATCTCAATGTGTAGACCCTATTCCCTGCTAACTGCAAAACAAAAAAAAACTAAATGATAACAAAATTTGATGCAGATAAACCAGGGGGAGAAACATTCAAGGGAGCTTCAATAGATTGATGAAAGGAAAATATAGCTGCTGATAGGCTAATGAAGGGTTCATGTAGGTGGAATTGCCTTTTCAAACCATAGAACATTACAGCACAGAAACAGGCCCTTTGGCCCTTCTTGGCTGTGCCGAACCATTTTGCTGCCGAGTCCCACTGCCCTGCACCTGGACCATATCCCTCCATACACTTCCCATCCATGTACCTGTCCAAGCTTTTCTTAAGTGTTAAAAGTGAGTCCACATTTACCACTTCATCTGGCAGCTCATTCCACACTCCCACCACTCTGTGTGAAGAAGCCCCCACTAATGTTCCCTTTAAACTTCTCCCCCTTCACTCTTAACCCATGTCCTCTGGTTTTTTTCTCCCCTATCCTCAGTGGAAAAAGCCTGCTTGCATTCACTCTATCTATACCCATCATAATTTATATACCTCCATCAAATCCCCCCTCATTCTTTTACGCTCCAGGGAATAAAGTCCTAACCTATTCAACCTTTCTCTGTAACTGAGTTTCTCAAGTCCCGGCAACATCCTTGTAAACCTTCTCTGCACTCTTTCAACCTTATTTATATCCTTCCTGTAATTTGGTGACCAAAACTGAACCCAATACTCCAGAGTCGGCCTCACCAATGCCTTATACAAACCTGGGGACGATTGGCTAATTCCACTGTCAATCAAATCTGAAGGCCACATTCCTTCAAGCAACAGAGAGGTTGAACAAGTGATTCTGCAGATGCTGGAAATTCAGAGTAACACACACAAAATGCCTGAGGAACTCAGCAGGCCAGGCAACAACTGAGAATCAGCTTTATTTTCACCAAATTGTGTTGTGAAATTTGTTAACAGCAGCAGCAGTTCAATGCAATACATAATATAGAAAAAAATAAATAAATAATACAATTACAGTACATGTATATTGAATAGATTAAAAATCATGCAAAAAAAGAAATAATATATATTTAAAAAGTGAGGTAATGTTCACGAGTTCAACATCCATTTAGGAATCGGATGGCAGAGGGGAAGAAGCTGTTCCTGAATCGCTGAGTGTGTGCCTTCAGGCTTCTGTATCTCCTACCTGATGGTGACAGTGAGAAAAGGGCATGCCCTCGGTGCTGGAAGTCCTTAATAGTGGACGCTGCCTTTCAGAGGCACCGCTCCTTGAAGATGTCCTGGGTACTTTCTAGGCTAGTACCTAAGAAGGAGAAAAGAGACCAGTCAACTTTTCAGGCCGAAACCCTTCAGCAGGACTGTACTCCTTTATATAGATGCTGTCTGGCCTGCTGAGTTCCTCCAGCAATTTGTGTGTCCAAAGCGCATGTCTTCCCTCTACACAGATTTCGGTAGTACTGCACAGGTTGCTGAAGCACAGAGCTCCCTCTGCACAGCAGGTATCCAAAGTGCAGAGCTTCCCTCTGCATAGGGTTCCGAAGCACACAGCTTCCTCTGAATAGCAGGTTTCCGTAGTGCATGGCTCCCTTGGCACAGGTTTCCAAAGCGCACAGCTTTCCTCTGCACAGCAAGTATCCAATACACATAGCTCCCTTTGCACAGGGTTCTGAAGCACACAGCTTTCTTCTCTACAGCAGGTTTCCAAAGCTCACAGCTTTCCCCGCACAGGAGGTTGCTGAATTGCACAGCTTCCCTCTGCACAGATTACCAAAATGTATAGCTTCTCTCTCACAGATTACCGAAATGTATAGTTTCCCTCTGCACAGATTACCAAAATGTATAGCTTCCCTCTGCACAGATTAGCGAATAGTATAGCTTCCCTCTCACAGGTTTCTGAATTGCATAACCTTTCTCTGAACGTGTTTGAAACACAGAGCTACCCTCTGCACAGCAGGTTTCCAAAGTGCATGGTTTTCCTCTGCAGGTTTCTGAAGCACACAGCTTCCCTCAGCATAGTTTTCTGGAGCGCACTGTTCCCTCAGCACAGGAGTTTACTGAAACACATAGCTTCTCTCTGCACAACAGCTATTCAAAGCACGTCTTCCCTCTGCAGGTTTCTGAAGCACAATGCTTCCATCGGCACCGTTTTCCAAAGCACATCGTTTCCCTCTGCATAGCAGGTTCCTGAAGCACAGAGCTTCCTTTTGCACTGGGTTCCAAAGTACATAGATTCCCTCTGCACAACGGATTTCTGAAGCCCATGGCTTCCCTCTGCAGGGCAGCTTTCTAAAGAGCATAGGCTTGCTCAGCGAGGTTTCTGAAGCGCATCGTTTCCCTCTGCACAGGAGTTTGCTGAGGTACATAGATTCCCTCTGCACAGGTTTCCAAAGTGCAGAGCTTCTTTCTACACAGCAGGTTTCCAATGTGCATGGCTTTCTTCTGAAGTGCATAGATTCCCTCTGCACAAGGGATTTCTGAAATGCAAGGCATCCCTTGCACAGATTTCCAGAGCACATGGCTTCTGTCTGCACAGCAGTTATCCAAAGCGCATAGCTTTGCTCTGCACAGGAGGTTTCCCAAGCACATGGCTGCCCCCTGCATAGCAGGATTCTGAAATACTTGGCTTCCCTCACACAGTTTGTTTGTGAAGTGGATAGGTTTCCTCTGCACAGGTTTCTGAAGCATAAGACTGCTGTCTGCACAGCAGGTATCGAAAGCTAGACACTAGAATACTACAGCACAGTACAGGCCCTTCGACCCTTGATGTTGTGCTGACCTATATATTCCTTTAAAAAAAGTACTAAACCCACACTACCCCGTAACCCTCTATTTTTCTTTCATCCATGTGCCTGTCCAAGAGGCTCTTAAATACCCCTAATGTTTTAGCCTCCACTACCATCCCTGGCAAGTCATTCCAGGCACCCACAACCCTCTGTGTAAAAAACTTACCCCTGATGTCTCCCCTAAACGTCCCTCCCTTAACTTTGTACATATGCCCTCTGGTGTTTGCTATGCGTGCCCTGGGAAACAGGTACTGGCTATCCACCCTATCTATGCCTCTCTTGTAGATCTTGTAGACCTCTATCAAGTCCCCTCTCATCCTTCTACGCTCCAAAGAGAGAAGTCCCAGCTCTCCTAACCTTGCCTCATACGTGCAAACACGAGGAAATCTGCAGACGCTGGAAATTCAAGCAACACACACAAAAGGCTGGTGGAACACAGCAGGCCAGGCAGCATCTCTAGGAAGAAGTACAGTTGGTATTTTTGGCCGAGACCCTTTGTCAGGACTAACTGAAAGAAGAGATAGTAAGACATTTGAAAGTCGGAGGGGGAGGGGGAGATCTGAAATGATAGGGGAAGACAGGAGTGGGAGGGATGGAGCTAAGAGCTGGAAAGTTGATTGTCAAAAGGGATACAAGGCTGGAGAAGGGAGAGGATCATGGGATGGGAGGCCTAGAGAGAAAGAAAGGGGGAGGGGAGCACCAGAGGAAGATGGAGAGCAGGCAAGGAGTTATCGATGAAAGGATGAAAAGGATGAAATGAGAGAGAGAAAAAGGAAAAAATAATAAAAAAATAAGGGATGGGGTAAGAAGGAGAGGAGGGGCATTAACAGAAGTCAGAGAAGTCAGTGTTCATGCCACATAAGGTGTTGTTCCTCCAACCTGAGTATGGCTTCATCTTGACAGTATAGGAGGCCGTGGATAGACATATCAGAATGGGAATGGGACGTGGAGTAAGAGTAAGGACTAATTCCGCTAGACGGAGCAGAGTGGTGGTAGAGGGGAACTGGTTAGGTCTGGAATCCAAAAAGAAGCGGAGAGCTTTGAGATCTTCCTGCTGGGGGATGGAGGTATATAGAGACTGGATATCCATGGTGAAAATACAGTGGTGGGGCCAGGGAATTTAAAATCATTGAAAAAATTCAGAGCGTGAGAAGTGTCTCAAACATAGGTGGGAAGGGATTGAACAAGCGGGGATAAAACAGTGTTGAGGTATGCAGAAATGGGTTTGGTGGGGCAGGAGCAAGCTGAGACAATGGGTCTACCTGGACAGGCAGGTTTGTGGACCTTGGGTAGGAGGTAGAAACGGGAAGTGCGGGGTGTGGGAATGATGAGGTTGGTGGCAGTGGATGGGAGATCCCCAGAGCTGATAAGGTTGGTGATGGTGTGGGAGACAATGGCCTGGTGCTCCTTAGTGGGGTGGTAAATAAGAGGAGGTATCAGTGAGTTGTTGCTGTGCCTCGGCAAGGTAGACGTCAGTACACCAGACTACAACAGCTCCCCTCCTTATCAGCGGGTTTTATAGTAAGGTTAGGATTGGTGTGGGGGGAATGGAGAGCAGAGCGTTCGGAAGGAGTGACTACAACAGCGCCCCCCTTATCAGCGGGTCCCGTCTTCAACTCTCCTCCTCTTCATGGACACCCCGGCTCTGGTCTTCTGCCTGCTCTGGATCTCTTTATTGCTAACTGCCAACAGGACATCAACCGTCTCGACTTCACCACACTTTGTTCCAATTCCAACCTCACTCCTTGCGAACACTCTGCTCTCCATTCCCCCCACACCAATCCTAACCTTACTATAAAACCCGCTGATAAGGAGGGGAGCTGTTGTAGTCTGGTGTACTGACGTCTACCTTGCCGAGGCACAGCAACAACTCACTCTGTCAGTAGAACTTGACAGCGATACAGGCGATGACACAGGCAAGGTTGCAGGCAAGGCTTCAGGCAAAGGTTGCAGGAGGAAGGTGAAGGGAAGGGAGCAGTCCAGCAAATGAAGCTGCTTCTTCTTCTTCTTCTTCTTCCTCGAGTTTTTACGGCAGTTGGCATCCACATTGTTGCATTACTGCCATCTTCAGGATTTATTGTCCTTCATTGTCCATTCATTTTAAAGCTGTCTTTCCAGCCCCGTCACCCTTAAATAACTAAACAACCATTTCCTCCCCTGATCACTCTCCCCACATTCCAATAAACCTTTAACACCATTCTCTACCAGTCCTATTTTGTGTAATTGTTGTAACATTTGTTGCCTTTCCTGTGCAAATTTCCGGCATGAAATAAGGATATGCTCTACTGTTTCATTCTCCTGACATAGATCGCAAAAACCTGTTGGATGCTTATTTATGATGGCCAGAGTGGCATTAAGGTTGCTGTGCCCAATTCTCGGTCTACTGATAATTACTTGCTCCTTCCGCTTTACTCCCCTACTTCTTCCCATATCTACTCTGTTCTGAATTGAATGTAAATATCTTCCTTTTATTGCTCTATCCCATTGCTGCTGCCACTGTTGATTCATCCTTCTCCACACTATGCTCTTCCCCTCTGATTTTGATAGTTTAATATTGACCTCTATAGATCCTTTTTTGACTGCTGCTTTTGCCAGCCTATCTGCTGTCTCATTTCCCATAATACCCAAATGTGCTGGAACCCACATGAATGCGATATTTTTGCCTTGTCTTGAATTTGCAAACAGGATTTCATAAAGCAGATCCTGGTGACCTCTAGCTGTACCCACCTTAATGCTTGCAAGGGCCGACACAGAATCGCTACATAGCACAAAATTATTACAATCAACCTGCTCACTCCATTCTAGTGCTAACAATATGGCAAACATTTCAACTGCATATACACTCAAGCAATCAGGTGTTCTCTTGCTAATTTCCACTCAATAACTTGGTACAACAATTGCAGACCCTGTTGCACCTGTTTCTGGATCCTTTGATCCATCCGTAAAAATCTGTATGCTTTATATTTACATTCCCTATAACTATGATATTCACTGAGTATATTAGCCGTTTCAGAGGGATTTTCTAATACCCAGAAAGGTCTGACAGGCCACACCACACTTGGACAAAACTCTTTATTGTATACACCCATATCTTTTGCTGTTCGCTCTCCTGTCCAGCCAAAACTTTTTTTTTGTGTCCTCTCCTTCTCCCAGCATGTCTGCAACACCCTTTTTGTAGGATGGCTATCACCATGCCCCCTTAAATTAATCCAGTAATTGGCCTCCAGCTGTTTACGCCGCAGCCCCAATGGCATTTCATTTGCTTCAACTTGGAGTGTACACACTGGGGAAGTTCTAACCGCTCCCAAGCACACCCTGAGAGCCTGAGCTTGCACGATATCCAGTTCTGCCAGCACAGATTTTGCTGCTGACCCGTATACAATACTTCCATAGTCCAATCTTGATCTTATTAATGCTACATAAATATACTTCAGTGATGCAAAATCAGCACCCAATCCTAATCCAGCAAGACACCTCATGACATTTATCACATTTTTACATTTACCAACTACATATCTAACATGTTCTCTCCATGTTAATCTCAAGTCAAAGTGCACTCCCAAAAACCGAAAACCTTCAACTCTGTCCAGGTTACTTCCATACAGATTCAAATTAAGTCCCCTGAACTTTTTCCTTGTAAAGAACATGGCTTTTGTCTTCTCCACTGAAAATTTAACACCCCACTTTGTCCTCCACTCTTCAACTTGATTAATTCCATCTTGCATTTTCGTAACTATATGTTCAATATTTCTCCCCCTTTTCCACAAAGCCCCGTCATCTGCAAACAATGACCTCCCCATTTCCGTTGGAATATTTACGAATATATCATTTATCAAAATGGAGAATAACGTTGGACTCACTGCACTCCCCTGAGGCGTCCCGTTTTCTACAACATACTGGCTTGATAGCTCTGATCCTATCTTCACCCGAATAGTTCTCCCGTTTAAAAAGTCCTTAACCCAATTGAACATTGCCCCCCCAATTCCCATTAAATGTAGCTTGATTAGGAGCCCCTCTTTCCATAACATATCACAACCTTTCTCAACATCAAAAAAAAACTGCAACCACTGTCTCTTTATTTACTTGAGCTTTTCTTATTTCATCCTCTAGACACAACACAGGATTCATAGTATTCCTTCCTTTCCTGAACCCGCTTTGATACATTGCCACCATACCTCGACTTTCCAAGAAGTACACTAACCTCTCATTTATCATACGTTCCATAAGTTTACATACGTGACGTCAAGGCAATTGGCCTGTAGTTTTCTGGCCTGCTGGCATCTTTCCCAGGTTTCCTTATTGGAATAATTATTGCCTCTTTCCAGCTCCCTGGTATTCTCCCTTCATCCCAGACATTGTTATAGAGAAGCAGTAGTTTCTCCAGACTTCCTTCACTCAAGTGTTTTATCATACTATAACACACTTCATCTTTACCTGGTGCAGTCTTTCCTGTTTTATCTAGTGCCTTTCTTAATTCTCCCATGCTGAAAGGGACATCTTGCACACCGTCAAGGTTAGTTTTCCTACATAAAGTCTCCATATTTTCAGCTTTTGTTCTCTCTCTACCTCTTCTTCCCTTCTCAGACAAATTATCGGAACTATGTACCATAACAAAAGTGTTTGCCAACGACTCTGCCTTTTCCTTATTTGTTACTGCAGTCACATTTCCATTACCCAGAACTGGGTACCTCCACTCTCTCCTGTCCCCTCCCATCCTTTTTATCATCCCCCACACCTCTCCTACTTGAGTTGTGTTTCCGATTGAATCACAATACTTTCTCCAGTGCGTCCTTTTAGCATGTCTTATTGTCCTCCTTACTACTGCCTGAGCTTGTTTGTAAGGAATTATATGTTGGAAGTTGTGAGTTCTTTTAACCAGTTTAAATGCCTTATTTCTATTTCTCTCTGCTTCCTTACAATTATCATCCCACCATGGTATTATTCTCCTCTTTATTCTTCCTTTACTCTTAGGAATGGATTCTAATGCAGCTGATATTATACCTTGTTTTAATATGCTGTCAAGTGTTTCTATGTCCATTCCATCACTGACCTGACTTAGATATTAATCACTTTTTTCCAGAAATTTCTCCCAATTGGCTTTCTCAAGGATCCATTTCCCACCTGTATTCTCTGTGACCAATGAAGCAGAAATATTTATCTTGCACCAGATTGGGTAATGATCACTCCCTACAGTTCCTTCTTGGTACACTAACCAATCACACACTGATGCAATGGAGTTTGATACAAATGTAAGATCAAGCACAGATCCTTTACTTGTGTTAACATCAATTCTAGTACTACTGCCATCATTTAGGCACACTAAATACTTCTCATCTAGCAACTCCTCTATTACCTGACCATTGATGTCTCTTCTGTCACTCCCCCATAATACATTATGTCCATTAAAATTGCCACACCGAACAACGTTACTACTATTCTGCCCTTCTATCTCAAGCTTGTTTAACTCTAGTCTTTTACATGGATTATAATAATTTACAATCACCAACTCTTTCCTTTCAGACCATACTTTTACTACCACATACTCTTGTTCACTTCCAACACCTAGTATTCTATAAGGAATACCTTGCTTTACATAAGTTGCACATCCTCCTCCTCCACCCTCTCTCCTGTCTCGCCTTACTGCCTCATAACCATATAAAACAAAATCTAAATTAGGTTTTAACCAGGTCTCTTGGATACACACAACATCTGGCTTTTCTCTCCTACTCGCTATAAACTGCTTGAAATCTTGTCCATTAGCAATCAGGCTTCTTGCATTCTATTGAAGAAGTAGCATTATTAGTAATATCAACCCACACATACTGTCTCTTGACTTGACTGTACCAAGTTCATCGTTTACTTCCCATTTTAATCCTATCATACCCAAATAGTGTTCTGCAGCTTTCACAATAATCTGAATCCTTTCAGTTTTAGATTTGATCCCATACATTGCGTTTACCACTCCTGCTATAAAGGTCACCAATTTCTTCTTCTCTATCCATGCATTCTTCTTATCTTGCCTTTCTTTAGCTGCCGCTTGCTGTTTGCTACACCCTCCCTCATTCATTTCCTTCTGTCCTGCCAACTTGACTGCCTCAGCACGAGACTTTTTCCTTCACCCTTATCTGCTGCACCTCCACCTCTTTTGTCAACACTTCACATCCCCAGTATGCTACACTATGGTTACCTCCACAATTACAGCACTTTGGTCTCACTCCCTGTCCACATTTTCCATATTCATGTTCCCCACCTCACCTTGCACATCTTCTCTTTCCTTTGCATGCTTTGGCCACATGCCCAAACTCCTGGCAATTGAAACACCTCATAGGTTTTGGTATATATTCTCTTACATTGTATCTTAGAAATCCAAAATATAACTCCTTTGGAGGCACCTTATCCTCAAATTCTACCAGAATGGTTTCAGTCTCCCTTTTCCCTGCTCCCCTTGTCATTCTTTTCACACACTTCACTGAACTATTCCTCACCCTCAAGTTCTCCACTAGCTCCTTCATATTAACACTGAGGGGAAACCCAGAGATCACCCCCTTGCAACCATTGACCCTTTGTGCTCCAACTCTTACAACCCTGGACACTTTGACTTTCCCAACATTAGTCACCTTCATTGCCTTCTCCATCTGCTCTTCAGTTTTACATCCTATCAGCAGGTTTACACCTCCTAAAATTTTCGCATGGTTCACTTTCCCTACTTGTCCTCTAAAGATTTTCTTTACTCCCCCTTCCCCCTCATATCTTAGCAATTTATCATTTAGCAATTTTGCCCTCAGGCCCTTCTCCTCAACTTCTCTTCCCTCACTTTCCAATCCACCTACACTAGACCCACCTCCTTTCTTTCTCTCCTGACCGATCATCATCCTGTTCTTAGTCCCTCTCCCCACCTCATCCCACTCACACTCCGTGCTATTGCTGTCACCATCAGTCTCCCTCCCTGTCATCCTATCAGAGTTTGCAAGGGACCGTGTACGAATATCATTCCAGACCTATACAGGCCGTCAGTCAATATTCCCACAGAATGTCCCCCACAACACCCCACAGTCAGCAGCTAACTCGTAACTCTGGCCCAGCAGTTGGAGCTTCAGCAGTTCCAGCAGCCCCAACCCCCAGCAGCAAACAAAGCTGAACCCAGGAGCTATTTATGTAGTCAGTCCAAAATGAGAATCAGGTGCCTCAAATAGAGCACCCAACAGAACAAGGGAAAACTGGAAAACCTGGAATAAGGAACGACGGTCTGGACCGCAAACCGGAATGCGGATTTCACGGACCGGACCATGACACATATTCCTTGCTGGGTCAGTGCACTGGCTTTCCTGTCTCAGGCTGATGTTAGAACATTATGCAGAACATAGAACATAGAACAGTACAGCACATTACAGGCCCTTCGGCCCACAATGTTGTGCTGACCCTCAAACCCTGCCTCCCATATAAGCCCCCACTTTAAATTCCTCCATATAACTGTCTAGTAGTCTCTTAAACTTCACTAGTGTATCTGCCTCCACCACTGACTCAGGCAGTGCATTCCACGAACCAACCACTCTCTGAGTAAAAAACCTCCCTCTAATACCCCCCTTGAACTTCCCACCCCTTACCTTAAAGCCATGTCCTCTTGTATTGAGCAGTGGTGCCCTGGGGAAGAGGCGCTGGCTATCCACTCTATCTATTCCTCTTATTATCTTGTACACCACTATCATGTCTCCTCTCATCCTCCTTCTCTCCAAGGAGTAAAGCCCTAGCTCCCTTAATCTCTGATCATAATGCATACTCTCTAAACCAGGCAGCATCCTGGTAAATCTCCTATGTACCCTTTCCAATGCTTCCACATCCTTCCTATAGTGAGGTGACCAGAACTGGACACAGTACTCCAAGTGTGGCCTAACCAGAGTTTTTTAGAGCTGCATCATTACATCGCAACTCTTAAACTCTATCCCTCGACTTATGAAAGTGAACACCCCATAAGCTTTCTTAACTACCCTATCCACCTCTGAGGTAACTTTCAGGGATCTGTGGACATGTACCCCCAGATCCCTCGGCTCCTCTACACTACCAAGTACCCTGCCATTTACTTTGTACTCTGACTTGGAGTTTGTCCTTCCAAAGTGTACCACCTCACACTTCTCCGGGTTGAACTCCATCTGCCACTTCTCAGCCCACTTCTGCATCCTATCAATGTCTCTCTGCAATCTTCGACAATTCTCTACACTATCTACAGCACCACCAACCTTTGTGTCATCTGCAAACTTGCCAATTCACCCTTCTACCCCCACATCCAGGTCGTTAATAAAAATCATGAAAAGTAGAGGTCCCAGAACAGATCCTTGTGGGACACCACTAGTCACAATCCGCCAATCTGAATGTACTCCCTCCACCACCACCACCCTCTGCAGGCAAGCCAGTTCTGAATCCACCTGGCCAAACTTCCCTGGATCCCATGCCTTCTGACTTTCTGAATAGCCTACCATGTGGAACCTTGTCAAATGCCTTATGTCAAATCCATATAGATCACATCCACTGCACTACCATCATCTATATGCCTGGTCACCTCCTCAAAGAACTCTATCAGGCTTGTTAGACACGATCTGCTCTTCACAAAGCTATGCTGACTGTCCCTGATCAGACCATGATTCTCTAAATGCCCATAGATCCTATCTCTAAGAATCTTTTCCAACGCTTTCCCACCACAGACGTAAGGCTCACTGGTCTATAATTACCCGGACTATCCCTACTACCTTTTTTGAACAAAGGGACAACATTCGCCTCCCTCCAATCCTCTGGTACCATTCCCGTGGACAACCAGGACATAAAGATCCTAGCCAGAGGCTCAGCAATATCTTCCCTCGCCTCGTGGAGCAGCCTGGGGAATATTCCGTCAGGCCCCGGGCACTTATCCGTCCTAATGTATTTTAACAACTCCAACACCTCCTCTCCCTTAATATCAACATGCTCCAAAACATCAACCTCACTCATATTGTCCTCACCATCAAGTTCCATCTGATTGGTGAATACTGAAGAGAAGTATTCATTGAGGACCTCACTCACTTCCACAGCCTCCGGGCACATCTTCCCACCTTTATCTCTAATTGGTCCTACCTTCACTCGTGTCATCCTTTTTTTCTTCACATAATTGAAGAATGCCTTGGGGTTTTCCTTTACCCTACTCGCCAAGGCCTTCTCATGCCCCCTTCTTGCTCTTCTCAGCCCCTTCTTAAGCTCCTTTCTTGCTTCCCTATATTCCTCAATAGAATATAGGCCCTTTCACCCTCAATGTTGTACACGCCTATATAAACCTGCTCAAAGTTCACAGCAAATTTATCGTAAGACCATGAGAAATAGGGAATAATCTGGCCCATTGAGTCTGCCCCACCATTTCATCATGGCTGCAACATTTCTCCTCTCAGCCCTAATCTCCTGTCTTCTCCACCTATCCTTTATTTTCCTGCCCAATCAAGAAGCTATCAACCTCTGCCTTAATATACATATAGACTTGGCCTCCACAGCTGCCTTTGGCAACAAATTCCACAGATTCACCACTCTGGCTAAAGAAATTCCTCCTCATCTCTATTGTAAAAGGATGCCCCTCTATTCTGAGGCTGTGTCCTCTGATCACGCTCTCTACATCCAGTCTATCAAGGCCATTCATCATTTGATCGGTTTCAGTGAGGTCACCTCTTATTCTTCTCCATCCCAGAAAATACAGGCCCAGAGCCATCAAACACTCTCCCTGTGACAAACCATTCAATCCTGGAATCATGGTGGGATACGCTAGTGTGTATGCGTATGGATTAGATGTGTTTGGACGGTGCTCCTCTCCAAGGCCTCGATAAAATTACTATAATACCCTGTTTTATTCATTCATAGGCCAACAGTGTATGTCTAAACGAAGTGTCTGGACAAGTCTGACAATGCCGAAGGCAAATAAAGCCAAGACCGCCGACTGCCAAACTACCGAAGTTAGCGCTAAAAACGGGTCCGTAAAGAACTTCTCCGCATCTGAGATACCGCCGGATAAAATTTACGCCATGTGTAAGGAATTAGGTCAGGAGATTTCTGAGTCAGTTCTGCGCGGCATTAACGACCGCTTTGATGTTTTTGAGACCAAGTTTGAGGTGCTTGTGGCCTCCCAGGCTGACTTACAAGCCCGTGTGGCTAATCAAGAACTAACCACCAGTGACCTTGAAACACGCGTACAAGAGCTTGAAGCTAAGTACTCAGAGCTACTGAGACAAAATAGCCAGTTTGAAGCTGAAGTGCATAACTTAGAGGCTCGTTCCCGGAGACAGAACATTAAGATTGTAGGGATACAAGAGGGCGAGGAGGATGGTAAACCTACTGAATTTGTTTCCAGACTGATTCCCAAGTTGCTCGGGGAAGAGCATTGCCCGTATCTGGTTAAAGTCGATTGCGCGCATCGCTCTCTCAGCTGAAGCCAGTTGCCGGTGGTAAACCGCGTACCATCTTGGCATGTATCCATCACTTTCAGGTGAAAGAGCTGATCCTGCGCCGCAGCAGACTAAAACCCATGGAGTACAAGGGAAATAAGGTCTTGATCTTCCCAGACCATACTAAAGAGGTGATGACTGAACGTCGTGCCTTTCGTGATGTACTGCAAACTCTGCTCAATGGAGGAATCAAGCACAGCCTGCGGTATCCGGCTAGGCCGGATTTATCATCAAGATGGAAGAGTGCCTAAAGTATACGACAACCCGATAGAAGCAGCACAATTCTTTGAAAGGAATAATGCACGAAAAAGGGAGTAGATATATTGACACTTTATTCAGCTTATATTTGTGCCGGTTTCCATGCTCGGATATGGGGAGGGACTTGCTTGTTATGTGTAGTTTTGCAATGCTGTATGCCTTACTGGGATTTAATTGCAGAGAATGTTCTAAATATTTTTGTTATTATAAGGATTAAATTTGAGTTGGTGTCATGAATGTTCAGCTTCAGGTGCGGACATTGGATAACTCTCCCCAGTCCTATTAGCATCTGTTTAACGGTATTATATAATTTGTGTCATAAATTTTCTCGGAGAGGGGATTTGTGATAATTGTGTAATGTTAGTTACCTGCCCAGCAGCTCCTTTTGGTTTGGAAATGGGGAACTACGTGTCTGGTTTAGGGAGACACGAAGGGGGGTGGGTTAGGGGGTGTGTTGTTTTTGTTTATAGCTCAGACATGCTTTTTATTTTGGTGTATGTTGTGTTCTTATGAGGCTGCCAGTTATTTTGCATTGCTTACTATGTTTGTGCTCAACTCTAATAATCTCTTTTTTATTCTCATATGCAGAGGCCTTGCGTTAGAACTCAGCTGGGGGGGGGGTTAAGATATTACGATAGTCTCGTGGAATGTTAAGGGCCTTGGTCATGTTGTTAAGAGGGGTAAAGTTTTTAGACATCTCAAGTCTCCATCTGCAGATGTGATTTTTCTACAGGAAACCCATATCAAAGTAACTGAGCAACGCAGATTGAGATCTAGCTGGGTATCGCAGGTTTACCAGTCACCATTTACTTCTCATGCCCGTGGTGTGGCTATCCTCTTTAGAAAAAATATTCCATTTCAACTCGCTTCCATGACCACAGATCCTCTGGGCAGGTTTATTATGATCTCTGGCACCATTAATTTGTTTCCGCTAACCTTCCTTAATATTTCTGGTCCAAACAGACGGGCCAAATTTTTTTAGGGAAGTTTTTGATTTACTTCCGGATGCTAGTAATTCAAATATATTAATCCGCGGTGACTTGAACTGCTACCTGGGTCCATATTTAGATAGATTGTCCTCCCACCCGCCCTCAGATATCGTGTCAGTGCAGGTCGTAAATAATTTGATTAGATCTAGGAATTTAGTAGATATTTGGCGAGTTCAACATCCCGCCAACAAGGACTATTCTTACTATTCTCATGTACACAAATCTTATAGTAGAATAGACTATTTTTTGGTTGACTCTCATTTAGTATCTCGTGGTACCAATACAAAATATAATAGATTAATTTCTGACCATAGCCCCTTGACAATATCCCTAAATCTCTCCCTTTCCAAACGAATCTATTCCTGGTGTTTTAACCCCTCCCTACTCGCCGATAAGAAATTTATAGAATTTATCACCACCAGATTAAAAGATTTTATAGAAATTAACGATAATGGCAAGGTGTCAGATTCCACACTCTGGGAGACATTTGGGTATATAATTTCATATGAATCCGCTGCTAAGAGGAAGAGAGAAGGGTGATTTAGAGATTGAGAATACTCTCCCAACCCTCGAAGCGACACACCAGGCTTCGAAATCCTCTGAAGATTATAATAAAATAATGAAGCTTAAATATGAGTACAGTTGTATCTTGGGTAGTCAAATAAATAACCTCCTCTTAAACTTAAGACAAAAGCATTTTGAAATGGGGGACAAGCCTGAGAGGCTCCTGGCGCGGCAGCTCAGGGGCGCCCAGGCCCTAAGGTCAATTCATTGCATTAGATCGAGGCCGGGTACCCTGTTTACTAACCTCAAGGAGATAAATGACTGTTTTAAAGGATTTTACAGAGAACTCTACACCTCTAAATGCAATGCCACTCAATCTGATTTGAATGACTTCTTTGGTACTTAGTGACGCTGCTAGGGAGGACTTAGATTCTGACTTCACATTGGAAGAAATAACTTCTGTCATTAAGTCATATCTATCCGCTGCCGGACCGGATAGATTTGGCTGTGAATTTTATAAGAAATTCTGTGATATCCTTGCCTCACTTCTCCTCAGAATGATATCTTGCTCTGAGAGAGATAAAGCCTTGCCTAGGACACTGTACGAGGCTGACATTTCCCTCATTTTATAGAAAGGTAAAGAAGAAACAGATCCGGCCCACTATAGGCCCATTGCACTCCAGAATTTCGATAGAAAGGTAATTACTAAAGTGCTGGGTAACCGACTAAATAAGTATTCGTCATCTATCATTCATCCTGATCAGACAGGATTTGTCTCGGTTAGGTTCTCTTTTTCCAATGTCAGATTCCTCCTAATACTACATATGCTGATCATGGGAAAGCTAATGGGGCAGCAATTCTGTCCCTTGATGCACAAAAGGCTTTTGACCAGATTGAGTGGCCTTTGAGTCACTGTACAGGTTTGGGTTCGGGGAGTCATCTGTATCTTGGGTAAAACTG
Source organism: Mobula birostris (assembly GCF_030028105.1). Classification (NCBI taxonomy): domain Eukaryota; kingdom Metazoa; phylum Chordata; class Chondrichthyes; order Myliobatiformes; family Myliobatidae; genus Mobula; species Mobula birostris. The sequence goes on along the minus strand of NC_092400.1, from coordinate 38,324,886 downwards.
ATATACGCCAGCCCAATGTGCTCTGTTATAACTAATGGTGACAAGTCAACTCTGTTTCCCCTGCACCGTTCAGTCCAGCAGGGGTGCCCTCGCTCACCGGCCCTTTCTGCCGTCGCGGTACAGCCCTTTGCCTTAAAAATAAGAAGTCACCCAAATATTCTGGGTTTGAAAGTGGGAGGTATTGAAACACTTATTAGTTTACATGCTGATGATGTGATGCTCTACTTACAAAACTCAGAAAAGTCAGTCCCTCTTCTTCTAGATTTAATCACCTCTTTTGGCAGACTATCAGGATACTCAATCAATTAGACAAAAAGTGACTTTGTGCCCCTTTCCAACGACTACACACGGGGTTTTTTGGAAGGAGTCCCGTTCAAAGTAGTTAAAGATTACTTATCTCGGCTTGACAATCCCCAAAGATCCTAAATTAATATTCAAGTTAAACTTCATGGAGTTTATTTCAAAACTTAAACAGAATATAGAAAGTTGGAAAACCCTACCTCTGTCCATGATTGGTCGTATAAATTCAATTAAAATGGTTTCCCCTCCTAGGTTTCTCTATCTTTGTCAAAATCTCCCCATTTTTCTTACATCTGGTTTCTTTAAAGAGTTGGACTCCATAATATTGTCTTATATCTGGAATTATAAGAATCACAGGATTTTGAAAATTCATTGACAAAAGCCCAAGTCTGAAGGAGGGCTGGGATTACCAGTATTTAGACACTATTATTGGGCTGTCAACGCTAGGGCTTTAATGTTTTGGCAACGGGGGGCTCCAGATAACCAAGCCCCTGGGGCTCCCTTGTGGCTATGTATGGAGTCTAACCCTGTTGTCAATTCCTCCTTGCCAGCCATGCTGTTCTCCAAGTTAGAGAAGCCTGGGACTTCAAAAAGTTTGAGTCTTATTTTGAAAAATTCTGTCAGAATTCTAAATCAGATTAGGAGCGTTCTGAATTTACCAGAGATCTCTGTACAAACACCAATCTGTTTCAATCACTCCTTTCTACCCTCATGGTTAGATAAAACCTACCATGCTTGGAGGGAGAAGGGTCTAGTTTCTATTAAAGACCTGTACATAGAGGGACGGTTTGCAACATTTAGTCTGCTGAAAGAGAAATTTGAGCTGCCTCATTCGCACTTTTTTTGTTATTTACAAATTAGACACTACATTCAATCTAAGATTTGTAATTTTGAAATCCTTCCAGGGAAATGTATGTTTTTTTGATATTTTAAAGAACCCTCCTGACTCCAGGCATCTCGTTTCTAAGTTTGTATGTTAGTTTGATAATTGCACTGTAGCGTCTACTGTGAAGCTTAGAGACACCTGGAGAGAGGAGTTGGGCTTTGAATTATCTGAAGCTGCCTGGGATAAGTGTTTGTCTATGATACAGGCTTGCTCTGTTAACAGCAGGCACCAACTGATCCAGTTTAAAGTTGTCCACTGTCTCCACTACTCTAAACTTGGATTGCACAGGATTTACCCTTCTGCCTTGCCAATGTGTGATAGATGCCAAGGGACGGAAGCCACGTTGTCACACACCTTTTGGTTTTGCCCATTACTGACTGGATTTTGGTCCAAAATATTCGACTGGTACTCAAAGGCCTATAAAAGATCCTTCCCCTTGGAAGCCGGTCTCGCTATATTTGGCTGCTTGCAATCTACTATTTGTTTCCCTGCAGCCATACAACAGTCTCTGATGCTGGGGATGATTGTTGCCAAAAGACTTATCTTGATGGAATGGAAATCACCTTCTCCCCCTTCCTTTCGGAGATGGATGGCTGATATGATCTCAGTCATACAGATGGAGAAACTTAGGATCTTGAGAACCAATTCAATTAAAAAATTTTCAGCTGTCTGGGATCCATTTCTTGCCTACCTGGACGAGGCCGGGGGTGGATGAGCAATTTCCCCCCAGATGATTTCTCACGGCCCTCATTTGAGATTTAATGTTTAGTATTTTTGAGCACTTTGTACATAGGCATCCCTCTAATGTTATGTCTTTTTTTTTTGCTTATTTCTTTTTTATACATGTCTGAGCTGGTATGTTATTGTTGATCTCATTGTTTTTTTTTGAAAATTTTGAAAATAAAGTATTTAAAAAAAAAAAAATCCTGGTATCATTTCAATGAACCTCCTTTGAAACCCTCTCCAGTTTTAGCACTCCCTTTCTAAGATAAGGGGCCCAAACCTGCTCACAGTACTCCCAGTGAGGCCTCACCAGTGCTTTATAAAGTCTCAATGTTATATCCTTGCTTTCATTCCTCTTGAAATGAATGCTAACATCGTATTTGCCTTCCTCACCACAGACTCAACCTGCAAATTAACCTTTAGGGAATCCTGCACAATGACTCCCAAGTCCCTTTTCACCTCAGTTGTTTGTATTTTCTCTACATTTGGCAAATAATCAACCCTTTAATTTCTTCTAACAAAGTGCATGACTATGCACTTCCCGACACTGTATTTCATCTGCCATTTCTTTGCTTATTCTCCTAATCTGTCTAGGTCCAGTGGACTATAAGACATAGGAGCAGAGTGAGGCCATTTAACCCATCGAGTCTGTGCCACCAGCTGATCCTAGATCCTACTCAACCTCATACACCTGCCTTCTTGTGCCTTGACCAATCAAGATATGGTCAACTTATGCCTTAAATATACCCAAGGACTTAGACTCCACCACAGTCTGTGGCAGAGCATTCCACAGATTTACTACTTTCTGGCTAAAAAAATTCCTCCTTACCTCTGTTCTAAAAGGTCACCACATCCACCCATCTAGTCCTTTCAACATTCAAAAGAATGAGATCCCTCTGCATTCTTTTAAATTCCACTGAGTACAGGCCTAAAGCTGCCAAATGCTCCTCACGTGTTAACCTCTTCATCCCCAGAATCATCCTCGTGAACCTACTCTGGACTCTTCCCAATAAAAACACATCCTTCTGAGATATGGGGCCAAAACTATTGACAATACTCCGTGTGGCCTGACTAGTGTCTTAAAAAGACTCAGCATTAGCTCCTTGTTTTTATATTTTATTCCCCTTGAAATAAATGCCAACGTTGCATTTGCCATCTTTACCACAGACTCAACCTGTGAATTAACCTACTGGGAGCCTTGCACAAGGACTCCTAAGTCCCTCTGCACCTCTGATATTTGAAGCTTCTCTACTTTTATATAATTCTGCACCATTGTTCCTTTTACCAAAATGCATTCTCATACATTTCCCAACACTGTATTCCATAAGACACTATTTTGGCCATTCTTCCAATTTGTCTAAGTCCTGCTGCAATCTCATTACTTCCTCAACACTACCTACCCCTCCAGCTATCTTTGTATCATACGCAGACTTTGCCACAAAGCCATTAATTCCATTATCCAAGTCATTGTCAAACAATGTGGAAAGTAACAGTCCAAAAACGGACACCTGAGGAACACCACTAGTCACTGGCAGCCAACCAGAAAAGATCCCCTTTATTCCCACTCACTGCCTCTTGTCTGTCAGACACTCTGCTATCCATGCCAGTATTTTTCCTGTAATGCCATAGGATTTTATCTTGTTAAGCAGCCTCATGTGAGGCACCTTATGAAATGCCTTCTGAAAATCCAAGTGAATGACATCCACTGCCTCTCCTTTGTCCAACCTGCTTGTTACTTCCTCGAAGAACTCTTAACAGATTTGTCAGGCAAGATTTCCCTTGACAGAAACCATGCTGACTTTGACTTATTTTATCATTAGTCTCCAAGTACCTCGAAACATCATCCTTAGTAATAGACTTCAACACTTTCCCAACTACTGAGGTTAGACTAACTGGACTATAATTTCCTTTCTTTTGCCTTCCGCCCTTCTTAAGGAGTGCAGTGACACTTGCAACTTTCCAGATCTGCAGGACCATGCCAGAATCAAGTGATTCTTGAAAGATCGTAACCAATGCACTTGTTATCTTCTGCAGCTTCTCTGCTTCCTCAAAACTACCTCGCCCTCCACCTATCTTCATATTGTCAGCAAACTTTGCAACAAGGCCATCAATTCCATTATTCAAATCATTGGCATATAATATGAAAAGAATCAGTCCCAACATGGACCTCGTGGAATGCCAGCAGCCAGCCCGAAAAAGTTCCCTTTATTGCCACCCTTTGCCTCCTGCCAAGCAGCCACTGCTTTATCCATGCTAGAATTTTTCCTGTAATACCATGGGCTCGTAGCTTGCTTGGCAGCCTCAGGTGTGGCTCCTTATAAAAGGGTTTCTGAAAATCCAACTACCTAACGTCAACAAATTCTCCTTTGTCTATCCTACTTGTTATTTCATCAAATAATTCCAAGATTTGTCTGAAGATTTTCCCTTGAGGAAACCATGCTGACTATGGCCTATTTTATCATGTGTCTCCCAGTACATTAAAACCACATCCTTAATAATCAACTCCAGTATCTTTCCAACCACTGAGGTCAGACTAACTGGCCCATAGTTTCCTTTCTTCTGCCTCTCCCCGGTCTTGAAAAGTGGAGTGACATTTGCAATTTTCCAGTCTTCTAGAACCTTCCAGAATCAAATGTTTCTTGGAAGATCACTACTAAAGCCTCCACAATCTCTTCAGCCACCTCTTACAGAACTCTGGGGTGTACACCATCTGACTACTACCTTCAGATCTTTCAGATTCCCAAGAACTTTATCTCTAGTAATGGTAACTTCACACATTTCATTTTATCTTTAGTATCTCTTTTTTTCCTTTTCAGGGTTTTGTTTTGAAGACCCTGACCTGGAGTTACATGCTGGTTTCAGTTATTTGCGGAAATGGGACTCGCTCTCAGGGCCTCATGACAGGCTGCGGCCTGGAAGACTGGCGCACCTTTAGGGTGCCGAATTTTCATGGCTCTGGAGGCGGGTGGGTTCAAGGTTGGTGCTGCCACCTGGTGCATTGTGGGAGATGGAAGATTGAAAGCAGTGAACTGGCTGCTGGTTGTGTGCCCAGAGACCCGAGTTCTTTGGGCACAGATCTTGGAGAAAGGATGCAACAGACTTTAAACACCATAAATAGGTGATTTGTTTTGTTATGTCTCCCCTCTTGCTGTGAAACAGGGACACCTTTTTTTCCCTTATAGGGGAGAGAGAGAGCCTGTGGTGTGTTGAATTACCAGGTGAACGAGTAGTCTTTGGCGTACTGCAAGTCTGTGTCTTTATTGATGCTTTGCTGCGCGCTTGAGTGCTCGGTGGAGGGTGCTGATGCCCTTTTCTCAATGCTACCATCAAAGAGGAGGTACAGGAGCCTGAAGCTACATACTTAACATTTCAGGATTAGCTTCTTCCCCTCCGCAATCAGATTTTTGAATGGACAATGAGCTACCTGACCTTTTTCTTCTTTTTGGTGATGGGGGTCCTTAATGACAGATGCTGGCCTTTTAAGATCTCCATGTCATGCTGGGGTGGCTGGTGCTTTTAATGGAGCTGGCTGTGTTTACAACTTTCTGCAGCTTTTTCCGATCATGTGAGGTGGCCCCTCCATACCAGATGGTGATGGTCTTCACAGTACATCCGTAGAAATTTGAGAGTCTTTGGTGACATACCAAGTCTCCTAATGAAATATATGCGCTGTCATGGCTTCATTGTAATTACATCAATATGTTGGGCACAGGATAGATCCTCAGAGATGATACTCAGGACTTGACACTGTTCACCCTTTCTGCCACTGATCCCTTGATGTCAGTTTTTGCTTTGGAGGAAGTAACGGCCTGCAAACCCTGCACGACCTGACATGTATCTTTAACTTCAATTGGTATGAGTTTGTTGCTCTTAAAACGGCCTTCTGTACGTCATACTTGGACGTATAGTTCTGGATCACTTGTCTTGAATGCCATAGGTCTAGCCCTATCCTGGGTCCAACATATTGATCTATCCTTCAGCAGACACTGAATCTCCTGGTTCATCCACAGCTTTTGGTCTGGAAGTGAGTTCATGGATTGTGGAATCAGCTCAGAATTGAGGTGAGTGAAGTTATCCCTGCTGATTTAGGAGCCTGATGGTTGATGGGTAATAAGTGTTCCTGAACCTCAGAGTGGGATCTAAGGCTCCCACAACCAATCTAACTCTTCACTTCTTACACAGCCATAACCTTCCATTTTTTTCTTACATCTTTGTGCTTATCTAAGAGTCTTTTTGATGTCCCTATGGTATCAATATCAATACCACCCTCGGCAGTGCAGTGTAAGCACCTACCATTCTCTGTAAAAAAAAACCTGTGACACCTCCCCTAAGTTTTCCTCCACTCACCTTCAACAGATGTCCTCTGGTATTGGCCGTTACTGCCCTGGGAAAAAGTTGCTGGTGTCCACTCTGTCCATGCCTCTCATAATCTTGTACACCTCTATCAAGTTGCCTCTCATCTTTGCTCACTCAAACTTTCACCATAAAACATACTCTCTAATCCAGGCAGCATCCTCGTAAACTGAACACAATATTCCAAGTGAAGACAATATTCGAAGTGAGGCCTAACTAGAGATTTATAGAGCTACATTATTACCTCGCAGCTCTTGAACTCAGCCTCTGACCAATGAGAACCACCTCATCAATTTGCGTGCTGACTTTGTGAGGGAGCTACGGATGTGGACCCCAAGATCCCTCTGTTCCCCCCATTAAGAAGCCTGTACTGTGCCTCCAAGTACAACCTTACAAAGTGCATCACTTCACTCTGGATTGTATCCCATTTGCCAATTCTCTGCCTGACTCTGCATCCTGTCTACATCCCACTGTAACCTACACTCTGTCACCACCGTAACCTACACTCTGTGACCACTGTAACCCACACCCTGTGACCACTGTAACCTACACTCTGTGACCACTTTATTAGGTACACTGTAACCTACACTCTGTAACCACTGTAACCTACACTCTGTGACCACTTTATTAGGTACACTGTAACCTACACTCTGTGACCACTTTATTAAGTACACTGTAACCTACACTCTGTGACCACTTTATTAAGTACACTGTAACCTACACTCTGTGACCACTTTATTAGGTACACTGTAACCTACACTCTGTGACCACTTTATTAAGTACACTGTAACCTACACTCTGTGACCACTGTAACCTACACTCTGTGACCACTTTATTAGGTACACTGTAACCTACACTCTGTGACCACTTTATTAAGTACACTGTAACCTACACTCTGTGACCACTTTATTAGGTACACTTGCTTGTTAATACAAATATTTAATCAGCCAATCACGTGACAGCAATGCAATGCATAAAAATATGGTCAGGAGGTTCAGTTGTTGTTCAGACCAAACAGAGTGGAATCTAAGTGACTTTGACTGTAGAATGATGGTTGGTGCCAGAGTGGGTGGTTTACTAAAGCTGTTGTGGGCAGGTTTACTAGAGCTGTTTGGAGTGATTTAAACTAATATGGCAGGAGTTTGGGAACAAGGATGATAGAGCTGAGGATGAGTCAACAGGTTTACAAGTAGATGGTGGTTTTAAGATGAATGTAAGGAAGGACAAGCCAATGACTGAGCACAACTGCAGACAGAGCAAAGAGTTAAGTTGAACCACAAAGGCAAAGATTCATAAGGGTGAAGAATGCAGGACTGAAGGTGCTGTATTTAAATACACATAGCATTCGGAATAAGGTGGATGAACTTGTGGCACAATTAAATACTGGTCGGTATGATGTAGTGGGCATCACTGAGTCGTGGCTGAAAGAAGGCCATAGTTGGGAGCTTAATATCAAAAGATATACTTTGATTCAAAAGGACAGGCAGGAAAGTACAGGTGGTGGAGTGGCTCTGTTGGTAAGAGATGGAATTACATCTTTACAAAGATGACATAGGGTCAGAGAATGTTGAATTTTTGAGGATGGAGCTAAGAGACTGCAAGGGTAAAAAACTATTATTGGAACCATTATATAGGCCTCTAAATAGCAGCCAAGATGTGGGGTTGAAATTGCAAAGGGAGTTGGAAAATGCATGTAATAAGGGTAATGTCACAATTGTAATGAGGACTTCAATATGCAAAAGGGTTGGGAAAATCAGGTTAGTGTCTGATTGCAAGAGAGGGAGTTTGTTGAATGCTTAAGAGATGGCATTTTAGAGCAGCTTGTGCTTGGGTCTACTCAGGGAAAGGCTATCTTCGATTGGCTGTTGTGTAATAACCCAGATCTTATCAGGGACCTTAACGTAAAGGAACTCTGAGGAGACAGTGATCATCATCTGACAGAATTTATACTGCAACTTGAGAGGGAGAAGCACAAGACCATAAGAATTTGGCCATTCAGCCCCTCAAGCCTACTCTGTCATTCCATCATGGCTGATCCTGGATACCACTCAACCCCATACACCTGCCTTCTCGCCATATCCTTTAATGCCCTGACTGATCAGGAAACGGCCAAGTTCTGCCTTAAAGATACCCATACACTTGGACTCCACCTCAGTCTATGGCAGAGCATTCCACAGATTTACTACTCTCTGACCAAAAAATTCCTCCTCAACTCTGTTCTAAAGGCTCACCTCTCAATATTGAGGCTATGGCCTCTAGTTCTGGATACTCCACCACAGGAAACATTTTCTCCACATCCACCCCCCTCTAGTCCTTTCAACATTGAGTAGGTTTGAATGAGATTCCCCTGCATGCCCAGGTGGATTGGAGGGGGATACCGGCTGGGATGATGGCAGAGCAGAGATGGCTGAGTTTTCTGGGAATAGTTCACAAGGAGCAGGATAGATATGTCCCACAGAAGAAGCTGTTCTCAAATAGCAGGGGCAGGTAACCATGGCTGACAAAGTAAATTAAAGACGGCATAAAAGCCAAGGAAAGGGCATATAAGATAGCAAAAGTGAGTGGGAAGTTGGATGATTGGGAAGCTTTAAAAATCCAACAAGAGGCAACTAAAATAGCTATAAGAAGGGAAAAGATGAAACATGAGGGTAAATTGGCCAATAATATAAAGTAGGATACTAAAAGATTTTTCAGTTATATAAAGAGTAAAAGAGAGGTGAGAATTGATTTTGGACCACTGGAAGATGACGCTGGTGAAGTAGTAATAGGGGACAAAGAAATGGCAGATGACCTTCATGGCTACTTTGCATCTCTTCACTGTGGAAGACACTAGCTGTGTGCCAGGGAGCAGGAGTGAATGCCATTGCTATTACAAAGGAAAAAGTGCTAGGCACACTCAAAGGTCTTAAAGTGGATGTCACCTGGACCAGATGGACTACATCCCAGAGCTCTGAGGGAGGTTACTGAAGAGATAACAGATGCATTGGTCATGAACTTTCAAGAATCACTTGATTCTGGCATGATCCCAGAGGACTGGAAAATTGCAAATGTCACTCCTCTCTTTAAGAAGGAAGGAAGGCAACAGAGAGGAAATTATAGGTCAGTTAACGTAACCTCAGTGGTTAGGAAAGTATTGGAGTCTATGATTAAGGATGAGATTTTGGGGTACTTGGAGACTAATGATAAAATAAATCAAAGTCAGCATGGTTTCATTGGCAGATACACTCGTAAAATTTAAGAGACTACTAGACAGGTATATGGAAGAATTTAAGGTGGGGGGTTATATGGGAGGCAGGGTTTGAGGGTCGGCACGACAATGTGGGCTGAAGGGCCTGTACTATGCGGTACTATTCTATGTTCTATGTTTCAGTGAAGGGAAATCTTGTTTGTTAAGTCTATTAGAGTTCTTCGAAGAAGTACCAAGCAGGGTGGACAAAGGAGAGGCAGTGATTGTCATTTACCTGGGTTTTCAGAAAGCACTTGATAAGGTGCCATACATGAGGCTGATTAACAAGATAAAATCCTATGGCGTTACAGGAATGATACTGGCATGGATAGTGGAATCGCTGACAGGTAGGTAGGTGGCAGCGAGTGGGAATGAAGGGGGCTTTTTCTGGTTGGCTGCCAGTGACTAGTGGTGTTCCTCAGGGGTCAGTATTGGGACCACTACTTTTCACATTGTTTGTCAATGATTTAGGCAATGGAATTGATAAGTTTGCAAATGATACAAAGATAGGTGGAGGGGCCGAGGAGGCAATGCGTTTGCAGCAGGACTTAGACAAATTGGAAGAATGGGTGAAAAATTGGCAGATGGAATATAGTGTTGGGAAATGTATAATACATTCTGGTAAAAGAAACAATAGTGTAACTATTATATAAATGGGGAGAAAATTCAAACATTAGAGGTGCAGGGGGACTTGTAAGCCCTTGTGCAAGACTCCCAGACGGTTAATTTACAGGTTGAGTCTGTGGTAAAGAAAGCAAATGTAACGTTGGCATTTATTTCAAGGGGAATAAAATATAAAAGCAAGGAGATAATGCTGAGGCTTTATAAGACACTAGTCAGGCTGCACTTTGAGTATTGTCAACAGCTTTGGGCCCCATATCTCAGAAAGGATGTGTTGTCATTGGAGAGAATCTTTTGCTTTTTTTGGCTGCATAAGATGTCTGGCTGAAAGAACTCTTCTCTGTGCTGTAAGTTAACAGAATTAGAAAACTACAACTCAAATAGCTTTTGCATAGGTGGAGGGGACACCTAGAGTATTGACATGCCAAGTCTTTTAGAACTGCTCATCTGCTTTATGCCAGGGAAGAAAACTCCAGTACACAGGCTGCAGAGGGATGTGGACTCAGCCAGCTCTATCAGGGCACATCTCTCCCCACTACTGAGGACAACTTTGAGATGGTATCTGAAAAATATGGCATCCATCACTAATTCTCTCTTCATCTGGGACATGTCCTCTAGTTGTTACCACCATCAGGCAGGAGCCTGAAGACCTACACCCAACGATTCAGAAACAGCTTCTTCCCCACTGGCATCAGATTTGATGAACATTTCCTCATTATTCCTTTTTCTTGTTCTATTTATTTGGCAATTTTTAATAATGTTACGTGTTTGCATTGTACTGCTGCCACAAAACAAAAAGTTTCAAGTTGAGTCACTGATAATAAACCTGATTGATTCTAAATGTTGAAACTGGCTCCACAAAAACTTGCTAGTTCTTTTTCAGAAACTTTTCAATGCATACAATAAACTTCAGAATAAATATTTTAGAAGTGTGAATGCGGGACAGAACACTTACCTTTGAAATGACACAAGTAAATGAAGACCACATCATTCCTTTGTGAAGGTTGCATCTTTGAAACATCTCAAGAATTCTCCTCGTTCTAAAGTGTGATCCGCTCTCACAAGACCAGTTTCTAACTTGCAAGTCAGGAAATCACAGATCATACTCTCTCAATCAGAAAAACATTTTCTTTTTTCTCCTGTGAGTCGTTTCAGATTCAGACTAGTTTTCAGACGTACATGGAAATGTGAGTGTTTATGTTAACAACCAACAGAAAGGGGGCAGCCCCTAAGTGTCATCACACATTCTGTGCCAACAGCATAGCCACAATGCTCGGCAAAACAACACAGAACACCCCAAACAACAAAATAAGCCCCTTTCCTCCCTCCCTCCCTCCCACATACATGGTCAGTTGTCCAGTGACCAGCCTCCAAGACTCCAGGCTTTGGTCATCGGGCTTCGCCGTCTGATTGACCTTCCGGCTGTGATGTTCGGTACTAACATTTCTTACTGTAAATTGTTATTGTGATCATTACTTTTATACCTACATCTTGGGAACAAGTGAAAACAATGAACAGTCCACACATGCAGCAATGAATGGGATGCTTGCCAAGGCACTGAGTTCAAGAGGCAGAAAGTTACGCTGCAAATTTGTAAAACTCTGGTTAGAGTACATCTGTATTCATTAAAGGTTGTCGCATTCTAGAAAGGATGTGGAGGCTTTGGACAAGGTGCAGAAGGATGCAAAGTGCATGTGCTAAAAGAGATTACACAAACTAGGATTGTTTTCACTGGAGTAGTGGAGCTAAGGGGAGACCTGAGAAGTTTATAAACCTATTAAAGACAGAGATAGGTAGCTGCTATCTTTTCAAAATGTCTAAGGCTGGTGGGGCGGGGGGGGGATGTGGGTATGCACTTAAAGTGAGAGGAGAAAAGTTGAAAGGAGATGGGTAGGGGGAAGTTGTCTTTCTCTTACACAAAGAGTAGTGGGTGCCTGGAATGCACTGGTAGGAGTAAATATGATAGAGGCATTTAAGAGGCTCTTAAGACAGCAAGGTAGAAGGGATTAGGCATCATTGGCTTAATTAAATTGGCACAACATTATGGGCCGAAGGGCCTGTTCCTGTTCTATGTTCTAACCAGGAATGAAACATGGGATCTACTACAAGGCAAATTAACTCAATGGAGTATAGCTTGGCATGGAGTAGGGCCTACTCCTGTGCTGCATTATTCTATGACTCTAATTCTTATTGCGTTTCATACCGAAGATTTACACCAAGTATTTCAACATCTCATACATCATATGGAAATGTATCTTAGACATTCACACCGACATGTGGAATAGCTGTCAGTGAGCCCGAGGGAGAAACAGAACTGGTGTTCAACGGAACAGTTAGGCCACGGGTATTGTGTTAATCTCAGTTGATAGAATAAGCATTGTCTAAAAAAGATTTGAGAAAGATTCTGAGACAGAAGATATGAAGAGGTTAAGGGGCGGGGTGGGAGGGAGTAACAAGGATGTGTCACATGGATACCAGAGAAGTAATGCAGGACACCTACTGGCTACTTCAACCCCATTACGTCTGGATTAAAGATACCATTGCTCAGGGACCACACAGGGGTGATGACGGACCAGTCAACTATAATCCAAGATGTGGTAATGCTGGAGAAAATACAGTGGTGATTCATTAGGGTGTTGTGCAGATTGGAGGACTTTAGTTATGGTGAGAGAATGGATAGGTTGGACTTGTTCCTCTAGAGTGAAATAGATTGAGGAGTCACCTAATGGAGGTATATAACATTATAGATAAACAGCTATATTTGTCACATGTACATTGAAACATAGAGTGAAAAGTGTCATCAGTCTGAAGATCAGCCTGCAAGTGTTGCCATGCTTCCAGTGCTAACATAACATGCCCACAACTTACTAACCCATCTCTGGACTGTGGGAGGAAACTGGAGCATCCCAAGTAAATCCATGTGGTCACGGGGAGAATATACAAATTCCCTATAGACAGTGTGTGGAAATTGAACTCCAATCACCGGCACTGCAGAACACTGTGTTACTGTGCTGCCCAACATCTTGGAAAAAAGTAGGCAGTCTTCTTCCAATGGCAGAGATATCAAAAGGGAATCAAGAGCAACTGGTTGATATCTGGAACCTGGTGCCAGAGGCAGTGATGAAATCAAGTACAAAGTATAAAAGGATATGGAGCTGAGATAGCAAATAGAATGAGTGTAGTTGGGCATAGAGGTCAGCATGGCTGATTGGCCCAGTCCTGTGTGTACAATTTCAAGACTCTGTTGCATGGGATTCAAGGGCATTGAGTTTTAAGACAGAAAGAGATTGGGATTTGATTTTGGGACTTTGATCAAGGAATCTCACAATATAAATCAACTGCAGAAATAGGATAGTGCCAGAAATCGAAAGATGAAAATCATTTGGATTTCATAACTGCATAGCTCAGAGATTATTAAGCATTTCTCCAGGGTAGGGACCAGAACTCCAGGGCACAGGTTTAGGGTGAGAGGGGAAAGGTCTAAAAGGGACCTAAGGGGCAATATTTTCATGCAGAGGGTGGTGAGTATACGGAATGAGCTGTCAGAAGTAGTGGTCGAGACAGGCACAATAATATCATTTAAGCAGCACTTGGAGGTGCAGGGCTTAGAGGGATATGGATCAAGTGCAGGAACCTGGGACTGATTGGGTGGGCACTGTGGTTGGCATAGGCCAACTGGGCAAAGGGCCTTTATCCATGCTGTATTGCCCTACACCTCTATGACAATGGAGGCTCAAATGACCAACACAAAAATGGACAGCAAGTATAACTTTCACCCCTAATAAATTCAAGACAGAGGAATATTAACCTTGACCGAGAGGAAGAAAAACACAGCAATAAAACTTAATGTCTGATTTATTTCTTCAAATCTTGCACCAGCACAATTCCATGTGTACACATGCAACACATTAGTTATCATATATAGTAAAGTGCATCAATAGAAGTAATTTGCCCCAAGGTTTGGGGCAATCTTATGGCCAGATTGCACAACCAGAATGACTAGGCCAGCGGAGGTAAGCATACTTACGAAAATAACAGTCCATCATATGGAAATGTCAGACTCACAGGAGTAGGCAAGCATCACATTGCATCATGAAGAGCACAGATGTTAAACTGAATTCTGTGGCATTGCATTAATTCCTTTTAGACGCAAGTTCACATAATGCTAATTCACTGGTGGCACAAATAGAAAAGTAATACTTTACTACATTTGTAATCGAAGTATTTAACTGCAGCACTACAAGTTAAGTTCACGTGGTACAAAGAGCCTAGGCTTGGTTACAGCTGAATTAGGAAGATAGTTTCTCCTTTGGCAGCTCTTTAAAGTTCCAATCAAATTCAATTAAGTTTCATTCAAGTATAAATCTCCCATTCGCAGCTGCCAAAAATTCAGTACAGCAGTTGACCTCTTTACTATCTTTTGATGGGACAATCTTGTTCAGAGTTCACTAGGACAGGCAAAGCTCTAAGTATTTAACATGGACATGGTGATGGGAAATTGTTTGCAGTTCCTCTCTATACTTGCACAGGGTTCTGTGCTTTACAGTGATATCGTGAAGCCTGAAGCTAACGTCGTGGTGCAGCTCGTTTCACTACAGCCTCAACTTCTTCGCACACTGCTCACAAGTGGAAAAGTAACCTTCCAAACTCTGTAAACCATTTAGCTCCTTTGATTATGCCAAAGGAATAAAAACATAATTCTGGATTAATCATTTAATCCCAATGTACATTGATAAATAAAAAAATAATGGCCCCAAATGAGTCTTCTTCAGATCCAAGAAGCAAATTTTGTTTCATTAATCAATTAGATAAAAAAAAGGTAAACCTGTTGAACTTTTGAAACTCAATGATGATCTTTTTACTGTTACTGTGGCCAATGCATCAAATAATTTTCCAATCAATAAATGGGTCGATGAGAATAGTTATTTTTTTCACGAAGGATTTGCATTGCAAAAATAATTGTGATAATCACAATACTTCTAATGACATCCCTTCTTTTATATCTAGGATTCTCTGTATGACATATCCATCTGTCATTTTCTCTGATGAGAACAGCTTTGAGTGTTATTTTCCTTTAATCCATTAATTTTTTAAAATATAAAACTAATACTTTATAATTTAAATATTGTTTTTCACTGCAAAATACATTAAAATTGCTGAGGTACAGAAGCGAGACAGTAAGCAGTCTGTGAGAAATGGCAAATTGATCTAGAAACTCCAAATCAGAGGAGTTTTTAACATGCTCAATTAGGTTTCTAATCCACTCAACCTGTATATGGACCCACAATCCCAGGAATTTCTTTGGAAAATTCTTGGACAGCTGTTGTGTTTTTCCAACTCAATACCCACCCACTCCCACCCAACCCTGCCAAAATGAACACTGACAACTAGACGAACCGGGCCAGAAAACCTTTCACAGTGCCTAACCTGGATTATGTCTCACAGATGAGACAGTTTAAAATCAAAGTAATACACAGCTCAGAAAAAAACGTCCTACTGGCTGCAACCCAGTGTGACAGAAATCAATTCGGCTGCACACCCTACCCCAATGACTAGTGGAAAGTAAAGGAATTTACCTTGTTAAAAAAATAAATCCGAAGCAATACATAAATAAATCTTGGACTTTTGTTTCTCCATCTAACCATTAACACGACAATGCGTGCAATTTCAGCAAATAAAGCTTATATTTTCCTTATTTTGCCCACTTATTTCTTTCTAATGAAATGAGAAAGGGCAGCAGGTCCAATGATCCAAAAGCCCTCATTCCATCCAGTGTCCGTTCCTTCCGAGGTCTGCCACTCAGGAGGAAGAATAAAACAGGATTGAGTGGAGTCAGCGGGCCGGAGAGAAGATGAAGTCTAGAGCTTGGCGCTCGGTGGCTGCAACGTTTGGGTGCCACAAGTCAATCATGAAGACAACCCGTGGACCATCTTCAGCTGAACCTGCAACCACAAGGAACACTGTCAGGACTAGGTCTGACATTTCTTGGTTTGTCAGAAGATAAAGGATGGCAGCTGTCCAATGAGTTCTCATTTTGTACAACCAAAAGACCACATACATAAGATAAAGAAGCAGAATCAGGCCATTTGGTCCATCGAGTATGCGCTACCATCCCATCTTGGATGATTTATTATCCCTGACAACTCCATTCTCCTGCCTTCTCCCAGTAACCTTCGACACCCTGACTGATCAAGAACCTATCAATCTCCACTTTAAATTGTTGGCCAGAAAGATCTACAGTCTACAAATTAGTGAATTCAAATGAGTCAAGGACAGTGGAAGCAGATAGACCAATTGTCTTTGTTCTTGCCATGAGGGAGGAGATGGAGGCTGCCATTTTATGAAGAGACTGTGTTCTCCATTTTGTGAGTCAGTCGCTTGGCTTGATCAGTGTTTAAAATTTGACACAGTGATGCCTCAGGTAATCTGCTGAACTTGGGATCATTTCCAAATAAGAAGTTATTTATGGGTGTTCTTTGATTGGATATAACATACAGGTTTGTGAATGTTGGTCTGTGCGATTCAGCTGGTTGCTGAGTGAGAACAAAGAGCCATACAGATTGTCACTTGCTGGGAAGAAGGTAATAAATGGATGCTGGCCTGGACACTCGACCTGCAGCCAATGACACTGGATGCACTATCTGAATTGGTCGGAAATTAATATAAAAGTAGACGCTTCAAGTGTGCTGGCAGCGGTAACTCTGTAGGAGACCAACTATGGTGAATGTGAGGTGCCCCACAGACATGTGGAGATTCGAAACTGGACTACGAGGAACATGTGGCCAGCAGTAGAAACTCCTTTTTAACTTGTATTATATTTTCTGTTAGAAACATAGAAAACCTACAGCATAATACAGGCCCTTCGGCCCACAAAATTGTGCTGAACATGTCCCTACCTTAGAAATGACGGGGGTTACCCATAGCCCTCTATTTTTCCAAGCTCCATGTACCTATCCAAAAGTCTCTTAAAAGACCCTATCGTATCTGCATCCACCACCGTTGCCGGCAGCCCATTCTACGCACACATCACTCTGTGTAAAAAATTTATACCTAACATCTCCTCTGTACCTACTCCCAAACACCTTAAACCTGTGCCCTCTTGTGACAGCCATTTCAGCCCTGGGGAAAAAGCCTCTGACTATCCATATGATCAATGCCTCTCATCATCTTATACACCTCTATCAGGTCACCTCTCATCCTCCATCGCTCCAAGGAGAAAAGGCTGGGTTCACTCAACCTGTTTTCATAAGGCATGCTCCACAATCCAGACAACATCCTTGTAAATCTCCTCTGCACCCTTTCTATGGTTTCCACATCCTTCCTGTAGTGAGGCGACCAGAACTGAGCACAGTACTCCAAGTGGGGTCTGACCAGGGTCCTATATAGCTGCAACATTACCTCTCGGCTCCTAAATTCAATTCCACGATTGATAAAGGCCAATGCACCGTATGCCTTCTTAACCACAGAGTCAACCTGCGCAGCAGCTTTGACTGTCCTATGGACTCGGACCTCAAGATCCCTCTGATCCTCCTCACTGCCAAGAGTCTTACTATTAATACTATATTCTGTCATCATATTTGACCTACCAAAATGAACCACTTCACACTTATCGGGGTTGAACTCCATCTGTTCTTTGATTGTTCAAGGAAGGTCAGGAAATCACACAGGTATCGATTGTGTAAGTTCAGGTGTTCTTCCATCGGTAAGTACAGATTCTCCCTGTGCTTCACTGATCATTATTACAAGGAGCGATTCTTGTAACAAAATATACCTAGTGGCTTGGCCTCCACAGCCATCTGTGGCAATGAATTCTGTGGATTCACCACCCTCTGGCTAAAGAAATTGTCTTCATCTCTATTCTAAAGGGACATTCTGAGACTGTACCCTCTGGTCCACTCTGCCTAAGTCTTTCAATATTCAATTAGTTTCATTGAGACACCCTCTCATTCTTCTAAATTCCAGCAAGTACAAGCCCAGAGCCATCAAGTGTTCTTCACATGGCAACCCTATCACTCCCGGATTCATTCTCCTGAACCTCCTCTGGATCTTCTCCAATGCCAGCACATCCTTTCTTAGACAAGGAGCCCAAAACTGCTCACACTACCCCAAGTCTGGTTTGACCGATGCCTTATCAACCCAAGCAGCTGCAGTAAACAGGATCCCACTTCCAATCGTTACCCACAAACTTGTATTGGGAAGTATTCTTGTGTTAATGAGGAGGCAGGAGAGGATGAGAGAACGTGTATAATGAGGAAAGTCTCTTGCTATATATGTGGACTCTGGTATATTTCTCAAATGAATCTCAAGGGGTAAAGGTAAGGACATTCAATAATTCAGATTTATTCCATATCCCATTTAAACACTTTCTTCTGGATTGAAGTTTGGAAAGTTTTCTTGTCCTTTATGTCTTTATCTTAATTATTTATAACATAGAGCATAGAAACAACCCATTTACCACTTATATTCCACCTGAGATTCCTCCAACTCAGTCAAATATGCTGATTGGATTAAGAATATAGAACATTACAGTATAGATCCTTCAGCTCATGATGTTGTGCTGACCTTCTACCCTGCTTTAAGATCAATCTAACCCTCCATTTTTCTATCATCCATGTGCCTATCTAAAGACTGTCTTAGATGTCCCTAATGTACCTGCCGCTAACACCACCCTGGCATCCAACCACCCACAACTCTCTGTATAAAAAAAACTCAACTATACTAAATTCACTGAACAATTACACACATGCAGGTGATCATAAAAATTATAAGTAGACACAGGAATATACCACTACAAGAAAAATACTAATTCTACACTGTAATCCAACAGCTCTTTGTACAGATTGTCCCTGTGGGATAACAGCCAGACGATGACTAAACCCCACTCCTCACTCCAACATGGAACTGGGACTCGACAGCCATCAGCACAGAGATCCTAGTGGATTTGAAATACGAGAAGGTGAATTTAAGTACGAGAAGTTAGTGAAACTGTGATCTTTAACTACAGCCTTACCTCCATGGAATGCTGTGTGAAGGAAGGAATCATCAAATAGCAAACATCGCCCTTCTGCCCAGCACTGGGGCTCTCCCCCTACCACCAGTTCACAGTTGCTGGGAACCTTCAAACCTGGAACAGCAGGAGACCACACTTACAATGAACATTCAGACAAGCATTGCCAAAGGAAAACAAGACATAATCTTAAATCTGTTAAGTATGATAGGTGCTGCCTGCTAACCAACACTATACCTGAATATACACGCCTCTTTATTGCTTACCTGCACCGCACTTATTGGTACACTTTATTCTCCATGGTTATTGTTTTACATACTGCACATTGATTGTTTGCCTCTCTTTGTTTATGTATAGTGTTTCATTAATCCTATAGTATTTTATTAATCCTACAGTGTTTCATCAATCCCATGTGTTTCATTAATTCATGTACATGCCATAAGAAAATGAATCTCAAGGTAGTGTTCAAAGGTTTATTTTATTATCAGAGTGTAACTCTGAGATTTGTCTTCTCCAGGTTGCCATTAAATACAGAAAACCACAGTAGTTGAAAGAAAGACAAACCCCCTTCGCCCTCTAGTTGTAATCGCCCACCATATGAAAAGACAAAGAAACAGAAACCTGCATCCTTTTACAACCTGCCCCCACTGTCCCTCTCCCATAAAAACTAAAAGATCACCCACATGGAGAAACGACAGCAAAAGCATGTGTATATGTACTTTAATAAACTTACTTTCTTGTAATGTGACTTAGATTTATTCTATCTCAATACACTGTGTAATGATTTGATCTGCATGAATAGTATACAAGGCAAGCTCTTCGTCGTAATTTGGGACACGTGACAAGAATAAATCAGTACCATTCGGTTCTTAATAGAATCTGTGTTTGTGCCATATTGAACAATTTAAAACCAGGAAATGTAGTAATGCTTGGCACACGAGCATCATCAAACACCCCAGGTCCCTGAATGATTTTCTTCTGTTTCCCCACAGAAGCTAAGCTTCTGAGTACAGTAAGTGACCGGGTTATAACAACACTGCTCCTGAGTATTGTTCATAGTATGAAGAGTCAGCCAGTTAGAAATAAACAAACACAGTGTGAGGCAGACGATCGTGGAAACTGCGGTGAAGGAAGAGAGCACGAGTCCAGCAAGAGAGATTATTAGCCGGCCTCACTGACTCAAGTGCGCGAGCGAATGACTCAGCTCCACGTGGCCTCATCTGGCCCTTGATTGTCACGGCTCTGGGAAGCAGGTATGGAGGGAAGGCAAGGGGGAAATGCCCCGTTCTCACCCAGCACAAGATTCCGCCAGAAGCAGTTGTCAAATCCGTCCCGATCTATCCCATGGTGTCCCAGGCGCTTGTTCATGTGCCTCCAGGATTGTTTGTCTTGATTTCAAATTTCCAGCATCAATAGCTTTTAATCCTCAGTCAGACAGCTTACCAAAGACCAAGATGTATGCCAGTGATCCATGGCAAAGTGTTGCGCCTACCACAAAACTTCTAAATATACCTGTTCTGAATTACTCCCACTGTACTCCACAGCCTGTAATTTCCCTTTAAGTAACGAACTGTGTTAATGAACTAGTGATTTCTGAAGATGTAACTCTCAAGCACAGAGGTATGGTAACTTTAAGCAGACAAAGGTACATCACCATGGCAGAAGAAAGGAGGAGGGAGGACTCCAAACTGGGCTGAGATGTAGAGGACTGAGCTCCTTCTACCCAGCATCTTACTAGCAAACGTACAGTCACTGGAGAACAAGACTGAAGGCCTAAGAGCAAGATTGCTGTATCACAGAGAAATGAGAAATTGCTGTGTTTGATGTCTGGCAGAGAAAAACTCCAAACCTGCTGGATTTGGCGATCAGACCCAATACATCAGATAGGCCAGACTACTGATTTGGAGAAGGGTTTGCATTCCATGATAAAGTCTCAGTGGTGCTCAGACACAGTGGTTTTGGTCTTGTCACAGTCTTGTTCCCCCAACTGGATATCTAACATCTAAGTGCTGATTGTTCTACTTACCAACAGAATTCTCCTCTGTGATCCTGATCGCAGTTTACATATAGTGATGTTAACTAGGTACGAGAGATATTGAATGCTGCTATCACCAAACTAGAAACAGCCCACCTGATGCATTTCAAATCATAGTCGGCCACTTCAATCAGGCTTATTTGAAAAAAATCTCTGCCCAGTTACTATCAGCATATAACCTGTAGCACCAGAGGTCCCAACATGCTAGACCACAGTTATACTAAGATACAGAATGAGTACCGTTCCATGCTTGGACTGCAATTTCATAAATCTGATCACTTGGCTGTCCTCCTCCTAGCTGCATAGAGTATAGGGACAGGCTAAAGAGCAAGGCTCCAGAGTTGAGGACAACAAAAGAGGTGGTCACGGGAGGCAAAGGAGCGGCTAGAGGATTGCTTTGCGTCAGTGGACTGGCCTGTGTTCAAGCACCCAGAGGATCTTAATGAATACCCCATGATTGTCACGGACTTCATTAAAATGGTCGTGGATGAGTGAGGCCCCACAAAATCATTCCGTCTTCCTCAACCAGAAGCCGTGGATGAACCATGAAATTCACAATCTGCTGAGGGCCAGATCAGTGACATTCAGGTCCGGTGACTAAGTAAGATACAAGAGGTCAAAGTGTGACCTCCGGAAAGCCACTTCACACCCGAGGTGGTAATTCCAGACCAAACTTGAGTCATTGGGGATACTCGCCCCCAGGGCTTGAACACTATTACCTCTTACAAAGTAACATCAAGCAAAATAGATGACAACAAGTCTTCACTCCCAGATGAGCTCAATGTCCTCTAAGCTTGCTCTGACTGCCAAAACATGGAGGAACCTTCATGAACTCCCATAGCCCCCGATGACCTGCGATTTCAGTATCCAAGGCTAACATGGCAGCATCCTTAAGGAGGGTGAACCCACAGAAAGCAGCCAGCTCACATGGGGTACCTGATCGAGTACTAAAGACCTGTGCTATCAACTGGCTGGAGTGCTCACTAATATCTTTAACCTCTTACTTTGGCAGTCTGAGGTACCTGCCTGCTTCAAGCTTGGCTTCAATTATACAGGTGCCCGTGAAGAACCCCTCACTCAACCCTGGAACATCTGGACAGTGAGAATGCATACATAAGGATGCTTTTTATTAACCACAATTCGGCATTCTATACCATCATCCCCTCAAAACCAACTGATAAGCTTCAAGACCTTGGCCTCAATACCTCCACTGCAACTAGCTCCTCGATTTCCTCACTTGCACTCACTAGTCAGTTTGGATTGGGAACATCATCTCCTCCACAATCTACATCAGCACAGGAGCATCACAAGGCTGTGTGCTTAGCCCCCTGCTCTACTCATTTTATATTTATGACTGTGCGGCTAAGCACAGCTCCAATGCCATATTTAGTTATGCAGACGACACCACTGAGCTGATCTATTGACTTCAGGAGGAGGAAACTGGAGGACAATGAGGCAATCCTCATTGGGCAATCAGAGGTAGAGAGTGTCATCAGCTTTAAATTCCTTGGTGTTATCATTTCAGAGGATTTGAACTGGGCTCAGCACGGCAGCACCACTACTTCCTTAGAAGTTTGCAAAGACTCAGCATGACAAATGTCTATAGATGTGTGTAGGGTATATTGAATGGTTGCATCATGCGCCAGTATGGAAACACCAAAGCACTTGAATGGGAAATCCTACAAAAAGTAGTGGATACTCCAAAAAATAAGCCTGTTACACTGATAAAGCCCTTTGTGAGTGGTTATGGTGAGAAACACTTTGGGTTCTTCTTCCATCTCCATCTGTAAGTAGGCCTCCACTAAGTCTACTATGCTGAGGTGCGTCCCCCCCCAGAAAGGTTTGCAAAGGTATCCTCTACCCTGGGCAGAGGGTAGTGATCTACTTTCAGTACTGAGCTGACGGTGACCTTAAATTACCACAGATCCTGACAGATACATTCCTTTTGGCTACTGAGACCACCAGCATTGTCATGGTTCCACTCAACCTTGGAAAGAATTCCCTCAGCCTCCATGCAATCTAGTTCACTGGTTATTTTATCACAAATTGTGTAAGGAACTGAAATGGCTTTGTAAAACTTTGGTGTGGCATTTTCTTCTAACGCTATTTTACCCTCGATATACAGTGGCATGCAAAAGTTTGGGCACCCCTGGTCAAAATTTCTGTTACTGTGAATAGCTAAGCGAGTAAAAGATGACCTGATTTCCAAAAGGCATACAGTTAAAGATGACACATTTCTTTAATATTTTAAGCAAGATTACTTTTTTTATTTCCATCTTTTACAGTTTCAAAATAACAAAAAAGGAAAAGGGCCCGAAGCAAAAGTTTGGGCACCCTGCATGGTCAGTAATTAATAACACCCCCTTTGGCAAGTATCACAGCTTGTGAACGCTTTCTGTAGCCAGCTAAGAGTCTTTCAATTCTTGTTTGGGGGATTTTCACCCATTCTTCCTTGCAAAAGGCTTCTAGTTCTGTGAGATTCTTGGGCTTGCATGTACTGCTCTTTTGAGGTCTATCCACAGATTTTCGATGATGTTTAGGTTGGGGGACTGTGAGGGCCATGGCAAAACCTTCAGCTTGCACCTCTTGAGGTAGTCCATCATGGATTTTGAGGTGAGTTTAGGATCATTATCCTGTTGTAGAAGCCATCCTCTTTTCATCTTCAGCTTTTTTACAGACGGTGTGATGTTTGCTTCAGAACTTGCTGGTATTTAATTGAATTCATTCTTCCCTCTACCAGTAAATGCTCCCCGTGCCACTGGCTGCAACACAAGCCCAAAGCATGATCGATCCACCCCCGTGCTTAACAGTTGGAGAAGTGTTCTTTTCATGAAATTCTGCACTCTTTTTTCTCCAAACATACTTTTGCTCATTGCGGCCAAAAAGTTCTATTTTAACTTCAACAGTCCACAGGACTTGTTTCCAAAATGCATCAGGCTTGTTTAGATGTTCCTTTGCAAGCTTCTGATGCTGAATTTTGTGGTGAGGATGCAGGAAAGGTTTTCTTCTGATGATTCTTCCATGAAGGTCATATTTGTGCAGGTATCGCTGCACAGTAGAGCAGTGCACCACCACTTCAGAGTCTGCTAAATCTTCCTGAAGGTCTTTTGCAGTCAAACAGGGGTTTTGATTTGCCTTTCTATCAATCCTACGAGCAGTTCTCTGGGAAAAATTTCTTGGGTCTTCCAGACCTCAACTTGACCTCCACCGTTCCTGTTAACTGCCATTTCTTAATTACATTACGAACTGAGGAAACGGCTACCTGAAAATGCTTTGCTATCTTCTTTTAGCTTTCTCCTGTTTTGTGAACATCAATTATTTTAATTTTCAGAGTGCTAGGCAGCTGCTTAGAGGAGTCCATGGCTGCTGATTGTTGGGACAAGGTTTGAGGAGTCAGGGTATTTTTACAGCTTTGAAATTTGCATAACCTGGCCTTTCCTAACGATGACTGTGAACAAGCCATAGCCCTAACAAGCTAATGAAGGTCTGAGACCTTGGTAACAGTTATCTGAGAGCTCAAATCTCTTGGGGTGCCCAAACTTTTGCATGGTGCTTCTTTCCTTTTTTTCACTCTAAAATTGTACAAAACAAAAATAATACACTAATCTTGCTTAAAATGTTGAAAAGAATATTTCATCTTTAACTTTATGACTTTTGGAGATCAGTTCATCTTCTACTCACATAACTATTCATTGTAACAGAAATTTTGACCAGGGGTGCCCAAACTTTTGCATGCCGCGGTATTTGAGTTTTACGGTGCCATCCTTCAACACTGCTCTGGCATCATCAAGTATCTTTCTTAATTCACCTCCAGTTGACTCTATTTTAGATTGTGGCATGCAAATGATGGATGGATCTCCAATCAAGTTGTAGTTATCTCAGCCAATCGTGAACCCACAATGCTGGGCCTCCTATTTTTTACCACATACAAACTCAATGTGCCTTGTTGGTTGCTGTTACGAATGTCATTCCCACAGGAGCTACCTTTTCTCCAGTATAAGTTCTCTGTTGTATATCAGCAGGCTCCAGTTCAGTATCTTTGGAATGCCATTGAACCTCATTTTGTGGAATGACTAGAACAGCTGAGCCAGTGTCCAGCACTATTTCAATTAATTTGCTGTTCACTTCTGGTGTAAGCCATATTGCTTGTCTGTTGTTAGTTTTCACATCGTAAATCTCAACACCGTACACAGTCTGTGTCACTCTCATCATTTTAAGATTTTCCATTGACAGCATGCAGATTAGCAACACACATCAAAGTTGCTGGTGAACGCAGCAGGCCAGGCAGCATCTGTAGGAAGAGGTACAGTTGACGTTTCAGGCTGAGACCCTTCGTCAGGACTAACTGAAGAAAGAGCTAGTAAGAGATTTAAAAGTGGGAGGGGGAGGGGGAAGGGGAGATCCAAAATGATAGGAGAAGACAGGAGGGGGAGGGATGGAGCCAGGAGCTGGACAGTTGATTGGCAAAAGGGATATGAGAGGATCATGGGACAGGAGGCCCAGGGAGAAGGAAAAGGGGGAGGGGGGGAAAACCCAGAGGATGGGCAAGGGGTATAGTTAGAGGGACAGAGGGAGAAAAAGGAGAGAGAAAGAGTGTGTGTATATAAATAAATAACGGAGGGGGGTACGAGGGGGAAGTGGGGCATTAGCGGAAGTCAGAGAAGTCAATGTTCATGCCATCAGGTTGGAAGCTACCCAGACGGAATATAAGGTGTTGTTCCTCCAACCTGAGTGTGGCTTCATCTTGACAGTAGAGGAGGCCGTGGATAGACATGTCAGAATGGGAATGGGATGTGGAATTAAAATGTGTGGCCACTGGGAGATCCTGCTTTCTCTGGCGGACAGAGTGTAGGTGTTCAGCAAAACGACCTCCCAGTCTGCTTTGAGTCTCGCCAATATATAGAACGCCACATCGGGAGCACCGGATACAGTATATCACCCCAGCCGACTCACAGGTGAAGTGTCGCCTCACCTGGAACGACTGTCTGGGGCCCTGAATGGTGGTAAGGGAGGAAGTGTAAGGGCATGTGTAGCACTTGTTCCGCTTACAAGGATAAGAGCCAGGAGGGAGATCCGTGGGGAGGGATGGGGGGAGACAAATGGACAAGGGAATCGCGTAGGGAGCGATCCCTGCGGAAAGCGGGGGGGGGGGGGGAGGGAAAGATGTGCTTAGTGGTGGGATCCCGTTGGAGGTGGCGGAAGTTACGGAGAATTATATGTTGGACCCGGAGGCTGGTGGGCTGGTAGGTGAGGACCAGGGGAACCCTATTCCTAGTGGGGTGACGGGAGGATGGAGTGAGAGCAGATGTGCGTGAAATGGGGGAGATGCGTTTGACAGCAGAGTTGATGGCGGAGGAAGGGAAGCCCCTTTCTTTAAAAATGGAGGACATCTCCCTCGTCCTGGAATGAAAAGCCTCATTCTGAGAGCAGATGCGGCGAAGGCGGAGGAATTGCAAGAAGGGGATGGCATCTTTGCAAGAGACAGTGTGAGAAGAGGAATAGTCCAGATAGCTGTAAGAGTCAGTAGGCTTATAGTAGATATCAGTAGATAAGCTGTCTCCAGAGATAGAGACAGAAAGATCTAGAAAGGGGAGGGAGGTGTCGGAAATGGACCAGGTAAACTTGAGGGCAGGTGAAAGTTGGGGGCAAAGTTAATGAAGTCAACGAGCTCAGCATGCATGCAGGAAGCAGTGCCTGAAGACCCACATCATCAGGTTCAGGAATAGTTACTACCCCTCAACTTCACTCGCTGCATCACTGAACTATTCCCATAACCTACAGACTCACTTTCAAGGACTCAATATTTATTGCTTATTTTTTTCTTTTTATCTAGTTTTAGAGTTTAGGAGAAGATCTGATGACATTTTAGGTAATATTTATGCAGAAATAGACAAAAAAATTCTACAGGGTTCACAAACTTTCTAGCACCACTTTATATGTCACCTTATACTACCCTGAGGTTAATTTTCTTTCAGGCATTCACAGTAGAACATAGAAATACAAGAAAATCAATGAAAAACTACACACAACCAACGTGGAAAAGACAAACTGTGCAAATACGAAAAAAACTATTGATATCATTCTAATAAGACAAATTTTAGAAAATACTATGTACACTCAAACACACTTTGATTAACACTACCTAGGAGGACAGAAGGAAGAGCAATAACAGACATAAGAATTACAAACACGTCAGATAAAACTTCTAGGGATATATTTTCATCAACAAAAGCAGAATTTACCATGGCATGTGATCATATGCAATTCTGATAAGAAGTTCACACCATCAAACTTAACTGAAAGCACAACCCAGAAAAATGAAGGAATGGTCACTATAGAAGGAAAAGTTAACCAATGGAAGAGCATGGCCGTCCATGGAAGACATCCCCACAATCTGAGCAGACTAGATGTTGACAAGGAAGTATCAAACGCCTGGCTTAGAGTTGGAGACTTCTTCCAAGAAACAGAGGGGTTCCCTGTGGCAATATAGAACCAGGTGGCTAACACAAAAAAATTATCAAAAATAAATAATAAAAGACCAACAAATTCAAGACAATAAATGCAGAAAATGCCAAGAGAAACCAGAAACAATCCAACACATTACAGGATCCTGCAGCAGTTTAACTCAATCTGATTACGTACACAGGCACAATCAAATGGCAAACATCGAAGGGCCTGTATTGTGCTGTAGGTTTTCTATTCACCAAAATCTTCCTTTAAAACAGAAACTCATAAAAGACAACACAGACAAAATGCTGGAGGAACTCAGCAGGCCAGGCAGTATCTATGGAAACGAGTACAGTCAACATTTCGGGCAGAAACCCTTTGGCAAGACTGGAGAAAAAAAGCTGAGGAGTAGATTTTTGTGTTCCTCGGATTTTCAGCATCACCAGATTTTTTCTTGTTTGTTCTCATAAAAGACACCATACTTACTATAAATACAAACTTGGCGCAGTTTTAGAGTCAGAATCCTACAAATTATATTACAACATCCATTATTACAGATAGGACAATCCATAATAACAACACAGATATAATAATACAGGATAAACAAGCATACAAGGATACACAACTTAATTAATATATTGCCATTCCAAACACATATAACATACAGAAATTGATAAGAGAAACACCAGAAATGTGCTGAATTAAAGGAGGACTTTGAAAGACTTTGGAACATGAACATGGTATACATTGTCTCAATAGTAATATCTACAACTGGTAACATCCTAAACTTGCTACAAAATAACATTAAAAAATTGGGCCTATAAAGCAATATTTATGTAAATCTTGAAAAAGTCACCATTAAACAGCACTAGAGCAGTCAGAAAGTTCCTAGCAACTGAAAAATGAGTTTGCTTAGCTATGTCCATACCTCAGGTTTTACCAGCCTGAGCTGAGAAAAACTAATAAATAATTTTGAGAACATGAGTTGCAAAGTCTTTGAAAGTGAGTCCATAGGTTGCTTACCAAGTTAAGAGCCCACGGTATTACAGGAAAGTAACTGACATGATTAGAGCACTGGCTGATTAGCAGGAGGTAGCGAGTCGGAAAAAAAGGATCCCTTTCTGATTGGCCGCCATTGACTAGTGGTGATCCGCAGGGGTCGGTGTTGGGACTGCTTTTTATGCAGTATATATATGATTTAGATGATGGAATAGATGGCTTTGTTGCCAAGCTTTCAGATGATATGAAGACTGGTGGAGGGGCAGCTGGTATTGAGGAAACAGGTAGGCTGCAGAAGGACTTAGGTAGATTGGGAGAATGGGCAAGAAAATGGCAAATGAAGTAGAATGTTGGAAAATACATGGTCATGCACTTTGGTAGAAGAAATAAATGTGCAGACTATTTTCTTAATGGGGAGAAAATCCAGAAATCGAAGGTGCAAAGGGACTTGGGAGTCCTTGAGCAGAACACCCTAGAGGTTAACCAGCAGGTAGAGTCCATGGTGAGCAAGGCAAATGCAATGTTAGCATTCATTTCAAGAGGTCTAGAATATAAGAGCAGGGGCTGAGGCTTTATAAGGCACTGGTGAGGCCTCACCTTGAGTATTGTGATCAGTTCTGGGCTCCTCAACTCAGAAAAAATGTGCTGGCTTGCAAAAGGTTCAGAGGAGGTTCACGAGGATGATTCCAGGATGGAAAGGGTTATCATATGAGGAACGTTTGATAGCTCTGGGTCTGTACTCGCTGGAATTTAGAAGGATGAGGGAGGACTCATTGAAACCTTTTGAATGTTGAAAAGCCCAGACAGAGTAGATGTGGAAAGGATGCTTCCTATGATGGGGGAGTCTAAGACAAGAGAACACATCATCAGGATAAAGGAGCTTCCATTTAAAACAGAGATGCAGAGGAACTTCATTTATCCAGAGGATGGTGAATTTGTGGAATTTATTACCAGAGGCAGCTGTGGAGGCCAGCTTGTTGGGTGACTTTAAGGCAGAGCTTAATAGGTTCTTGACTGGACACAGATCCTATCTAGGGAGAAGGGTGGGGAGTGGGGCTGAGGAGGGGAAAGAAAGGATTAGCCATGATTGAGTGGCGGAGCAGACTAAATGCGCCAAATGGCCTAATTCTGCTCCTGTCTTATGGTCTATACCTCTTCCCACCCTGTCTCCTGTAAAAATGTTATTCTGTTTTTGCAGTTGTTTCTTCTCCGCCACATCTGTTCCCAGGATGTGGTTTTCCTTACCAGGACATCAGCGATGTCCTCCTTCTTCAAAGAACGGGGTTTCCCTTCCTCCACTATTGATGCTGCGCTCACCCGCATCTCCTCAATTTCCTGGACATCAGTGCTCACCGCATCTTCCCGCTGCCATAAACAGCGATAGAGTTCCCTTTGTCCTTACTACCACCCTATGAGCCTCCGTATCCAATACATTACTCTCTGTAACTTCCGCCATCTCTGAAAGACTCCTACTACCAAACACATCTTTACATCCCCATCCCCACTCAATGCTTTCTGCAGAGATCGCTCCCTCCACAATTCCCTTATCCGTTCCTCCTTCCTGGCACATATCCCCTGCAAGCAACCAAAGTACTACACCTGCCCATTCAACTCCATTCAGCCTAAACAGTCCTTCCAGGTGAGGCAACACTTTTAGCTGTGAATCTGCTAGAATCGCTTATTGTATCCAGTACCCCCGATGTGGCCTCCTTTACATTGTTGAACACCTTCATTCTATCCACTACAAGTGGGGCTTCCTGGTAGCCAAACATTTTATTCCAATTCCGATTCCAACATGTCAGTCCAGGGCCTCCTCTTGTGCCACCCTCAGGGTGGAAGAGTAACACCTTATATTCTGTATGGGTAGCCTCCAACCTGATGTCATGAATATTGATTTCTCCTTCCGGCAAAAAAAAACTCCCTCTCCCCTCTTCGGGGCAAAGTTAAGGTGGCACTCAATGGTAACTCCTTTGCTTGCATCTTCGGAGACAGCTTTATTTCTATCTTTAATATCTCTTTTTGTTCCTTTTCAGGGTGTGGAAGACCCTGACCTGGAGTTACACTCTGACTTTGGCTCTTTGCGGAAATAGGACCTGCTCTCAGGGCCTAACGACCAGCTGCTTTTTGATATCCCAAGGACACAGCCTGGAAGACTAGCATGCCTTCAGGACTCCGGGATTCCATGGCTCTGAGGACGTGGTGGTTCTAGGCCGGTGCCTCTGACTGACGTGTGGCGGGAGGACACGGTGTGACGGGACCCTGAGTTACCTCTATGAACTGTGCTTTTGAAAAGAGACAAAGAGAGCTATTTACCACCAACAGCTTGTTTGTAAAAGAGAGAGAGAGGCGAAGATTAACGGTTGGACTGTCACTTTAAGGTACTGGAAGTAACTTTGGATTTCTACTGAGTTGGAGTTGGAGACAGTCCCGAGCAGCTCATAAGTTGCTATGGTGACCGAAGGCGGTGTTATTTAATGGGCACGTGATGTTATGATTTTCGGCAGGTTGTTGACATTTCTCAAGGACAGTTCGCCTGCTTGTGCATTTCTTCACAGAGAGAGGAAGGAGGGATTATTTGAATTACAGTAGATGATCAGCACGGGAAATTAAAATAGGAGGTCGGATGATACAGACCTCAGACACCTGTTTGGACACTGAATGAGCATTGTTGTGCCCGCAGAAAATGTGGGTTTTGGAGGATCGATCAGGCGGATCGATCCATCGCTCTTGCAGCGGAAAGAGGAAAAGGGTTGACTGGTGGGGAGTTGTCCATGTGTCTACCCTCACCTGGGGGATAGCTCCACCACAGAAAACCGGCCCCCTTTGTTAAAGTCACAGTCGGTGACTTTTAAAGGAGTTCGAAGGACAACGAGAAGATCGACGGCGTCAGCTCACCAGAAGACTCAAATCTCTCCCTCTCTCTCTCTCTCCATCACTACTCAACTCAATACCATGAACTGAACTGAACTTTACTCATCATCGTAAGACTGTATCTCTTTACCCCTAGACTTTAAGAAGCTTGGTTTTTCATACATATATTTCCACACTTACTGATATACTTACACATATATATATAATCATTGCTAACCTGTTTGATTTATCTAGATTTATATTACTGTATTGCGTAGTTACTAATAAATATTTTCAGTTTATAGCAATACTGGACTTCAAAATGTTTTCCATCTCTGCTGGTTCTTTATTCCCATCACGGGGTTCCTCACAATGGAACATTGGGAGCTGCGGGTTAGCTGCTGGGGATTGTGTGACCGGAGAGCTGTTCCTTTTTGGTGCCGACTCTCTGGGCGCAGAGTTCAGAATAAGTGACGCAACAGACTTTTAATTCAGTGAATTGTTTGTTATGTTTCCCCTTTTGCTGTGAAACGGGGACACCTCTTTTTCCCTTATTTGGGTATGTTATTGGATGAATGAGTAGTCTTTGGAATACTGCAAATCTGTGTCTTTATTGATGCTTTGCTGCACGCTTGAGTGCTCGGTGGAAGGTGCTGGTGGGGGTTATTGCTTTGCTGCTGCTTGTGTGTGGGAGGGGGATGCTGGGGGGAGGTTTGGGGTTCTAATGTTTTAACTGTCATTCATTCTTTGGGGCATTCCTTTTTTTATGGATGTCTGCAAAGAAAAAGAATTTTAGGATGTATATTGTATAAATTTCTCTGACACTAAATGCACCGATTGAAACATATTCCCTACTCTGGCCTCTAACCTCTTGTCACCTGCCTGTCATCTTCCCCTGGGTCCCCTCCTCCTTCCCTTTCTCCTGTGGTCCACTCTCCTCTCCTATCAGATTCTTTCTTCTCCAGCCCTTGACCTTTCCTACCCACCTGGCTTCACCATGACCTCCTGGCTGCCTTCCTTCCTCCCCCCGCCTCCAACCTTTTTACTCTGGCAACTTCCTTTTTCCTTCCCAGATCTGAAAAAAGGATCTCAGCTGAAAACGTCGACTGTTTGTACATTTCCACAGATGCTGCCTGACCTGCTGAGTTCCTCCGGTATTTTGTGTGTGTGTGTGGCTTATTTACACAGACTGACTGTATGTACATAAAGTGATTGTAGGTGCAGGAGCATCTGTACACAAGGTGACTCTGTGGAAATGATAACATGACAAAGTGACTGTTAGCAAGAGGAACTCTTCTAGTGAGCAGCAGGGCCTGTGAAAAGGCAATAGCACAGTGATTATATCAGAGTAGTACGAGGTGTGGAGTGTAAATGTGAAGTGGCAGTGCATGGGGGGGATGAAGGGTAGTGAGGGGCTGTGGAGTGGAGTATCTGGTGCCACCCTCACCTTCACCATTCCCATTTCCCTCTTTCACTTTATCTCCTTACCTGCCCTCTGGTACTCCAACCCTTTCCTTTTCTTCCATGGACTTCTATCCTCTCCTACCAGATTCTCCCCCCTCCAGCCCTTTATCTCTTTCACCAATCGACTTCCCATTTGTTCACTTCACTCCTCCCTCTCTCTCGGTTTCACCTATCACCTTCTATCTTGTATTTCTTCCTCCCTTTCTCCCACCTTCTTACTCTGACTTCTCATGTTTTTCTCCAGTCCTGATGAAGGGTCTTAGCCCAAAATGTTGACTACTGTTTACTCTTTTCCACAGATGCTGCCTGGCCTGCTGAATACCGCCATCATTTTGCGTGTGTTACTTAGATTTCCAACATCTGCAGATTTTTCTCTTGTTTGTGATGTAGATGGTGTTGGGTTAGAGAGTGGAGATACTACTTGGGAAAAGTAACTGGTTTTGAGTCTGGTGGTCCTGATGTGGATGCTGAGTAGCCTCCTCCCTAATGGGAGTCAGACAAACAGTCCACAAGCAGGATGTGTGGAATCCTTGCTGGCTTTTACCAGCACCTTCCTGTGTATACTGTATGTCCTTGATGAATTCTAATTCACAATTACAAACAACTTGCCCATTCAGTAATCCAGAACGATACCTCATAGCTTCAAGTATCAGCCAATGGCTGATTCCAGCACAGCAGTGAAAACTCAGAGGTCACCAAGTCTCAATCAATAGTTCAAAAAAAGCAGACAAATTCAAAGATAAAATATTGATGCAAACAGGTTTATACACAAAGTGGACACAATTGATCCTGACAAATGCAGATAACAGTTTGAGTCAATATTAGACTTCTGCTAAAGAATACGGATTTAAATCCATGAGGTGGAAAAAAGAAAATTTCCACCGGATGAAAGTTTGACACAACATTTAGTTCGCTCTTTGTGAAATTCAGCAGCTATCAGCCCAACACTAATTAGTAGTTTCAGTCAGAAACAATACAGAAGACAGCTGAGATGAATGAGAAATGGAAAGATAATAGATTCCTATTCTGAACACGGTGGGAGTACGTGGGAAAACACTAGAATCTTGTTCTGAACACCGTGGGAGTACGTGGGAAGACACTAGATTCCTGTTCTGAACGTGGTGGGAGTATGGGAAGAACTAGATTCTTGTTCTGAACATGGTGGGAGTACGTGGGAAAACACTAGAATCTTGTTCTGAACACGGTGGGAGTACGTGGGAAGAACTAGATTCTTGTTCTGAACATGGTGGGAGTATGGGAAGAACTAGATTCTTGTTCTGAACATGGTGGGAGTACGTGGGAAGACACTAGATTCCTGTTCTGAACGTGGTGGGAGTATGGGAAGAACTAGATTCTTGTTCTGAACATGGTGGGAGTACGTGGGAAGAACTAGATTCTTGTTCTGAACACGGTGGGAGTACGTGGGAAGACACTAGATTCTTGTTCTGAACATGGTGGGAGTATGGGAAGAACTAGATTCTTGTTCTGAACATGGTGGGAGTATGTGGGAAGACACTAGATTCCTGTTCTGAACGTGGTGGGAGTATGGGAAGAACTAGATTCTTGTTCTGAACATGGTGGGAGTGTGCGGGAAGACATTAGATTTTTGTTCTGAACATGGTGGGAGTGTGTGGGAAGACACTAGAATCTTGTTCTAAACGTGGTGGGAGTACGTGGGAAGACACTAGATTTTTGTCTTGAACACGGTGGGAATAACTGATAGGCAGGAGGCAGTGAGTGGGAATAAAGGGGGCTTTTTCTGTTTGGCTCTCATTGACTAGTGGTGTTCCTCAGGGGTCAGTATTGGGACCGCTACTTTTCACATTGCTTGTCAATGATTTAGATAATGGAGTTGATTGCCTTGTAGCAAAGTTTGCAGATGATACGAAGATAAGTGGAGGGGTAGGTAGTGCTGAGGAAGCAATGCAACTGCAGAACACTTAGACAGATTGGAAGAATGGGCAAAAAAAGTGGCAGATGGAATATGGTGTTGGGAAATGTACAATAATGCAATTTGGTAAACGGAACAATAGTGCAGAATATTATCTAAATGGGGAGAAAATTCAAACATCAGAGGTACAGAGGGACTTAGGAGTCCTCTTGCAAGACTCACAGAAAGTTAATTTATAGGTTGAATCTGTGGTAAAGAAGGCAAATGTAATGTTGGCATTTATTTCAAAGAGTATAGAATATAAAAACAAAGAGATAATGCTGAGGCCTTATAAGACACTAGTCAAACCGCACTTCGAATATTGTCGCAACACACATCAAAGTTGCTGGTAAATGCAGCAGGCCAGGCAGCATCTCTAGGAGGAAGTACAGTCGACGTTTCAGGCCGAGACCCTTCGTCAGGACTAACTGAAGGAAGAGTTAGTAACAGATTTGAAAGTGTACTCTAGTACCTCCTCCTAGAGATGCTGCCTGGACTGCTGCGTTTACCGCAATTTTGATGTGTGTTGCTTGAACTTCCAGCATCTACAGAATTCTGTTGTTTGCCTTCGAATATTGTCGAGAGTTTTGGGCCCCATATCTGAGAAACAACGTGTTGTCCTTGGAGAGAGTCCAGAGGAGGTTCACAAGGATGATTTTGGGAGTGAAGGGGTTAACCTATGAGGCGTGTTTGGCAGCTTTGGGCCCGTACTCACTGGAATTTAGCAGAATGCATGGGGATCTCATTGAAACCTACTGAATGTTGAAAGGACTAGATAAGGTGGATGTGGAGAGGTTGTTTCCTATGGTGGGGTATCCAGAATTAGAAGGCACAGTCTCAATTTCGAACAGAGGTAAGGAGGAATTCTTTTAGCCAGGATGTAGTGAATCTGTGGAATTCTCTGCCACAGACTGCGGGGAAGGCCAAGTCTGTCGGTATATTTAAAATGGAAGTTGATAGTTTCGTGATTGGTCAGGGCATCAAAGGATATGGCGAGAAGGCTGGTGTATGAGGTTGAGTGGGATCCTGGATCAGTCGTGATGGAATGGCGGAGCAAATTCGATGGCTGAATGGCCAAAATCTGCTCCTATGTCTTATGGGGGGGGGGGATGAAGTAAGAAGCTGCAAGGGGATAGGTAGAAGAGGTAAAGGGCTAAAGAAGAAGGACAGTGGACCATGGAATAAAGAGGAGGAGGAGGAGAACTTTAATTCCTTTAAGAAAGATAGCATAGTAGCATAGTGGTTAGTACACTTTATAGTACCCTGGTTTAATTCCCTCCACTGCCAGTAAAGAGCTTGTACATTCTCCCTGTGACCACATGGGTTTTCACCCATGTTCCAAAGGTTACCAGTTGATAGGTCAATTGGTTATTGTAAATTGTCTTGTGATTCGGCTAGGATTAAATTGGGGGATTGTTAGATGGCTTGGCTCAACGGGTCAGTATAATCAATATAAAATAAATAAACCTGAGGGAGGTGATAGGTAGGTGAGGGAAAGAGAAAGGCAACTAGAGAGGAGAGTTGGAGAAATTGATGTTCATGCCATCACGTTGGAGGCTACTCAGATGTTTTATGAGATGCTAGTCCTCCAGACTGAGTTTGGGTGCCACGGCCAGATATGCCATGTCAAATGGGAATGGGAAGCTAAGTTGAAACAGGCAGCCCCAGATGATCCTGTTTTTTTTTTTCTGTGTGGCAGACAGAGCAAAGGTACTTGATAAAGCAGACCCCAATCACCGACGTACAGAAGGCTACACTGAGAGCTCTGGATGCAGTTGATAACCCCGACAGACCCCCAGGTGAATTGTTGCCTCAACTGGAAGGACCGTTTTGGACCTGAATGACAGCAAGGGAGGGGGAAGGTGTAGGAACACCTGTCATGCTTGCAGGGATAAGTGCCAGAAGGGAGATCAGTGGGGAGGGATGAGTGGACAAGGGTGTCACGTAGAGACGATCCCTACAGAAAATGGGCCACAGAAAGAGGGTCTTTCCCTCTCCAATATATTCTGTCTGTTGTTTAAGATTTCCAGCATCTGCAGAATTTCTTGTGTTTAAGTCTAAATTCCATTAAGTAGTAAAAATAAAACAGCCATGTAGCTCAGCAGATAGTGTTGCTGCATCATTGTTCAAACAACCCGGGTTTGATTGACTTCTATTGGTGTCTTTATAGAGCTTGAAAGTTCTCCATCTAACTACGTGGGCTTCCTCAGATACCTTAGTTTCTCCCACATCTTGGAAAAATGTTGTAAATAATCCCTAAAGAAGCTGAATGATGGGAGAGATGGCAGGCATGTGAGATGAACAGGATCCAGGAGACAATGACAAGGTGATGGTTGGCAGGCAAGACAATGACGGGGTGACGGTGGGCAGGTGAGACAACGACGGGGTGACGATGGGCAGGTGAGATGACAGGGTGATGGGCAGGTGAGACAACAGGGTGATGGTGGGCAGGTGAGACGGTGACAGGGTGATGGGCACGTGAGACGGTGACAGGGTGATGATGGACAGGTGAGATGGTGACAGTGTGGTGGACAGGTGAGACGGTGACAGGTTGGATGACAGGGTAGTGGTGGGCAGGTGAGACGGTGACAGGGTGATGGTAGGCAGGTGAGACACTGACAGGGTGATGGTGGGCAGGTGAGACAGTGACAGGGTGATGGTGGGCAGGTCAGACGATGATAAGGTGATGGTGGACAGGTGAGACAGTGAAAGGGTGATGGGCAGGTGAGATGGTGACAGGTTGATTAGGTGAGACAGTGACAGGGTGATGGGCAGGTGAGACAGTGACAAGGTGATGGTGGACAGGTGAGATGGTGACAGGGGGGCAGGTGACACGGTGACAGGTTGGTCAGGTGAGACGACAGGGTGATGGTGGGCAGGTGAGACAGTGACAGGGTGATGGTGGGCAGGTGAGACAATGACAGGGTGGTGGGCATATATGATGTGTGACAGGGTGGCGATGGGCATGTGAGATGGACAAGATGCCGGGGAATGACAGAGTGGGGAGAAATGTAATTTCTGGACGGTTTTGAGAGTGAGCATAGATCAACAGACAATGAAATATTATGAAGTGGAAGTCTGCAGAATTGGAAGCAGTTTCTTGGCTTGGGCAGGGAGCTCAAAATGTTAAAATGCCAAAAATATTGAGCAAGTCAGGTGTCAGAACTATATTAATAAAATCTCCTAATTTGAAGCATTAACATTAGCCAAAATATACTGCATAAACAGCTCAGAATCTCCAGCATTTTTCCATTTTCATTACGGAGACTTTATAAGGTGTTGGTCAGATCTCAGAATATTATGAGCTGTTTTGTCTCCTTACCTGAGAAAGGGTATGCTGGTACTGGCGAGGGTCCAACGAAGGTTCACAGGAATGACCCCAGAGCAAAAGGGTTAACATATGAGAAGTGTTTGATGGCTCTGGGCCTGTACTTACAGGAGTTTGGAAGAATGAGGAGGGATCTCACTGAAACCTATCCAATATTGAAAGACCTAAACAGAGTGGATGTTTCCTGTAGTGGGGGAGTCAGTGGGCACAACCTCAGAATGGAGGAACATCCATTTAGATGAGGAGGAATTTCTTTAGCCAGAGGGTGATGAATCTGTAGAATTCATTGCCAGAAAAGGCTGTGGAGGCCAAGTCATTGGGTATATTTTTTAAGCCGAGGTTGATAGTTTCTTGATTAGTAAGGGTGTCAAAAATTAAGGGAAGAAGACTGGAAAATGGGGGTGAGAGGGAAAATAAATTGGCCACAACTGAACGGAAGTACAGACTCGATGGGCTAAATGGCCTAATTCTACTCCTACATCTTGATTTCTATCATCTACAATAGTTTATTGTATTAAGTTATTTAGGAGATTGGTTGGAATAGAGGTAGAGTTGAAGTAGGATTATTTGGGATGTTCTCTGAAATCAAGGACTTGTACTGGAATTTTCACCAGTAGCTTGACAGAAGAGACATCTGTGACTGCTGAGCACACCAAATAATACTATGGATGGATGCAGGAGACAGGTATTGACTAAATTAGATCAAGAAACAAAGTTCCGGTGCCAAATATTATTTAGTGTAGGAAACTAAGAACTTATTCGTCCTGTACAGAAGGAAGATTGGTCAAGGTATTATATAAAACTGCCAGGTAGGTGAATATGCACAAAGATACGAGGAGCTATAGTACAGAAATAAAGTGCTAGCCAAGTACAAGACAGAAATAAATAGCTTGCCCAACATTGTACCTTCTTACTAGAGGGTTAAAAGGCAAAGGACATCGTTACTGCTGGACAGAGCTCTTGTTAGATCCCATCTATGCAGATTCATGTCTGTGCAATGCTGCTCAAGGAGGACGTATCTATCATTGCCTCTTCTCATTACTATGATAATATAGGAGGTACAGGAGCCTGAAGAAGTGCAGTCAACATTTTAGGAACAGTTTCTTCCCCTCAGCAATCAGATTCCCAAACAGCCCATGACTCGTGATTTTGCTCCCGCTTTGCACTATTTTATATATATTTCACTGTAACTTACAGGAAGTTTTTAATGTATTGCACTGTATTTCAGGAGATATGTCGTGATAATAAACCTGATTCTGAAGTATTAACCCTGGACAATGTGCAGTGCAGACTCACCAGAATGATCATCAGGACTGATCAGGTATGAATGAGACCGATGGCAGTTTGCATTAACAGAGTATAAAGGCTTGGGGGTGGGGGGTGGTATCTATTGAAGTGCTCAGTATGAACCAAGTTTTGACATGGTTGATGAAGACTACTTCCTTTGGTGAGAGGTTCATAAACAAAAGTGATCAAGCTCAGAATTAGAGCTAAGCAGTTGAAGGGTTATGTTAGAAAGTATTCCTTCACACATAGTGTAATGAAAATGTAAAATCAGTGGAGGTTCAGTCAAATGAAAATTTCTGGATGTAGAGGGAGAAGATTCAGTTGGACAAGGTTAACACGGTAACTAAAACCAAGGTGAGTAGATGGGAGGACAAAGATGTAGATGGGGGTACACACTCTAAGTCAGGGGTTCCCACTGGACCAATACCATTACGCAAGGGGTCTGTTGACCTGAGGTTGGGAAACCCTGCTCGAAATGAATGACAAAGTACTCATGTCTAAAAACACAGATTGTGTTGCCTTACAAAATAAAAAAAACTTGAAGGGATGGAGCAAATGTAGCGTATGTTGTAGGGAGCCTGTATGTACTGAAAACTGAAATCATCTGGAGTGAACAATTCTGTGTGTGCTTCAAACACAGCACGTAAATTCTGCACACCGTATATAACTGTGAACATTTATTATAAATAATATTATTTATTTTACATGTTACATAAGAACAGTTATCCAGTATTCAAAATGCTTATCTCGTTGGTCTAATGCCATGGTCTTTTGATAGATCATTGGGTCCACTTTTGGTTTCTATGGTAACTTGTATTGGAGACCTATCTTTGCAACCATAAGATCGCAAGAGCAGAATTAAGTCACTTGGCCATTCCATCACGGCTCATTTATTACCCCTCTCAACCCCATTCTCCTTTCTCCTCCCCGTAACTTCTGATGACTTTACGAATCAAGAACCTATCAACCTCTGCTTTAAATATACTCCACAGCCGTCCATGACAGATTCACTACTCTCTGGCTTAAGAATTCCTCCTCACCTCTGTTCTAAAGGGATGCCTATGTATTCTGAGGCTGTTCCCTCTGGTCCTAGGCTCCCCCACTGTAGGAAACATCATCTCCATATCCACTCTATCTGGACCTTTCAATATTTGATAGGTTTCAACAAGATTCCCTCCCCACCCCCAATTCTATTAAACTACAGTGAGTACAGGCCCAGAACCATCAAAAGTTCCTTATTCGTTAATCCTGAAGAAAAAAAGGATGACAGGAGTGAAGGTAGGACCGATTAGAGATAAAGGTGGGAAGACGTGCCTGGAGGCTGTGGAAGTGAGCAAGGTCCACAATCAATACTTCTCTTTGGTATTCACTAATGAGAGGGAACTTGATGACGGTGAGGACAATATGAGTGAGGTTGAAGTTCTGGTGCATGTTGGTATTAAGGGAGAGGAGGTGTTGGAGTTGTCAAAATACATTAGGATGGATAAGTCCCTGGGGCCTGACGGAATATTCCCCAGGCTGCTCCACGAGGCGAGGGAAGAGATGGCTGAGCCTCTGGCTAGGATCTTTATGTCCTCGTTTTCCACGGGAATGGTACCGGAGGATTGGAGGGAGGCGAATGTTGTCCCCTTGTTCAAGAAAGGTAGTAGGGATAGTCCGGGTAATTATAGACCAGTGAGCCTTATGTCTGTGGTGGGAAAGCTGTTGGAAAAAATTCTTAGAGATAGGATCTATAGGCATTTAGAGAATCATGGTCTGATCAGGGACAGTCAGCATGGCTTTGTGAAGAGCAGATCGTGTTTGACAAGGTTCCACATAGTAGGCTTATTCAGAAAGTCAGAAGGCATGGGATCCAGGGAAGTTTGACCAGGTGGATGCAGAATTGGCTTGCCTGCAGAAGGCAGAGGGTCATGGTGGAGGGAGTACATTCGGATTGGAGGATTGTGACTACTGGTGTCCCACAAGGATCTGTTCTGGGACCTCTACTTTTCATGATTTTTATTAACAACCTGGACATAGGGGTAGAAGGGTGGGTTGGCAAGTTTGCAGACGACACAAAGGTTGGTGGTGTTGTAGATAGTGTAGAGGATTATCGAAGATTGCAGAGAGACATTGATAGGATGCAGAAGTGGGCTGAGAAGTGGCAGATGGAGTTCAGCCCGGAGAAGTGTGAGGTGGTACACTTTGGAAGGACAAACTCCAAGGCAGAGTACAAAGTAAATGGCAGGATACTTGGTAGTGTGGAGGAGCAGAGGAATCTGGGGTACACATCCACAGATCCCTGAAAGTTGCCTCACAGGTCGATAGGGTAGTTAAGAAAGCTTATGGGGTGTTAGCTTTCATAAATCGAGGGAAGAGTTTAAGAGTCGCGATGTAATGATGCAGCTCTATAAAACTCTGGTTAGGCCACACTTGGAGTACTGTGCCCAGTTCTGGTCGCCTCACTATAGGAAGGATGTTGAAGCATCAGAAAGGGTACGGAGGAGATTTACCAGGACGCTGCCTGGTTTAGAGAGTATGCATTATGATCAGAGATTAAGGGAGCTTGGGCTTTACTCTTTGGAGAGAAGGAGGATGAGAGGAGACATGATAGAGGTGTACAAGATAATAAGAGGAATAGATAGAGTGGATAGCCAGCACCTCTTCCCCAGGGCACCACTGCTCAATACAAGAGGACATGGCTTTAAGGTAAGGGGTGGGAAGTTCAAGGGGGATATTAGAGGAAGGTTTTTCACTCAGAGAGTGGTTGGTGCGTGGAATGCACTGCCTGAGTCAGTGGTGGAAGCAGATACACTAGTGAAGTTTAAGAGACTACTAGACAGGTATATGGAGGAATTTAAGGTGGGGGCTTATATGGGAGGCAGGGTTTGAGAGTCGGCACAACATTGTGGGCCGAAGGGCCTGTACTGTGCTGTACTATTCTATGTTCTATGTTCTTTCATTCTCAGAATCATTCTGGTGAACCTCCTCTGGACCCTCTCTAATATCATCATATTCTTTTTTAGGATTAGGGACCGAAAACCTCATGAGATACCATAGTTAGTGCTGTCGCCACATAGTCCCAGAAATCCAGGTGGAGCTTTTCATTGCAACTTGGCTTCACCTGACTTATGTATATGACAATAAATTCCACTCAGCTTGAGCTTACACATTATCCCTGTGAATCCTTGCTTCGTTTCCTCCCCCATCCCAAAACTGTGTCTGCAAATTGCATCTAATGTAGGTGGGTGGCAAGAGAATCACAGAGTGGTATGAGAAAGGGAATGGGTTACAGGCAAAACAAACAGCAGAAGAGGGATTACGTAACCGGGCATGACAAGATGTGGCAGAT
This sequence comes from Mobula birostris, assembly GCF_030028105.1. Classification (NCBI taxonomy): domain Eukaryota; kingdom Metazoa; phylum Chordata; class Chondrichthyes; order Myliobatiformes; family Myliobatidae; genus Mobula; species Mobula birostris. The sequence goes on along the minus strand of NC_092400.1, from coordinate 38,282,099 downwards.
TCCTTCTGTCGTTTGAAAATATGTGGAATAAAATGGAGTATTTTTGCTGAACTAATGACAATAAATTATTGCCACTGTGCAGTTGCTGCAGAATGGCCAGGTTAATTTTAACTATTACTGATGACAAGAAAAATAAATATGAGAGAGATCAATGGTTCAATTTAATATCAGAGAATGTATCCACTATACAACCTGAAATTCTTGTTCTTCATGGACATCCACAAAACAAGAAACCCCAAAGAATCAATGACAGAAACATGAGAACCCCAAAGCCAGTGACACAGAGGGCAGAAGGAATGTAAGTGAATGAATGGGATGGAAGGATACATGGAATATGAGTAGAAAGAGAGTAAAAGACAGAGGATAATAGACAGAGGGTAAAAGGAATGCAAGTGAATGAATGGGAATGGAAGGATATATAGAATGTGAATAGAAAGAGGAAAACAAAAGAAAGAACCTCATGCATAGTGCTTAGCATAACACTATTACAGGCCCAGTGATCTGGGTTCAATTCCTGCTGCTGTCTGAAAGGAGTTTCTACATTCTCCCCTTGACCATATGGGTGAGTGGGTTAACTGGTCACATGGCTGTAATTGGGCAGCAGGGGCATGTTGAGCCGGAAGGACTGGGTACTGTGCTGCAACTCTGAAGAAAATAAAACCCCGAAGGAATACAAGAAGATAAGAGCAAAAAAAAACACTGCATGAGAGGAGCACACGCACAGCCATATTCTTCTGCAAAGAGAGGAAGGCAAGATGGTGACACCAGAGGATAAAAGAGCTGAGGTGGCACAGGTCATGAGAAAACGAGGGAGAGAGAGAGACCCAGGAATGTGCACATAGATGAAGAAGCAACTGTGTCCAGTTCAAACATCGTGGGAAAAGAAAGATGTAGAATGATATAGGCTGAAGATGGAAAAGAAAGAAAACGTCCAGAAAGAAAATCAGCATATAGTAACAGCCTACTGACACGCACCGCATCTGCACAAAGGACTATGCAGAAGGATGGATAAAAAAGGTTTATGGAGATCAAGTCAAAGAAGATTTGATAGGAGAGATAGAAAAGGTTAAAAATGGGTTACAAAATAGCAGATATGCAAAATAAAGTGGGATCCGGAAGACAGAGAGAGAGGCAGAGTGTCACAACCCAGGTAGTGTAGTGGTTAATGTAAAACAATTACAGTGCCAGCAATCCACCACTGTAAGGAGTTTGTACTTTCTCCCCGTGGCTCCAGGTACTCCGGTTTCCTCCCACAGTCCAAAGACATTTTGGTTAATCTTTGATCCCGTGTGTAATTGGGCAGCATGGGAGTCCGGTTTCCACCACAGTCTAAAGACATATGGGTTAGTCATTGATCACATGTGTAACTGGGCAGCATGGGGGTCTGGTTTCCACCACAGTCCAAAGATGTACAGGTTAGTCATTGATCACACATATAATTAACTTGTTGGACTGCAAGGGCCTGTTATCAGGCAGTATCTAAAAATAAATAATATATTGGTAATGATCTCCTTGGAAAGCTCAACTGGGGTTCGGCAGGTTAAGATTATTGGACTCTCACTCATTCCTCAGATCATTTCCCATTAGTGTAATTGAACAGGACAGCCAATACTGCAGAATACATTTCCTGATGGCGGTTCTCAGAGGAGGAAGGGACAGATTCAGATTGTTGCAGCTTTGTGATGTGAGCAGCATTTTCTCAAGGTTTGGCTGCAATACTCCTTTCCTTTGTGTTTCACTGACTGCTGGCAGAGAAAGTGAATAACTGTAAACAAGTAGCACATTTTAGCCAATATCTTCCACTGTGAGTGCTGAACGGTAGGTCTCATAGGAACTGCCTTTTGCGGCTTCACCCACATCAGAGATTTTAGCAGTCTTTTCAACTGACTTCAATCTTGTACTCATCTGACATCACCAATTTCCTTTCAAGAATCCATATTGGCCAATGTTGCCCTCTTCACCCTAACATGAGTACTTCTTAAAAACAAGATTATAGGGTGCAGTGTTGTTGCAGCTGCTATCCTGAGTCATCCCTGAGGCAATGGCATGAACTGCAGCAGTTGGAGGTTGTTCATCACCAAGTACTGAATGGTGGAACACGTTGACGTTAAGATGGAATGTCAATTAAGCTCTTGATCTCTATTATTTAGAAGATCACTGTATAAACCATTAACTCGTTGAGCTACCGAACTTCCCAGCTTCTTGTTTCTAGCATAAATTGCTTCAAGTTTGCTGTCATGCAAATCACTGAACGACTTTCACCTGCTATTTAGTTCTGACTGCACCTACCAATTTGGTACTCATTTTCAAGACTATTATTTTATAAACTGTGACAATTACATTACCAACATTAATCTTTCAGCAAAGGTATAAACATACATCAACAAAGAAGAAACAAAGCCTATAAGATCATAAGACATGGGAGCAGAATTAGGCCATTTGACCCACTGAGTCTGATCCACCATTCCATCATGGCCCTCTCAACCCCATTCTTCTACTATCTCTCCGTAACCTTCGACACTCTTACTAATCAAGAACCTATCAACCTTCTCTGCTTTAATGACTTGGCTTTCACTGCTATCTGTGGCTAAAGAAATTCCTCTTCATCTCTGTTCTAAATGGACGTTCCTCTCAGATTGTGACCTCAGGTCCTAGGAAACATCCTATAGGAAGCATCCTCTTCAGGTCCACCATATCTGGGCCTTTCAATATTCAACAGGTTTCAATGAGATCCCTCCCTCATTTTTCTAAACTCCAGTAAGTAAAGGCTCAGGGCCATCAAGCTCTCTGCACATTAACCCTTTCACTCCCAGGATAATTGTTGTGCACCTTCTCTGGACCATCTCCAATGCCATCACATCCGTTTTTCAGATAAGGGGCCCAAAACTACTAACAATGCTCCGTGCAGTCGAACCAATGCCTTATATCCTTATTTTTATATTCTAGTTCTCTTAAAATGAATGCAAGTGGTTCTATATCTTTATTATAGGTAGAACACAGAGCAGTACAGCACAGTACAGGCCCTTCGGCCCACAATGTGGTGCCAACCCTTAAACCCTACCTCCCATATAAGCCCCCACCTTAAATTCCTCCATATACCTGTCTAGCACTCTCTTAAATTTTACGAGTGTATTTGCCTCCACCACTGACTCAGGCAGTGCTTTCCACGCACCAAACACTGTCTGAGTAAAAAAAAACTTCCTCTAATATCCCCCTTGAACTTCCCACCCCTTACCTTAAAGCCATGTCCTCTTGTACTGAGCAGTGGTGCCCTGGGGAAGAGGCGCTGTCTGTCCACTCTATCCATTCTCTTAATATCTTGTATACCTCTATCATGTCTCCTCTCATCCTCCTTCTCTCCAAAGAGTAAAGCCCTAGCTCCCTTAATCTCCGAACAAAATGCATACTCTCTAAACCAGGCAGCATCCTGGTAAACCTCCTCTGTACCCTTTCCAATGCTTCCACATCCTTCCTATAGTGAGGTGACCAGAACTGGACACAGTACTCCAAGTGTGGCCTAACCAGAGTTTTATAGAGCTGCATCATTACCCCGTGACTCTTAAACTCTATCCCTCGATTTATGTAAGTGAACACTCCATAAGCTTTCTTAACTGCCCTATCTACCTGTGAGGCAACTTTCAGGGATCTATGGACATGTACCCCCAGATCCCTCTGCACCTCCACACTACTTAGTATCCTGCCATTTACTTTGTACTCTGCCTTGGAGTTTGTCCTTCCGAAGTGTACCACCTCACACTCCTCTGGGTTGAACTCCATCTGCCACTTCTCAGCCCACTTCTGCATCCTATCAATGTCTCTCTGCAATCTTTGACAATCCTCTACACTATCCACCACACCACCAACCTTTGTGTCCTCTGCAAACTTGCCATCTCACCATTCTACCCCCACATCCAGGTTGTTAATAAAAATCACGAAAAGTAGAGGTCCCAGAACAGATCCTTGTGGGACACCACTAGTCACAATCCTCCAGTCTGAATGTACTCCCTCCACCACCACCCTCTGCCTTCTGCAGGCAAGCCAATTCTGAATCCACCTGGCCCATCTTCCCTGGATCCCATGCCTTCTGACTTTCTGAATAAGCCTACTATGTGGAACCTTGTCAAGTGTCTTACTAAAATCCATACAGATCACATCCACTGCACTATCCTCATCTATATGCCTGGCCACCTCCTCAAAGAACTCTTATCAGGTTTGTTAGACACAATCTGCCCTTCAGAAAGCCATGCTGACTGTCTCTGATCAGACCATGATTCTCTAATTGCCCACAGATCCTATCTTAATCTGTTCTTTGTGACATTGTGGCCCCTGCCCATCCCCCACATGAGTCATCTGTTGTCGGCCCCCAACCAACACATATTCCAATCTCCCCTCCTACCCCTCCTCACAGTCCCGCCCGCCCCCGGCTCTCATGACTATACCCCTTCCCCACATGAAACCACCACAGTGGGCTTCACAGCTGACAGGTGAGAAGACAGCTGAAATGTCTCAACCCAAGCAAGGCTGCAGGACCGGATGGTGTCAGTACCAGGGTGCTCAAAGTCTGTGCCCCTCAGCTATGTGGAGTACTTCGCCATGTCTTCAACCTGAGCCTGAGGCTCCGGAGGGTTCCTGTGCTGTGGAAGACATCCTGCCTCGTCCCTGTGCCGACGATGCCGCGCCCCAGCGGCCTCAATGACTACAGACCAGTGGCATTCACCTCCCACATCATGAAGAATTTGGAGAGACTTGTTCTGGAGCTGCTCCGGCCTATGGTCAGACCACACTTAGATCCCCTCCAGTTCGCCTACCAGCCCCGACTAGGAGTTGAGGATGCCATCGTCTACCTGCTGAACCGTATCTGCGCCCACCTGGACAAGCCAGCGAGCACTGAGAGAGTCATATTTTTTGACTTCTCCAGTGCGTTCAACACCATCCGCTCTGCTCTGCTGGGGGAGAAGCTGACAGCGATGCAGGTGGATGCTTTCCTGGTGTCATGGATTCTTGATTACCTGACTGGCAGACCACAGTACATGTGCTTGCAACACTGTGTGTCCGACAGAGTGATCAGCAGCACTGGGGCTCCACAGGGGACTGTCTTGTCTCCCTTTCTCTTCACCATTTACACCTTGGACTTCAACTACTGCACAGAGTCTTGTCATCTTCAGAAGTTTTCTGATGACTCTGCCATAGCTGGATGCATCAGCAGGGGAGTACAGGGCTACGGTAGGAAACGTTGTAACATGGTGTGAGCAGAATTATTTGCAGCTTAATGTGAAAAAGACTAAGGAGCTGGTGGTAGACCTGAGGAGAGGTGACCCCTGTTTCCATCCAGGGGGTCAGTGTGGACATGGTGGAGGATTACAAATACCTGGGGATACCAAATGACAATAAACTGGACTGGTCAAAGAACACAGAGGCTGTCTACAAGAAGGGTCAGAGCCGTCTCTATTTCCTGAGGAGACTGAGGTCCTTTAACATCTGCCGGACGATGCTGAGGATGTTCTACGAGTCTGTGGTGGCCAGTGCGATCATGTTTGCTGTTGTGTGCTGGGGCAGCAGGCTGAGGGTAGCAGACACCAACAGACTCAACAAACTCATTCGTAAGGCCAGTGATATTGTGGGGATGGAACTGGACTCTCTGACGGTGGTGTCTGAAAAGAGGATGCTGTCCAAGTTGCATGCCATCTTGGACAATGTCTCCCATCCACTACATAATGTACTGGGTGGGCAGAGGAGTACATTCAGCCAGAGACTCATTCCACCGAGATGCAACACAGAGCGTCATAGGAAGTCATTCCTGCCCGTGGCCATCAGACTTTACAACTTCTCCCCATGGAGGGTCAGCCACCCTGAGCCAATAGGCTGGTCCTGGACTTATTTCATAATTTACATATTACTATTTAATTATTTATGGTGCAATGGTAACGAAAACCAATTTCCCCCGGGATCAATAAAGTATGACTATGACTTTGACTAAGAATCTTTTCCAACAGCTTTCCCACCACAGACGTAAGGCCCGCTGGTCTATAATTACCCGGACTATCCCTATTACTTTTCTTGAACAAGGGGACAACATTCGCCTCCCTCCAATCCTCTGGTACCATTCCCATGGACAACGAGGACATGAAGATCCTAGCCAGAGGCTCAGCAATCTCTTCCCTCGCCTCGTGGAGCAGCCTGGGGAATATCCCAGGGACTTATCCATCCTAATGTATTTTAACAACTCCAACACCTCCTCTCCCATAATATCAACAGGCTCCAGAACATCAACCTCACTCATATTGTCCTCATCATCATCATGTTCCCTCTCATTGGTGAATATTCACTGAGGACCTCGCTCACTTCCACAGCCTCCAGGCACATCTTCCCACCTTTATCTCTAATCGGTCCTACCTTCACTCCTGTCATCCCTATGTTCTTCACATAACTGAAGAATGCCTTCGTGTTTTCCCTACTCGCCAAGGCCTTCTCATGCCCCCTTCTTGCTCTCCTCAGCCCCTTCTTAAGCTCCTTTCTTGCTACCCTATATTCCTCAATAGACCCCTCTGATCCTTGCTTCCCAAACCTCATGTATGCTGCCTTCTTCCACCTGACTAGATTTTCCACCTCACTTGTCACCCATGGTTCCTTCACCCTACCATTCTTTATCTTCCTCACTGGGATAAATTTATCTCTAACATTCAGCAAGAGATCCCTAAACATCGACACATATCCTTAGTACATTTCCCTGCAAAAATATCATCCCAATTCACACCTGCAAGTTCTAGCCTTATAGTCTCAAAATTTGTCCTTCCCCAATTAAAAATTTTCCTGTCCTCTCTGATTCTATCCTTTTCCATGATAATGCTAAAGGCCAGGGAGCAGTGGTCACTGTCCCCCAGATGCTCACCCACTGAGAGATCTGTGACCTGACCGGGTTCGTTACCTAATACTAGATCTAGTATGGCATTCCCCCTAGTCAGCCTGTCAACGTATTGTGACAGGAATCCCTCCTGGACACACTTAACAAACTCTGCCCCGTCTAAATCAGGTGCGAATCAATATTAGGGAAGTTAAAGTCACCCATGATAACAACCCTGTTATTTTTGCACCTTTCCAAAATCTGCCTCCCAATCTGTTCCTCGGTATCTCTGCTGCTATAGAATACTCCCAATAGAGTTCCTGTTCCTGACTTCTACCCATACTGACTCAAAAGAGAATCCTGCTACATTACCTACCCTTTCTGTAGCTGTAATAGTATCCCTGACTAGTAATGCTACTCCTCCTCCCCTTTCTCCCCCGTCTCTATCCCTTTTGAAGCACGAAATCCAGGAACATTGAGAACCCATTCCTGCCTTGGCGCCAGCCAGGTCTCTGTAATGGCCACTACATCATAATTCCATTTATGTATCCAAGCTCTCAGTTCACCACCTTTGTTCCTGAAGCTTTCGCATTGAAGTACACGCATTTTAGCCCTTCTACCTTACTACCTTTACACCCTTTATTCTGCTTCTCTTTCCTCAAAGCCTCTTTATATGTTAGATCCGGCTTTACTCCATGCACTATACTTGCAGTTCTTGCATGACCTTTATCCTCCTCCACCTCAATATCTGCTCTAACACTCTGGTTCACTTCCACCTGCAAATCTAGTTTAAACCCCCCGGAGCAGCACTAGCAAACCTTCCCACAAGGATGTCAGTTCCCCTCCAGTTCAGGTGCAACCCGTCCAGTCAGAACAGGTCCCACCTTCCCTGGAACAAGGCCCAATTGTCCAGAAAGATGAAGCCCTCCCTCCTGCACCAACTCCTTAGCCAGGTATTTAGCTGCATTATCTTCCTATTTCTAACCTCACTAGCACGTGGCACGGGTAGCAATCCTGAGATTGCAACCCTGGAATTCCTATCCTTCAACTTTGCACCTAACTCCCTAAACTCTCTTTGCAGGACCTCCTTCTTCTTCCTATACACGTCATTGGTCCCTACATGGACCACGACATCTGACTGCTCACCCTCATTCCTGAGAATATCGAGAACTCGATCCGAGATATCGCGGACCCTGGCACCAGGGAGGCAACAGACCATCCGGGATTCTCGATCTCTTCCATAGAACCTCTTATCTGTCCCCCTAAATATCAAATCCCCTATCACTACTGCTCTCCTCTTTTCCCTCCTTCCCTTCTGAGCTGAGGGTCCAGTCTCAGTGCCAGAGACGCGACCACTGCAACTTGTCCCAGGTAGGTCGTCCCTACCAACAGTATCCAAAACTTATTGTTGATGGGAACGGCCACAGGGGTGCTCCGCTCTTCCTGTCTATTCCCCTTCCCTCTCCTGATAGTCGCCCAGCTACCTGCCTCCTGACTTTCAGGGATGACTATCTCCCTGTAACTCCTGTTTATTTCTGCCTCTGCCTGACGAATGATCCGAAATTCATCCAGCTCCAGCTCCCTAACTCGGTTTGTCATGAGCTGCAGCTGGATGCACCTATTACAGGTGTAGTCATCAGGGACAATTGTGCTTGCCCTGACTTCCCACATACTACAAATTGAGCACTTGACTGCCCTAACTGCTGTCTCTATTACCTACGCATAAGTTAATTAGAGTAATTAAAGGAGCTTACCTGGCCTTACCTCGTCCTGAGCCTCTCCTCTCCGGAGCCTCTCAAGCCAAAGCCTTCCTACTCTGTCTCCCACTACTCTGTCGCCCGCTCCGTTAATCTGCTCACTTTTTAAACTCTCCCGCTGTCTCATGTGCCCTGTTCAAACTGCCGAAGAAATGACTGCCCCTTCTCAATTTGCTCGCTTTTTAAACTCTCCTGCTGTCTCACAGGCTGACTTCCACGTGCTTGCGCAGTCGTGCCCCGTTCAAACTGCCGAAGAAAGTAGTGTAAGGCACTTCAGAATACCCGGACTAGATGGTGACTCTGGTAAATCGCTCCAACACTTTATTCACAGGAAGACCAGAGCTGCATTAGTACAATTCTTTTCATGACCACTAGCCTCCTGAATTCAATTAACCTTTATTAATGTGGGGAAGTTGCTACACAATACAGTAGCTGGCTTGTACATGGTAAGTTCATGGTAACCAGTAATTGGTGATGAGTAGCAAACAAGATAAATACTGGTCCTGAATGAGTCCCAATCCGTCAGCCCAGAATTTATAACGGGGGGGGGGGGGGTCAGGAAAATAGGCAAGTGAAGCAGCTTGTGTAGATGGAAATAGATGATTGAGATTTCAATATGGGACCCTTCACCTGGAGTGAAAGTACATCACCTCCTTCTATCTTTTGATCCAGATGCAAGACCCATCACCTGGAGTGAAAGGCATATGATCTCCCCTCTACCTTTTGGTCCAGATGAAGGATCTTGACCCAAAATGTCCCTCCACGGATCCTGCCTGACCTGCTAAGCTCTTTCAGCAACATGTTTTCTTTTGTTCCAGATTTCAGCATCTGCAGTCCCTTGTCTTCATTATCATGACACCCCATTTGATATTGAAGAAGGCGTTAAAGAGAAAAGAGAAGCCATACCAGTACTGCCCGCCACACAAAGCACAATTATGTTAAAAATCAAGTACTCACACACCTAAATGGCAGCGGATCCGGACGTTTGTGGGTCCGTAGTGTTCGGTGATGAGTGTTTCTGGACTCAAAACAGAGAAACAGGCATTCCCAAAGACATTATTACTGATGAAAGTGCGAAGACTGCCTAGTAATCGATACGTCCGAGGGCACCTTCTGCAATTACTGGGAAGGCAGATGCCCTGGTTAACCAGATAGAAGGTGAACCAGTCGCCTCTTGGGGTGGTATTAACCTTCCAGCCCTGTGGAAGGCTGCAGTTTGAGAATGCCTTGAAAATCAATTCAAATTCAGCCAGGATGGTTTGGTAGTTCCGCTCCAGCAACTCTACGTCATGCTTCTGGGCGTCTCGTGAAAAATATGGAGTCGTGGGCAGGTCAGGCAGGAAGAAAACTTCTGGTTTCTGGATGGAAGGTCTAGTGTTCAAGTATCGGCTCTGCTCCCGAATTCCCTTATGGATCCGTCCCATTCCTGACCACGAGTAGTGCTTAGCATACTCCTGTAGATTGTGATGCAGTTTCTGATTGCGTCCCTCGTTATGGGTGCACCTTATGCAATCGGCGGATTGACAGCACGTGTAACCATTCTGCAACCCATTTATGTCAGCATTCTGCATGATGGCATTCACCGGTGTGTGACTGCGGGGCTGCTCACTGCCTACGTGGTAGCAATACCACACAAAGAGCCCCAAGACGCACGCAAAGGTGGTCACAGCCGTTACGTCACACTCCCGCACTGCGTGCAAGCTTGCCAGCACCAAACCTTTAATGCGGTCCAGTGTCAGGTCCCAGTCTGTCAACCACTCAACAAACATGTTCCCAAGATTCGTATTAGATCGGTGTAGCAAGGCAATGTTGTCAGCCTTCGACTTGTGCACAGGCACCCACACCATGCGGTGTTAGTAAGTGGAAGAAAAGCAACTGTGGCCTAATCGACAGGCAAAGATGGCATTTTGGCTCCCAAGCACTGTATTGGCAGCCTGGACACATTTAGTCTGTCTGCTCGTCTCACAGAACAAACACATAACCACGATCTTCTTGCTGCATAGGAGAAAAACCAGCTAGCCTTGATTTAGATTGCTGTATTGGAGCATCTGGATATAAAGCAGCATTGCTAAAGCCTCAGGTCCTACAAACAAGAGCACAGAGACAAGACATATACTCATTAGTTCTGTAATATACTGGATTCAGAGAATATTACAAACAATTCTGGCATTTAAACATTGTTTTATGTTAACCTTTTGCCAGTGCATGCCTGGAATGATTTTGCAAAAATGGAATGCTGAGCAATAGAAACTAAATAACAGAACAACCCACTGAAACAAAATCATCTTTATGAAGCAATACTTTAAGATGATTTATCACTGTAATATCTTGAAAATTAAGTATAATAAAGGATGTAAAGTTGACTAAAATAATATGCAGGTAAACAATTAACAAATTCATTTTGTCTTGTTTGAAATTAACTAAAAACTGAAAGCTTCAAACACAAAAGGGCAATTTGAAAGACCATTAGTATACAGGTTAAGACAATGAATCACAAGTAGACTCCAACACTATTCAGTTTTTTCAAAAAACATCAGATTACTTTCTCAGGAATATTCTTCTATAATTTGCGTTCTAACAACTTAATGTTATACTTAACAGATGCAGCACAAAAAAGATAAAGAACACTAATTAAAAAACATGATAAATATAAATGCACATGTAACACTCTGTAATGCACATGTAACACTCTGTAAGGTTTCACTCCTAATGTAATGGTTTCTCTGTAGCAGCAGTGTTTGGGTTATGACTAGAGATAATGGGGCTTTGGAATGTGCGCCATCCAAGTGAGAGACCTGTTGCTTCTTTCTTGTGTGTCCGACAGAAGGTTTTCGGGGGCTTTTGTTCGGCGGAAGATGGAGAGATGCCAGAACGGAGAGGTTGTAGACTGCAGGACTGAGTGGACGTGGAATGGGGTCAGGACTTGACTATGCCCAGGGGGGGACATTGATGGAGAACGAATGGATGGGAAGTCGTGAGCTCCAACACGCGCAATAGACTGTTTCATTAAAGTGGGCCCTTTTCTTTTGTTTTCTTTACTAACCCTCTCGTCAAATTAAGAATCATAAAGCTAAACTGTTTAACTGCATAAGGTGTACTGTTTGTTATTTTGTGGTACTGATTTGTAACGGGGAAAACATCACACAGCATCCACACAAATGAGATTTCACAAGTTTGGAGGGCCGGAGAGTGTCTTTCCCCAGACTAACGCAGCGCACCGAACACAAGATAGCTTACATACAAAAAGTGGTGCTGGGTACAGGAGTATCTGTACATAAAGTGACTAACAGGAGTGGTGGTGAGGTGGGATATGCTGAGGTGGGTTAGTGGGTGGAAGTATTGATCAGTCTTACTGATATGGTGGTGATGGAGGGTTACACTTCGATGAGAAAAAATATACCAGTGAAACAACCATCAAGAGAGAGTCTCTCTAAAGAATGACAAAGATGCCTTATATCAAGAACTTTAAAATTAGGAAGGAGGCGTGAACCCAAGTGAAGTGAATGTACAAGCATATGTGCTCAACCCACCGAGTTCCTATAGCAGTGTGTTATTTTGTACAGCTTCAGATCTGGAGTAAGTAACAATTATTTCGCTCTCTTTTATGCTACAGACTGTTTTTCACTCCAGACTATAGCATCTGCAGTTTCTTGTGTAACTGTATGAGCAGTTAGAAGGATTGTAACTCAAACTCCATATTCTTTCCTTCACCCCCTTCCTTAACATGAGTTTATCTACCATGGTCTTAAAACATTCAAATACCTTTGTCTCTACTGACTTGACAGCTTTAGAGACTCATGACATCGAGAGACAAACAATGCCTCGTCTGTCTTAAATGGATGCCCTCTTAATTTTAAATACTGACCCCCAAGCCCTATATTCTCCCACTAGAGGAAACATCCTCTCCACATCCACCCTATCAAAACCCCTGAGGGTTAAGTCTGCTCTCACTCTTTCAAAGTCTGTAGGTACAAGCCCAAACTTTCCCCGTGAAACAACAAGCTCATTTCAGTTAACACTGAGCAAAGGTTATTTTCTGCTGAAGCACCTTATCAAATTGCTTCTTGAAATTTAGGTATGGTACATCCACCAGTTCCCTCTTTATCCACAGTCCTGATGAAGGGTCTTGGCCCAAAAAGCCGGCTCTTTATTCCTTTCCTGACCTGCTGAGTTCCTATAGCATTTTGTGTGCTGCTCTAGATTTCCAGCATCTACAGAATCTCTTGTGTTTACCTCGTTATGCACAGCATGTTATCTCTTCACAAAACTCTTGGAAATTAGTCAGAAGTTTTCCTTTTCACATATCAATGTCAACTCTGCTGGAGTATGTTGAATTTTTTTAGCTACTCTGTTACAATGTTTTTAATAATAGCTTTTAACATTTTCCCTTTGACAAATGTTAAGCTAAATAGCCTGAAGTTTCCTGTTTTCTCACTCCCTCTTTTTAAGAGATATATACCAATTTGTCACTTAACAGCTCACCCAATGTTCAGGTAGCCCCATCCAGGTCAAAACAGATCACTTCATCTCCAATCTAAACATTCACTCCTCCCACCACTTATGCACTATACCTCGAGTGAACACAATCTGCAAAATACAACACAACTTGCAATGGCTTCTTTAGCACTGTCTTTCAAACTCGTGATCTAGAAGGGAGCACTATTACCTACAGATTCCAAGTCACAACCTTCTAACATTGCTTTTCCTTAATTGCTGGGATAAAATCCTGAAGCCCTTAACTAATTGTTCTTCAGATATAGATAATATAAAGAATAGATCAGATCTTTGAAGAAGTCCAAAAGGAAAATACTTGGATGCATAAACAGAGTTTATAACAACCATTTTTAAATTTCTGTTCCCAAGGTGTAAATCAACTGTTGGTCACACAATATCAAAACGCAAAGTGCTGGAATGCTTAGCAAGTCAGCACTATTACAGGCAATGATTCCACTTCCAAAACCAATGGCCAATATTTACCTGGTTTAATTTACACATGAGCATCACTTGAAGTCTCACTTTCAGTTCTGAAAGGTCACCTGAAACACTACATCTGTTTCTCTCTGCACATTATTTTTCAACATGCACTCCCATCCTCCTCACACCCTGATGAAATGGATTAGTTCATCAGAGGCTGCAGATCACACCATGCTCGATAGAATAAAGCCCGTGAACTTGACCCTTTTATAAAAGCAGAAGAATCTTACAGTCCTTCAGAAAATCTTCCCAATTTATTAACAGCAAGTGTAGTACGAAACTATGCAGACAATAATCCAACATAAGCATTCAAAAATCAGAAGAATAATTCTTGCCCCAGTTACAACTAGCACTTGAGAACAAATTTGGCCTTGTTGAAAATGTGCTAATATCCACATAACCCTGTCTTGGTAATGTTGAATAAGGACTATCCTTGATAAGAGAAAACCAAGCAACACACACAAAAAGCTGGAGCAACTCAGCAGACCAGGCAGCATTTATGGAAAAGAGTATAGTCGATGTTTTGAGCCAAGACCTGATGAAGGATTTTGGCCCGCAATATCAACTATACTCTTTTCCATAGATTCTGCCTGGCCTTCTGAGATCCTCCAGCATTTTGTGTGTGTGGCAAGGACTATTATTGGCTAGGATGGTGGGAAGAACTTCAAAATAGCATCATGGAATCCATCATGTCCCCTTGTTTAATGTTATTGGTCCATGGCATAAAAAAGGTTGGGAACTCCTGCTGTCACAGTTTGTTTTTTTTTTTTTGCTGCCAGCTTAAAATATTGATCCCTCAAACTTCTGAGAATATTACCCACTGGGCTATGGCTATCACTAGTTTGGACAGTGTACAACTTGGAGAAGTTCCCAGATATAGTGACATTCCCAGACAACATTTGCTGTCTTCTGGGAAATGTAGACTGTTGGATTAGGGCTTGGTGCAAGATAAGCAATCGCAGTAGAGCTTGCAAATTCGATGTACTGCTGAAGGAAGGGATGTATATTTTTTTAAGGCCTTGCTGGGCTTCCAATCATGATAGCTGCTTTATCACAGGTAGTCTTAAACTTCTTTAAATTTGTTAAATCTGCACTCATAATCTGATTTATACCTCAAACAACAGGCAGGATTTGAGGAGTCAGAAGGTATACCTTTTCCAGGAAAATCAGTTGGAAATATCTAAGGTTACATCAATAAAGATACTTAATTCTTTACGTTCTGAATCTGAGAACCGTACACTCGCTGGCTGACTTCAAAAATCTGCTATAGAACAGAATTCTCAAAATGTATCTGTTTAGGGAGGCTTACAAAATAATCACACTTGAGAAAGAGGGGATTAGAGAGATCTGGGGAAAGTGTTGCACCAGATAACTAGTATGGGAGGAGACCAGCAAAGAGACTAACATTCACTAAGATTTATTTGGGCTTAACAGTATAGTTCAGCAGAGTGGGTTCCATGTAAACCTAGCTACTATTCATCCAGTTTTTGAACTTTGATGAACCAGCTGATCATATTTTGTCTACAGAGGACTGAAAATTCCAAGATCTCCACCCAGTTTGGAAATCCACGTAACTGTTGGAAACTGGATTCAAGAACTATTTTGTCTTATATTTTAATTTCTACCATGTAAATATTTACTTAGCCATTGAAGTACTTTGTTTCCCTTCTGAACATTTTATATAGCTTTGCATTTCATGTCTTTAATACCTATGGTCCTCCTTCTTTCCTTTGCTTCTCCTTCAGATACTGATTCAGATTCCGATTTATTTACCACACGTACATTGAAAGACATAGTGAAATGCATTGTGTGTGTTAAGCATGTGCTGAGAGTAGCCGCAAGTGTCTCCACGCATTCCGGCGCCAACATAGCATGTCCACGATGTTCAGCAGAACAACACAGACAGCGACAACAAGACTCTTTCCCACTCTCCCAACCCTATGCTCCTTTCTATAAAATGCTTCTGATTATATGTAATTTCTACTGCTTCTGGCAATGAGTTAGGTTATGAACTTCACAGGATAAGCACTGTTCTCGCTGCTCACTGGCACAGACTCAAGCAGTTTGATGTCTTAAACCTGTTTCTATTTCTTCTCTTCCAATTTGCTCATTGTTATCTGTTGTGATGAGCATTTTCCACCTCACAAGCACATTATTTGTTCTCAGAACAGCCGAGGGTACGTCCTGACAAAATATGACTGGATGTCTGTCCAAAAACTCTGACTTGGCACCACTCACTGTCATGAAATGAGGCACATCTCTTTCCAGCTCTCACAGGATATCTGCTGATAAGCTTGAAATTCATTGAAAGTGAAAACATAAGGTGATTGGACCTAAATGGATCATACTGAAGCTTATTTTCTTCACAGGTCTCCTCATTATAGGAAGGAAGTGGAAGCTTTAGAGAGGGGGTAGACGAGATTTATCAGGATGCTGCCTGGATTAGAGAACATGTCTTATGAGAAAAAGTTGAGTGAGCTAGGATAAAGGAAGGAGAGATGACTTGATAGAGGTGCAGGAGACAAGAAACATTGATGGAATGTAGAGCCTCTGTCTTTTTCCCAGGGTGGCATTGGCAAATATGAGAGGACAGAATTTTGAGGTGTTTGGAGGAAAGCATAGGGTTGATGTTAGAGGTTTTTTTGTTCTACACAGTGGTGAGTGCACAGAAAGCTCTGCCAGGGATAGAGGCAGAGACAATAGGGAGGTTTAACAGACTCTTAGATATTCACATGGATGACAGAAAAATGGACAGCTATGTGGAAGGGAGGCACTTAATTGAACTTGAAATAGAAAGGAAGAAAGACTGGCTTTGTTTGTCACATGTACATCAAAACATCAGAATACACAGCGAAATGCATCGTTTACTTCAACGACCAAAACAGTTTGATGATGCGCCAGGGGCAGCTCGCAAGTGTCAGCAACAGAACACACCCTCAACTTACTACTCCTAATTCATACTTCTCTTGGAATGTGGGAGGAAACCGGAGCATTCAGAGGAAACCCACAGTCACAGGGAGGTTTAAAGGTTGGCACAACATCATGGGCCGAAGGGCTTGAACAGCGCTGTAAAAAAACATACTATTTAACAACAAGATGATACTTTGAAGATCCTAACACTAACTGCTTGTGCAAATTAAAACATCAATTATTGTGAATGAAGATGGGCTGTTCTAATTTGTCTTGCAGTACTGCAATACTCAGTATTTATAGTGGCAGCATGTAATCTGCGAAGGTAAAAAAAAACACAAAAGATACCTCATCTTTAAAGATACAGAATGCTGACTAGTTAATAACCCCTTATGAGAACAAAGAAAGACTGTCTGGAGTCTCTGGGCATCACTGGTAAGAACACTTAGCAAGTCCTGTGAATACAGGATCATCTCCCTGAATAGAGAACATTCTATTTTGTTAGACAAATACTGGACCATAAATCTATATGTAGCACCTCAGCCCCACCTTCTCAAAGGAAGCACCTCAGCTCCACCTCAGGAATTATATGCTGACTTAAAAGGGCTAGAACCTAACTGACTTATTGGCAACTTGACAAGTCGCTCTGTGAGAATAATGTATGAACGAAGAAGTGTTTGTTCCATGAGAAGCTTCTTAGTCTACCCTTATCTGTATGTGCTAACAATGTACATCAACAGCTCCAAACAGTATTCTGGGCTGACTTGGCTGCAGATTTTCTCAAGTTCAGTGAGTAGAGATTCTGCGTTGCCAACTGAGAATCCAAGCTTACTAATAAACAGTATGTACTTTTAAGTAAATTGTGTTTGACAGTTATTCTCTGGGTCTGAAACAAAAGGCTTCTGGTAGAGAGGCAGATTAACATCTTGGTGCTGTGAGCAGGGTCCAAATATATGGTGGACCCCTCGCCGAAGTTGAATAAGTGGACAGAATAAGTTGGGGTGAATCAGAGACGACAGGCCCACAAAGTAAGTTTTAACCTTGGTTCCTCTCTGCTCTCTGACGACTCTGTTTGTTCCCTCATTTTGGTGGCTAAAATCCACTGACGGGATCCAAAGGGAATAGCAAATCAAGACAGGCTGTTCGAGTCCCCTGGAATAGTACATCAAGATGGGCAGTTCGTATCTCCCGGAATAGTGAATCAAGATGGGTGGTTCATGTCCCCTGGAATCGATGCTTAGACAAAGGGGGGGGGGGAGGGGAGTAGACCGTTATAGAAAATAATAGACAAATATCCAGATAATGAAAAGAAACTGAGACTAATTGTCTAAACATTTGGGAAGACAACTGGCCTGCAGGAGGTACATTTGATTTAAATTTAGTATGGCAGGCAGAACAGAGAATATGGAATGGGAAGGCAGGGAAAGAGTATGGTCGACTGATTGGTCTACGGCGACAAGAGGCAGAAATAAAAGACAGACATATCTTAAATTGTTGGACCGATAACGCTAAGCAAAGAGGGTTAGACATAAAAGAGGCAATCCTAGGAGTGGCAAGAGTTGAGAGCGATTTGTGAAGAATGGGATTAGGGACAGAAACAGACAAAGGAGACGGAGAAAGAAATTGTATCAGAGCCAAAACATACTGGCCCTGGAAGAAATAAAGGGAAAATGGATATGGAAAATAAAAATAATTCTGGGGTACCCCGCCTCTATTCAGACATTACAACCAATTCCCTAAACAATACTGATGATAATTGGGAATGGGTAAGGCTACCTAATAATTCCGCTGTACTACCACAACTGCGACAGCACCAGTTTTACCACGGTCCAGTTCTCCACCCCTATATGGTTCTTGCCCTGGTACCTCAATCGCCAACTCGACAGCCATTGCATTACCACCGACCGATGTAGTTTCTCCAGAACGGTTGGGAAGTCCAATACCTGTTTCTGCCCGCACGCGCAGTCAGACTGGACCTCTCCCGGAGCAGACCCCTGAAAAAGGGCCATTGGTTTTACTGGGACCAATACAGACTCAGTATCAATTGCCCATGACAATCATTCCTAACCCACAAGCCGGTGTGGTGGGACAAGCACCTACCATGCAAATCTATAAGCCCTGGACCCCTTCCAGACTCTGTGGTACACTGAATGCTGCCCCTGACAAGAAGGTTGACCCCCAAGGGTTCTGTAGTTACTTAAGAACTGTCCTGACTATTTATTCTGCTAACTCCCGAGATTTATTCCCTATGGCTATACTCCTACCAATCAGACACGATTCACCATTCGACTCGGACACGGCAACTACGACCAGTTAATTGCAACCGGGCAAACCAAACTACAGATGATTGAAAATACATCGAACACCTTGTCGCATGTTTTGGCCCCCTCCACAGATGTAACGAAGGTCTTAAGAGTGTAAACCCAGGAAAGGTGAGACCCCCGATGATTTCCTAGGACGCTTTAATGCCATTTATTCTGCACGATCGGGAGATCCGCTGTACGCAGCAGGGAACCAGCCCCCACAGTACTGTGCTCTCCTCCTCCATGCCTCAGCCAGCAAGGTGGCCGACAAGGTTAAAGTCAACAATATGAACTGGTCAGAATCCACTCGCGCTTCAGAAAGCCATTTTAAATTAGATAGTAGTTTGCACAGACAAAGTATTTCTCTTTCTGTTGGCGTATGTGATGTTGGCGGGACAATGTCTTTTTTCATGCCTTTACAAGGCGCGAAGCGAGAGAGGGACTGTGTGGCGCGCCACTCCTCACACAGACATTTCGCAGTATTTTTCCCTTTTATTTTACTAGGTTGAGTTGCGATCTCGACACTCAACCTGGCACGGATGGAAAGCGTACTCGGGAGCAGCCCCAACTGGATTCCAACCTGGGGACCTTCGTTCCAGAGTCCGGCGCTGATGTCATTGCGCCACCAGCCGGCCCAAGACAAAGTATTTCTAAGAAAGCTGTAAATCAGATAAAGACGTTCATTATTTATCATTGTAGCTGTATGAACAATCTGTGGCCTTGTCAGAAAGAAGTGTCTCGTTCTGTCTTCCAAAGCAAAACACAGAGGTCATCTAAAGGGAAGAAGTTTATTTAAATTTTAGTACATAACATTTCAGTGAGTGGCAAGAGCAATCTTCTATATTGGAATATTTGCTTTCTTTACTTGTGAGGAAAGGTTGATTTTTGATTTTGTCCAATTCTGAACAAATATAAGGATACTACATGAGGTCCTCCTACAGAACCCCCTTCTCCATTTTTCCCATTCTACCGTGAACCCAGCCGCCATTTTAGAATGCCCTCCTGAGAGTCTAGATTGACCACCCCATGATTGTGCAACAATAAATCACCAACTGACAGAAGTCCAGCCTGACATGACTGACGTCCCCTTCGCTAACCCAGACTTAATCTTCTATGTAGATGGGAGCTCCTTTATAGACAACCAAGGCCAGCGTCATGCAGGCTATGCTGTTGTTTCTGACATAGAAAATGTGGAGTCTGCTTCCTTTCTTTCTTCTTACTCGGCGCAGCACGCTGAACTCCTTGCACTCACTACAGCATGCATCCTAGCCACTGGGAAATCAGCCAACATTTTTACAGACTCTAGATATGCCTTTGGAGTCGCTCATGACTTTGGCCAACTTTGGAAAACTAGGGTTACGTCACCTCCTCTGGTACGCCCACGACTTATAAAATTTACATCGACAACCTCTTGTCCGCCATCTGTCTTCCTTCACAATTGGCCATTATTAAACGCTCTGCACACACTAAAGGTACTACTGAGACTGACCATGGAAACAACAGAGCGGACTCAGCTGCGAAACAAGCTGCTCTGATTGCTCCCCAAATGATAAATCGCCAGGGAAAAACTGATTCCCCCGTTTCCGAATCAAAGGATATGCCTGGAATTGAGAATAAAACATGGAAAACCTACAGCACAATACAGGCCCTTCGGCCCACAAAGGTGTGCCGAACATGTCCTTACCTGAGAAATTACCTAGGGTTACCCACAACCCTCTTTTTTTTCTGAGCTCCATATACCTGTTCAGGAGTGTCTTAAAAGACTCCATTGCATCCACCTCCACCACTGTCACCGGCAGCCCCTTCCACGCACTCACCACTCTCTGCGTCAAAAAACTTACCCCTGAAGTAGTACCTACTTCCAAGCACCTTAAAACTGTGCCCTCTCGTGCTAGCCATTTCAGCCCTGCGAGAAAGCATCTGACTATCCACACAATCAATGCCTCTCATCATCTTGCACACCTCTATCAAGTCACCTCTCATCCTCCTTTGCTCCAAGGAAAAAAGGAGGATCTATTCACTCAACCTATTCTCATAAGGCATGCTCCTTAATCCAAGCAACATCCTTGTAAATCTCCTCTGCACCCTTTCTATGGTTTCCACATCCTTCCTATAGTGAGGCGACCAGAACTGAGGACAGTACTCCAAGTGGGGTCTGAACAGGGTCCAATATAGCTGCAACATTACCTCTTGGCTCCTAAACTCAATCCCACGATTGATGAAGGCCAATGCACCGTATGCTTTCTTAACCACAGAGTCAACCTGCGCAGCAGCCAGCAGCCTTGAGTGTCCTATGGACTCGGACCCCAAGATCCCTCTGATTCCCCATACTTCCAAGAGTCTTACCATTAATACTATATTCTGCCATCATACTTGACCTACCAAAATGAACCACTTCACACTTATCTGGGTTGAACTCCATCTGCCACTTCTCAGCCCAGTTTTGCATCCTATCAATGTTCCGCTTCCCTCCGCACTATCCACAACACCTCCAACCTTTGTGTCATCAGCAAATTTACTAACCCATCCCTCCAGTTCTTCATCCAGGTTATTTATAAAAATCACAAAGAGTAGGGGTCCCTGAGGCACACCACTGGTCACCGGACTCCATGCAGAATATGACCCATCTACAACCACTCTTTGCCATCTGTGGACAAGCCAGTTCTGGATCCACAAAGCAAAGTCCCCTTGGATCCCATGCCTCCTTACTTTCTCAATAAGCCTTGCATGGGTTACCTTGTCAAGTGCCTTGCTGAAATCCATACATACATCTACTACTCTACCATCGTCAATGTGTTTAGTCAATCAGGCTCTTAAGGCATGACCTGCCTTTCACAAAGCCATGCTGACTATTCCTAATCATATTATGCCTCTCCAAATGTTCATAAATCCTGCCTCTCAGGATCTTCTCCATCAACTTACCAACCACTGAAGTAAGACTCACTGGTCTATAATTTCCTGGGCTATCTCTAATCCCTTTCTTGAATAATGGAATAACATCCAGGATGTGCGTGTTTTACAGAGGGATGCCTCTGAAAAACAGAAAGCCCCCTGGGAATCGGCTGGATGTTTTTACTCACCAACCGAGGACTTCTGGCTTACTCCTGCCTGTCAGGTCTGCATACCTGAAACTATACTGGGCTATATTGTAGATTTTGTCTATACCAATACTCACCTTGGCAAGGAGGGAAAGGTAAGGCAATGTTTGGAATCGTGGTGGAACCCGGACCTGGAGAAAGTAGCAGAGAATGTTGCCAGGCGATGTCTGATATGCCAAGACCATAACCCAGGAAAAGGCACCCCATGCCCAAAGGGATATACCCCAGTGCCAAAATACCCTTTCTGCCAACTACAACTCGATTTTATCGAATTACCATGTGTGCACTGCTGTAAGTATCGTCTTGCAATTCTTGATAATTTTTAGTAAATGGATGGAAGCATATCCCACCACAGATAACAAAGCCAATACTGTGGTGCGTACTTTGTTGAAAGAAATCATTCCCTCTTTGATGGTTGGTACATTCGACACCTTCCCCCTGCCCCCGGAAAAAGCCATCCGATGGGGAGGTCAGACATCATGGCCCCCCACCATTGTCAGATCTGACCAACCAGCAAATAATATCTGCTACTGTAATTTCAAAGGTAAGAAGACTTACTTTCTGGGCAATAGCACCTGTGCCATTTATACAATGCCAAACCACCTCGCCCCCTGAACGGAACTCAATGGGTTTGTGAGGAAAGGGCCCACTGGCGGCTCATAGGAGATAGCTAGCCGATGGGACACCCAACAGGAGAGCAGAAGTTGGATGGGATGCTGCTTCCTGGCTTACCTTGTACCCCATATGCGAATGCTGAAAACCCTGGACCAGCACCCTTCCCTTCTACAGCAAAAGCAAGGAATCTCACAACCAGAGCGCATCTGGATGACAGCCTTCCCCTTCTACGGGGCAGCCCACAATTCAAGGGAAATCATCAACCTGGATGCAGTTTTGGAGGAGATGGCCAATAGCACCGCTAAGGCCATGGATGGCGTCCAGGATCAGGTGACGGCCATTACCGCTGAAATGATGGTGCTAAGATAGACTATTTTACAAAACTGAGTGGCCTTTGATTTTGTTCTGGCTGAAAAAGGAGATGCATTTGCCGTTATAGGACAAGAGTGCTGCACCTACATCCCAGATGAATCAGAGAACATCACCTCTCTTTCCGTTCACATTCAAAAGGAGGTTAATAAAATCTGGAAAATCCGGGCCGACCTGCATGGCTTTAGGTCAAAAGGGGGATGGTGACCCTTTAATGGCATGTTTGCAGGATGGAGCGGTATAATGCTACATTACGCTATCATCATTGCAGGAGTACTCATACTTATTGCACTTTTCTGATGTTTATGGTCCCTAGTCAGCCGGTGCTTTTGCCCTACACCCACAGGGGTATTTATACAAAGAGTCCGCCAAGAAAAAAGGGGACCTCAGAGAGACCGAGGTGCAAATGATGAGAATGGAGACTACGATGACACAGAAAGCCCTTCAGCCTATCCTATGGGTTATTACCCACCCTCCCTACACGAATATGAAAATTAAGATGTACAACAACCCCGACATTGATAATCCTGGTTGTCATGCAATGACAAAAGGAGGGAATGAGGAATTATTTGCAGAATTAAAGGGCTAGAACCTAACTGACTTGACAAGTCTTGCTCTGAGAATAATGTATGAACAAAGAATTGTTTGTTCCATGAGAAGCTTCTCGGTCTACCCTTATCCGTATGTGCTAACAATGTACATCAACAGCTCCAAACAGTATTCTGGGCTGACTTGGCTGCAGATTTTCTCAAGCTCGGTGAGCAGAGATTCTGTGTTGCCAACTGAAAACGTAAGCTTGCTAATAAACAGTATGTACTTTTAAGTAAACAGTTATTCCCTGGGTCTGAACCTAAAGACCTCTGGTAGAGAGGCAGATCAACACACCTTCTCAGAGGTTGCATCTCAGCGCCACCTTCTCAGAGGCAAATACAGATGGGGAAGAAATGCAGCAATTAACAATTGCACCCTGAGAAATGAATAAAAAAATACAGATGCATCTTGATCCCAAGATGAAAAATTAAAAAAACATTAAAATAGCTGATGTAAAGTCGAATGCAAATTACGAAAAATGAAGTATTTTAAAGGATTTTAAACTTTTACAAAAAGAACACAATTTATGCAAAACAATGTGATCAAAATGGTCTAAGCTAAACTGTTGGTAATTACGGTTTTGCTGGTTGGTTCAAGAAGTGAATAGTTGTAGGAAAGTATAAACATAAAAAAGTCTGCAGATGCTGGAAATCCAAGCAACACACAAAATGTTGGAGGAACTCAGCAGGTCAGGCAGTATCCATGGAGAAGAATATAGAGTTGATATTTTGGGGCGAGATCCTTAACATTTTTGTGAAAGCTTGTACATAAAATTTCTCCAATGGAAGACTGTCAATTATAAAGGAAAAAGAAAAACATGGTGTGTTGTTCATTACCTTGGCAGCCATGACCCTTTTTACAACCAATGTTGGAAAGTCTGGAAAAACATCAGTTACTTAAAGCAAGGTCCACACACCCAAAAACTCGTTCATCTGCTGCTTGAAAGGTAAATGCTGAAGGGCAAGAGAGAATACTTCCTGAGGAGACTGAGGTCCTTTGGAATATACAGGCCTCTCCTTCACATGCTCGCACTGTTGTCACCAGTACAATCTTTATTGCAGTGGTCTGCTGGGGCAATGGCATCAACACAGGTGATGCCAACAGGCGCAATAAACTGATTAAAAAAGCTGATTCTGTTATTGGAGTCAAACTGGACATACTGCAGGCTGTGGTGGAACAAAGGACCCAATGGATAATCCTGGCAATTCTGGACAATGTTTCTCACCCTCTGCATACCACCTTGGCTGAACAGAGGCGCACTTATAGTAATAGACTGAGAGAACCGCACTGCTCCAAAGAGCACTATATGAGGTCATTCTTACCCTCGGCTATTAGGCTCTATAAAGAGCAAACCTATAGCTGGTGAAGTGATCACGCCCTCTTGTTAGACTTTTTGAGGTAACTTTTTTTTTATTCTTTCTTACTTCTCTTCTGATATTTGTATATCTGTGCACTTGTAATGTTACTGTGACACTGTAATTTCCCTTGGGATCAATAAAATATCTACTTATAACCTTATAACCATATAACAATAACAGAACGGAAACAGGCCATCTCGGCCCTTCTAGTCCGTGCCGACCCTAGTCCCATCGACCTGCACTTAGCCCATAACCCTCCATTCCTTTCCTGTCCATATATCTATCCAATTTAACTTTAAACAACAACATAGAACCTGCCTCAACCACTTCTGCTGGAAGCTCGTTCCACACAGCTACCACTCTCTGAGTAAAGAAGTTCCCCCTCATGTTACCCCTAAATTTTTGTCCTCTAACTCTCAACCCATGTCCTCTTGTTTAAATCATCCCCACTCTCAATGGTAAGTCTGACCATGTCAACTCTATCAATCCCCCTCATAATTTTAAACACCTGTATCAAGTCCCCCCTCAACCCTCTACGCTCCAAAGAATAAAGACCTAACTTGTTCAACCTTTCTCTGTAACTTAGGAGATGAAACCCAGGCAACATTTTAGTAAACCTCCTCTGTACTCGCTCAATTTTATTGACATCTTTCCTATAATTCGGTGACCAGAACTGTACACAATACTCCAGATTTGGCCTTACCAATACCTTATACAAATTCAACATTACCTCCCAACTCCTATACTCAATGCTCTGATTAATAAAGGACAGCAAACCAAAAGCTTTCTTCACCATCCTATCCACATAAGATTCCATCTTCAGGGAACTATGCACCATTATTCCTAGACCCCTCTGCTCTACAGCATTCTTTAATGCCCTACCATTTAGCATGTATGTCCTCTTTTGATAGTTCTACCAAAATGTAGCACCTCACATTTTTCTGCATTAAACTCCATCTGCCATCTTTCAGCCCACTCTTCTAACTGGCCTAAATCTCTCGGCAAGCTTTGAAAACCTACCTCATCATCCACAACACCACCTATCTTAGTATCATTTGCATACTTACTAATCCAATTTACCACCCCATCATCCACATCATTAATATATATGACAAACAACATTGGACCCAGTACAGATCTCTGAGGCACACCACTAGACACCGTCCTCCAATCTGACACACAGTTATCCACCACTACTCTCTGGTGTCTCCCATCCAGCCACTGCTGAATCCATTTTACTACTTTCATATTTTTGCCTAACGATTGAACCTTCCTAAATAACCTTCCATGTGGAACCTTGTCAAAGGCCTTACTGAAGTCCATGTAGACAACATCCACCGTTTTACCCACAACTTTCTCAGTAACCTCATCAAAAAATTCAATAAGATTTGTCAAATTGACCTTCCACGCACAAATCCATGTTGACTGTTCCTAATCAGACCCTGTCTATCCAGATAATTATATATACCATCTCTAAGAATACTTTCCATCAGGTTACCCACCACTGACGTCAAACTCACAGGCCAATAATTGCCAGGTTTACTCTTAGAACCCTTTTTAAACAATGGAACAACATGAGCAATACGCCAATCCTCTGGCACCATCCCCGTTTCTAATGACGTTTGAAATATTTCTGTCAGAGCCCCTGCTATTTCTACACTAATGTCCCTCAAGGTCCTAGGGAATATCTTGTCCGGACCCAGAGACCTATCCACTTTTAAATTCCTTAAAAGTGCCAGTACTCCCTCTTCTACAATTGTCATACTTTCCATAACTACCCGACTTGTTTCCTTTACCTTACACAATTCAATATCCTTCTCCTTAGTGAATACCAAAGAAAAGAAGTTGTTCAAAATCTCCCCCATCTCTTTTGGCTCCGCACATAGCCGCCCACTTTGATTCTCCAAGGGACCAATTTTATCCCTCATTATCCTTTTGCCACTAACATAACTGTAGAAACTCTTTGGATTTAATTTCACCTTACTTGCCAAAGCAGCCCCGTATCTTCTTTTAGCTTTTCTAATTTCTTTCTTAAGATTCTTTTTACATTCTTTATATTCCTCGAGTACCTCATTAACTCCAAGCTGCCTATATTTATTGAAGATCCCTCTCTTTTTCTAAACCAAGTTTCTAATACCTCTTGAAAACCATGGCTCTCTCAAAGTTTTAACCTTTCCTTTCAACCTAACAGGAACATAAAGATTCTTAACCCTCAAAATTTCACCTTTAAATGACCTCCATTTCTCTGTTACATCCTTCCCGTAAAACAAATTTTCCCAATCCACGCCTTCTAAATCCTTTCGTATCTCCTCAAAGTTAGCCTTTCTCCAATCAAAAATCTCAATCCTAGGTCCAGTCCTATCCTTCTCCATAATTACACTGAAACTAATTGTACTGTGATCACTGGACCCGAAGTGCTCCCCAACAAATACCTCCGTCACCTGCCCTGTCTCATTCCCTAACAGGAGATCCAACACTGCCCCTTCTCTAGTTGGTACCTCTATGTATTGCTGCAAAAAACTATCCTACACACATTTTACAAACTCCAAAATATCCAGCCCTTTTACAGAATGGGCTTCCCAGTCTATGTGTGGAAAATTAAAATCTCCCACAATCACAACCTTGTGCTTACTACAAATATCTGCTATCTCCTTACAAATTTGCTCCTCCAGTTCTCAGTCCCCATTAGGTGGTCTATAATACACCCCTATAAGCGTCATAACACCTTTCCTATTCCTCAGTTCCACCCAAATAGCCTCCCTAGACGAGTCCACTAAATACCCTGCCAGAGCACCGCTGTTATATAATCTCTGACAGGCAATGAAACACCTCCCCCTCTTGCCCCTCCTATTCCATCACATCTGAAGCAACGAAATCCTGGAATATTTTGTTGCTGATCACACCCCTCCTGCAACCACGTTTCACTAATAGCTACCACATCATACTTCCAGGTATCAATCCATGCTCTAAGCTCATCCATCTTTTTCACAATGCTCCTAGCATTAAAATAGATGCATTTAAGAAACTCTCCACCTCCCACTCTCTGTTTATCCTTAATTGAGCAAACAACTTTGTTATCTTTTTCTTCCTTTTCCCCTACATAAACCTCCCCTCTCCTAGTCTCCTTAATTTGATTCCCTCCCCCCAACCATTCTAGTTTAAAGTCACCTCAGTAACCCTCGCAAATCTCCCAGCCAGGATATTGGTCCCCTTAGGATTCAAGTGAAACCTGTCCCCTTTGTACAGGTCACGCCTGCATCAATAGTGGTCCCAATGATCCAAAAACCAGAATCCCTGCCCCTGCTCCAATCCCTCAGCCACACATTTATCCTACATCTCATTGCATTCCTACTCTCACTGTCGCGTAGCACAGGCAGTAATCCCGAGATTACTACCTTTGATGTCCTTTTTCTCAACTCCCTTCCTAACTCCCTATATTCTTCTTTCAGGACCTCTTCAATGACCTATGTCATTGGTACCACAACCTCTGGCTCCTCTCCTTCCCACTTCAGGATCTCTTGGACGCAATCAGAAACATCCCGGACCCTGGCACCAGGGAGACAAACTACCATCCGGGTCTCCTGACTTCGTCCACAGAATCGTCCATCTGACCCCCTAACTATAGAGTCCCCTATTACTACTGCCCTCCTCTTCCGTTCCCTATCCTTCTTAGCTACAGGGCTGGACTCTGTGCCGGAGGCACGGCCAGTGTTGCTTCCCCCAGGTAGGCTGTCCCCCGCAAAAGTACTCAAACCCCGGAGTACTTATTTTCAAGGGACACAGCCACAGCGGTACTCTCTATTACCTGATTCTTCCTATTCCCCTTCCTAACCTTGACCCACTTGTCTGCCTCCTGTAGCCCCGCTGTGACCACCTGCCTGTAACTTCTGCCTATCAATTCCTCACTCTCCCTGATAAGACGAAGGTGATTGAGCTGCAGCTCCAGTTCCCTAACGCAGTCTCTTAGGAGCTGCATCTCGACGCACCTGGTGCAGATGTGGACGTCCGGGAGGCTGGGAGACTCCACCACCTCCCACATTCGGCACTGAGAACAACAAGCTGCCCTCACGCTCATACTTCCCCCTCTCTTCAAATAACAGTGAAAAAAAAAATGAGTAACCAAACCCTCTTCACCTCGCCCGTTTAGCCAAAGCCCTTAAGCTCTTCACTCTACTTCCCAGTTCTTTTTCAAAAGATGCCACACAATCTTTTACATGGAGGAAGACTGCACCTTGATTTAAACTCTCATCAGCATGTCAGCACCTCAACGATGCAGTTGCCCATCAATAATGCATCTAGGGCCTCTGGCCTGGGACTTGGAACTGGTAAACTTCTAAAATCAGGGATAAAAACTGGGTCTATTTAGCCAATAATAATACTGTGGTTTGCTTGGAGATGTGGGATGAAAGATCACAGCTATCACTGAAACCAAAATTGATAAATGGTACCAATGAGTGCAAGGAATGCCATCCCATCTTTTCACAGCTACCATCAGCCAGGAGGTCTCAAACCACCAAGTCAAGTACAGCGACTTCCTTTCAGCCATCCAATTCTTGAACCAACCGGCAAAACCCTAATCATCATTATGGACCCCCACCATCCAGGCCACGCTCTCTTCTCGCTGCCACCATCAGAGAGGTGGTACAGGAGCCTCAGGACCCACACCACCAGGTTCAGGAACAGTTATTACCCCTCACCATCAGGCTCTTAACCCAGTGTGGATAACATCACTCACCTCAACAATGAGCTGATTCTACAACCCACAGACTCACTTTCAAGAAATTTACAGCGATTTATTTATTTCTTTTTCTTTTTTTTTCTATTTGCAGAGTTTGTCTTGTGCACATTGGTTGCTTTGTCAGTCTTTTTGTGTAGTTTTTCATTGATTCTATTGTAATGTGAATGCTTGTAAGAAAATGAATCTCAGGGTAGTATATGGTGACATATATATATTTTGATAATAAATTTCTTTTGAAACTTTGAGCAGCTTAGCAATGTTATGAACACTGATCACATTGCACTAAAATGGACTTTGTGTTTTGTTCTAATTGTGAGCTTCTTGTGAAAATTTATATTATTTACTGTGTATAGTTTCGCTTTTCTTGTGAATACTGCCTACATGATGCTTTCTGTCTGTGATGCTGCGACAAGTCAGTTTTCATTGCACCTGTGTGTTCATGGTTGCAGATGACAAGAAACTTGACTTTGATCAGAAGACAATCCAGAATACCCTTTCTTGCTTATTTTGATGTAGCTGCATTTGGTGTCAATGCTATTCCTAGCCAGAGCACAACAACTTATAATTATCCCCATTAAACTCGAGCCTAGTGACAACCGGTAACCTGCATGGCTTTATGAAAATCAACAGCATGTAATTATCCTCCACTCACTGCATTTTCTGCAGGAGTCAGCCCATTCTTACTAATGGAGGCTGCTGTCACTTTGGTTTTCAGTCTATTTCCTTCAGTTTTTCAAGACTCCTGAGTAAACTGTTTGATGTGACACTGATATATGCTCAGTCTTGATTGTCGATTGGCTGAAAAAAATTGTCAATAAGAACAGAGGCCCTCTGTTGGTTGGGATCAACCATGGATGTTACGTCCCAGCTGTCTACATCGTTGGTGCAGTGTCACAAGCCAATATGCAAGCCAGAACAGTACAATATGGAGAGCAAGCTGTTACCCATGCAGCAGACTTCCCCTCTCCATGCACTGGCATCACCACGATCACACAAATCACGGACCAGTTCATCAGTAATGGCCCTGACTAGAAGCAAAGAGAGGTGTTCTTGACATGATTTCCGGCTGCCAAGAACTGCTTCATGAGAGGAAACTTAAGAAAAGGCAGTCAAATATTGATGTCTACTTGAAGAAAAAGCCAAAGGCAGAGGAGGACTCATAGCTGGTCCCGTTAAGATTTAACCACCACCTGCTTCCTCCACTGATGCTGCGAGGTGTTAATGCTACAATGGGTTGTTGCTCCACCAATGTACAGGTCACTCCACAAATTACTGTGTATACATAAAATATCATACATCTTGGGTTTGATTTTTTAAAATCAGGCACCCATGTCCATTTACACAATGTCTATTTACCTCCTCAGCATTAAGCTTGGTCTGAGTGCATCTACCACTTCCTCTGGCATCTTGGTACTGCAGCATTATGACTATTAGCCATTCTTAGATTACATCTATTATAATTGTTCCATGCACTTAAATCTAAATTCTCTAACTTATTGAATTCTCTGATCAATTTTATAAAGACAATCCTTTGATCTCACAGTCTACCTTTTCATAGCCCTTGGATCTCATATCTACCTGCACTGCGCTTTCTCTGTACCTGTAGCACCTGTTATTGTTTTTACCTTTGTACAACATCGATGAACACCATAAGACCATAAGATATAGGAGCAGAATTAAGCTATTTGGCTCGTCAAGTCCACTCCACCATGGCATCATGGCTGATCCAATTTTCCTCTCAACCCCAATCTCCTGCGTTCCCCCTGCATCCCTTCATGCCCTGACCAATCAAGGATCCACCAACCTCTGCCTTAAATATACTTAAGACTTGGCCTTCACAGCTGCCTGTGGCAATGAATTCCACAGATTTACTGCACTCTGGCTGAGGAAATTACTCCTCAGCTCTATTCTAAAAGGACACCCCTCTATTCTGAGACTGTATCCTCTGGTCATAGACACTCGCACCATAGAAAACATTCTATCAAGGCCTTTCATCATTTGGTAGGCTTCAATTAGGACACCCCTCATTCTCCTGAATTCCAGTGAGTACAGGCCCAGACCCACCAAACATATGACGTTTAATCTTGTAATCATTTTCGTGAACCTCCTTTGAACCCCCTCCAATTTTAGCACATCCTTTCGAAGGTAATGGGACCAAAACTGCTCACAATATTCCAAGTAAGATCTCACAGTGCTTTATAAAGTCACAACATTATGTCCTTGCTTTTATATTCTAGTCCGTTTGAAATGAATGCTAACATCACATTTGCCTTCCTCACCACAGACTCAACCTGCAAATTAACCTTTAGGGAATGCTGCACAAGGACTCCCCAATCCTTTGCGCCTTAGATTTTTGTATTTTCTTTGCACTTAAACAAAAGCCAACCCGTTCATTTCTTCTACCAAAGTGCATAACCATACACATCCTGACACTGTATTCCATCTGCCACTTCTTTTCCCATTCTCCTAATCTGTCTAAGTCCTTCTGTAGCCTCCCTATTTCCTCAGAGCTACCTTCCCCTCCACCCATCTTCCTATCGTCTGCAAATTTGCAACAAAGCCATCAATTCCATTATCCAAATCATTAGCATATAATGTAAAAAGAGTCAATCCCAACACAGACACCTATGGAACACCACTAGACACTGGCAGCCACCTGGCAGCTCCCTTTATTCCCACTCTTTGTCTCCAGCCAATTGGCCACTGCTTTATCCGTGCTGGAATCTTCCCTGTAATACCATGGGCTTGTAGCAGTGTCATGTGTGGTAACTTGTCAAAGGCCTTCTAAAAGTCCAAGTATACAACATCAACCAATTTCCCCCTCTGTCTATCCTGTTTGTTATTTAGAAACCACAGAAACCATAGAATTCCAATAGATTTGTCAGGCAAGATTTTCCCTTGAGGAAACCACGCTGATTATGGCCTATTTTATCATGTGCTTCCAAGTAACCTGAAACCACATCCTTAATAATCGACTCCTACATCTTCCTAACTATGGAGGTCAGACTAACTGGCCTATAATTTCCTTTCTTCTGCCTCTCTTCCTTCTTGAAGGGTGGAATGACATTTGAAATTTTCCAGTCTTCCTGAACCATTCCAGAATCTAGTGATTCTTGAAAGATCATTCCTCATGCCACCACAATGTCATCAGCCACCTCTTTCAGAACCGTGGGGTGTGGACAGTCTGGTCCAGGTGACTTATGTACCTTCAGACCTTTCAGCTTCACAAGAACCTTGTGTCTAGTTATGGTAATTTCAAAACTTCATGATCTCTGACACCTGGAACTTCCACTATAGTGAAGAGAGAAGGAAAATACTTATTTAGTTCATCAGCCATTTCCTTGTCCCCTATTACTACCTCTCCAGCATCATTTTCCAGCAGTCCGATATCCACTCTTGCCTCTCTTTTACACTTTATGTATCTGAAGAAACTACTGGTATCATCTTTAATATTATCGGTTAGCTTACATTTATATTTCATCTTTACCTTCTTAATGATTTTTTTAACCTTCTGTTGGTATTTAAAAACTTCCCAATCCTCTAACTTCCCACTAATTTTTGCTGTATTATATGTCCTCTCTTTGGCTTTTATGTTGGCTTTGACTTCCTTTGTTAGCCCTGGTTGTGTCATCTTGCTTTAAGAATACTTCTTCCTTTTAGGGATGTATATATTCAGTCCCTTCTGAATTGCTTTCATAAATTCCAGTCACTGCTGCTTTGCCATCATCCCTGCCAGTGTTCTTTTGCAACCAATTCTGGCCAACTCCTCTCTCATGTCTCTGTAATTCCCTTTACTCCACTGTAATACTAATACATCTGACTTTGGCTTCCCTTTGTCAAATTTCAGGGTGAATTCAATCATATGATCACTTGCCCCAAAGGGTTCTTTTACCTTAAACTCTCTAATCAATTCTGGTTAACGGCAAAACATCCAATCCAAAACAGCTGATCCCCTAGTGGGCTCACCCACAAGCTGCTCTAAAAAGCAATCTCGTAGGGATTCTAGAAATTATCCCTCAGGATAATGTCCCACAGCAACCCGATTTTCCCAACCTACCTGCATATTGAAATCCTCCATGAGCATTGTCCTTTTAGCATGCATTTTCTATCTCCCATTGTAACTTGTAGAGTATATTCTTACTACTGTTTGGGGGTCTGCGTACAACTCCCATCAGGATCTTTTTACCCTTGCAGTTCTTTAGCTTTATCCACAACAATTTAACATCTTCCGACCCTAAGACACCTTTTTCTAATGACTTAATTTCATTTTTTATAACCAACAAAGCCACGCCACCCCTCTGCCTTCCTGCCTATCCTTTCAATACAATGTGTATTTTTGGACATTAAAGTCCCAGCTATAATCTTCTTTCATCCATGATTCAGTGATGCCTACATCATACACGTCGATCTGTAACTGTGCTACAAGTTCATCTACCTTATTCCATATACTGCATGCATTCAAATATAACACCTTCAGTCCTCTATGCACCTTTTTCGATTCTGTCTGCATCTTACATTGCAACTCGTCCTGTTTGACTGCAATTTTGCCCTATCATCAGCCTCTCCTTGCTAGGAGCCTGATTCGAGTACTGCACAGACGCAACAGAAGCATTCCCGGGCAGGTCTGGCAAAGATATTTAAAAACCCAGTCTCTATAAAAGGAGGTACCCCCTAGTGGAGTAGTTATCGTCGGAGTAGTCTAAGGCAGAGTAATAAGGCTTTGGTCAACAGGGCTTCGGCGAGAAAAGGCAGAGGCAAGGCAAGTAGATAAATTCATTCCTTATTTCACTCTAGAGAGAATAGGGGGAATGTCTACAGAGCCAGTATTCTGTTCTGGGTATCAGATGTGCGATTTCTAGGAGATTCCAAGCCTCCCTGATGGCCACATCTGTGCCAGATGCATCGAGATGCAGCTCCTTAGAGACCGTGTTAGGGAACTGGAGCTGCAGCTCAATGACCTTCGATTTGTTCGGGAAAGTGAAGAGGTGATAGACAGGAGCTACAGGGAGGCAGTCACCCCAAGGCTACAGGAGACAGATAAATGGGTGACTGTCAGGAGAGGGAAGGGAGAACATCAAACCGTGGAGAGCACCCTTATGGCCATCCCCCTGAACAATAAGTACTCCATTTTGAGTACTGTTGAGGGGCAAGCGACCTACCTGGGGGAAGCAACAGCAACCATGCCTCTGGCACTGAGTCGGGTCCTGTGGCTCAGAATGGGAGGGAACTGAAGAGGATGGCAGTAGTAAAGGGTCTCTATAGTCAGGGGGGCAGATAGGTGATTCTATGGGTGCAAAAAGGAAACACGATGGTTGCTTGCCTCCCAGATGCTAGGGTCCGTGATGTTTCTGAACGCGTCCACAATATCC
This sequence comes from Mobula birostris, assembly GCF_030028105.1. Lineage (NCBI taxonomy): Eukaryota > Metazoa > Chordata > Chondrichthyes > Myliobatiformes > Myliobatidae > Mobula > Mobula birostris. The sequence continues at coordinate 38,247,176 of NC_092400.1, read as the reverse complement.
TGAAAAGGGAGGGTGAGCAGCCAGAAGTCGTGGTGCACACTGGTACCCACGACACAGGTAGAAAAGGGGAGGAGGTCCTGATAAAGGAATACAGGGAGTTAGGAAAGAAGCTGAGAAGCAGGACCTCAAAGGTAGTAACCTTGGGACTGCTGTGCCACGCGACAGTGAGGATAGGAATAGAATGAGGGGGCAGTTGTGGTTGAAAAATTGGAGCAGGAACCAGGGATTCAGAATTCCAGATAATTGGGATCTCTTCTGGGGCAGGTGGGACCGACACAAAAGGGATCATTTGCACCTGAATCTGAGGGGGACCAATATTCTTGTGGGCAGGTTCACTAGAGCTGTTGGGAGTGGTTTAAACTGATAAGGTGGGGGATGGGAATCAGTGTGATAGAGCTGAGGAACAGCCAGCAGGTTTACAAGTAGATGATGGGTGTAACATGAATGAAAGGAAGGACAAGCCAATGACTGGGAACAAATGTAGACAGAGCAGAGTTAAATTGTACCACAGAGGCAAAATTCAAAAGGGCAAAGAGTGCAGGACTGAAGCTGCTGTATTTAAATGCACATAGCATTTGAAATAAGGTCGATGAACTTGTGGAACAATTAGAGATTGGTCAGTATGATGTTGTGGGCATCACTGAGTCGTGGCTGAAAGCAGGCCACAGTTGGGAGCTTAATATCAAAGGATATACTTTGTATAGAAAGGACAGGCAGGAAGACATAGACAGTGGTGTGGTTCTGTTGGTAAGAGATGGAATTCCAACTTTGGAAAGGGGTGACATAGGGTCAGAGAATGTCGAATCTTTGGATAGAGTTCAGAAACTGCATGGGTTAAAAAACCATTATGGGAATCCTATATAGGCCTCCAAATAGCAGCCACTATGTGGGGTTGATATTGCAAAGCGAGCTGGAAAAGGCATTTAATAAGGGTAATGACACAATTGTAATGGGGGACTTCAGTATGGAAGAGGATTGGGAAAATCTGGTTGGTGTCAGATCGCAAGAGAGGGAATTTGTTGAATGCCTGAGATGGCTTTTTAGAGCAGTTTGTGCTTGAGTCTGCTCAGGGAAAGGCTATCTTAGATTGGGTGTTGTGTAATAACCCAGATCTTATGAGGGAGCTTAATGTAAAGGATCCCTTAGACAGTGATCATAATGTTTAAATTCATACTGCAACTTGAGAGGGAGAAGCACAAGTCACATGTATCAGTATCTCGATGGAATAAAGGGAATTACAGAGGCATGAGAGAGGAGCTTGCCCTGGTGGATTAGAGGAAGAGACTGGTGGGAATGATGGCTGAAGTTTCCTGGAATAGTTCACAGGGCACAGGATAGATATGTCCCACAGAAGTTGTTGTTCTCAAATGGCAGGGGTAGGCAACTATGGCTGACAAGGAAAGTTAAGGACTGCATAAAAGGCAAGGAAAGGGCATATAAGGTAGCAAAAGTCAGTGGGAAGTTGGATGATTGGAAAGCTTTTAAAATCTAACAAAAGGCAACTAAAAGGCTATAGGAAGGGAAAAGATGAAATATGAGGCAGACTAGCCAATAATATAAAGCCAGATAACAAAAGTTTTTTTCAGTTATATAAAGAGTAACAGGGAGGTGAGAGTTGATATTACACCACTGGAAAATGATGCTAGTGAGGTACTAAAGAGGAACAAAGAAATGGCAGATGAACTTAATGAGTATTTTACATCAGTCTTCACTGTGGAAGACACTAGCAGTGCGCTAGAGGTCCGTGAGTGTCAGGGAGCAGGAGTGAGTGCTTTTGCTATTACAAAGAAAAAGTGCAAGACAAATTTAAAGATCTTAAGGTGGATAAGTCACCTGGACCAGATGGACAACATCCCAGAGTTTTGAGAGAGGTTGCTGAAGAGATAACAGATGCATTAATCATGATCTTTCAAGAATCACTTGATTCTGACATGGTCCCAGAGGACAGAAAGATTGCAAATGTCACTCCAATCCTTAAGGGAGAAAGGCACCCTCAGTGGTTGGGAAATTGTTAAGGATGAGGTTTTGGGGTACTTGGAGACTAATGATAAAATATGTCAAAGTCAGCATGGTTTCTGTCAAGGGAAATCTTGCCTGACAAATCTGTTAAGAGTTCTTTGAGAAAGTAACAAGCAGGGTGGACAAAGGAGAGGCAGTGGATGTCATTCACTTGGATTTTCAGAAAGCATTTGATAAAGTGAGGCTGCTTAACGAGACAAAATCCTATGGCGTTACAGGAAAGATACTGGCAAGGACAGCAGAATGGCTGACAAGCAGGAGGCAGCAGGTGGGAATAAAAACGGCCTTTTTTGATTCTGTGGTAACAAAGGCAGATGCAATATTAGCATTTACTTCAAGGGGAACAGAATATAAAATCGAGATAATGCTGTGCCTTTATAAGACACTAGTCAGGCCTCACTTGGAGTAATTGTCAACAATTTTGGGCCCCATATCTCAGAAAGGAAGTGTTGTTAATGGAGAGAGTGCAGAGGAGGTTCACGAGGATGATTCCGGGAATGAAGGGATTAACATATGAGGAACGCTTAGCAGCTTTGGGCCTGTACTCAGTGGAATTTAGAAGAACGCAGGGGGATCTCACTGAAACCTACTGAATGTTGAAAGGACGAGATAGGGTGGATGTGGAGAGGCTGTTTGCTCTGATGGGGATATCCAGAACTAGACGCCACAGCCTCAAAATTGAGGGGTGATCTTTTAGAACAGAAGGAAGGAGGAACTTTTTTAGCCAGAGTGTAGGAATCTGTGGAATGCTCTGCTACGGACTGCGGTGGAAGCCAAGTTAGTGGGTATATTTAAGGCAGAATTTAACTGTTTCCTGATCAGTCAGGGCATCAAAGGTTATGGAGAGAAGGCAGGTGTATGGGGTAGAGCAGGATCCGGGATCAGCCATGATCGAATGGTGCGGCAGACTTGATGGGCTGAATGGCCTAATTCTGCTCCTATTTTTTGTGGTCTAGTCTCCCCACATTGCCTCTGTTTGTGACCCAACTATCTGATCTTCAGCACTATCACTCCAGTTCCCATCCCACTGACAAATTAGTTTAAACCAACCCAAACAAGTCCAGCCAACATGCCCACAAGGATACTGGACCCCCTTGGGTTCAGCTGTAACCCGTCCCTTTTGTACAGGTCGTACCTTCCCCAAAAGAGATCCCAATGATCCATAAATCTGAGCTCCTGCCCCTGCACCAGTTCCTCAGCCACATATTCACCTGCCGAACCATCCTGTTCTTACTCTCACTGGCAGAAATCCAGAGATTACCACCTTGGATGGAGGTCCTGTACTCTGCAGGTCCTGTTTCTTAGCTCCCTAAAATCTCTCTTCAGAACCTCCTCACTATGTCTACCTATGTCACTGGTGCCAATACGTACCAAGACTTCTGGCTGCTCACCCTCACCCTTGAGAATGCCATGGATCTGATCAGAGACATCTGTGATCCTGGCACCTGGGAGCCAACCTACCCTCCGGGTGTTTCTATCATGGCCACAGAACCTCGTCTCTGTTCCTCTGACTATGGAATCTCCTGTCAACACTGCAGTCTTCTTTCACCTCCGCTCTTCTGAGCCACAGCACCAGACTCAGTGCCAGAGACCCGGTCACTGTGGCTCCCCCGGTAGGTCGTCCCCCTCAATAGTATTTAAAGTTGTATACTTATTGAGGGGAACAGCCACAGGTGTATTCTGTACTGCCTGTGCGTTTCCCCTCCTTCTCCTGACAGTCACCCAGTTACCTGTCTCCTGCAACCTAGGGGTGACTACCTCCAGTAGCATCTATCGCCTCCTCATTCTCCCATACGAGTTGAAAGTCATCGAGCTGCAGCTCCAGTTCCTTACTTTCTCTCAGAAGCTGTAGCTCAGTGCACTTGGAACAGATTTGTTTATCTGAGAGATTGGAAGTGTCCCAGACTTCCCACATCCCACACACGGTACAGGACACTGCCCCTGGAGCCATTCTCACTATACTGTGCACTGATGAATGAGGAATGAACAAATAACAACAGAGAGAGCAACTTACAAGACAATCTACCTCATCCAAACCTGATGAGACAAAGCCACTCTAAAGACTGGCACGCTCACAAGAATGGCCGCTCCCCTTGCACCTGCATTACTTGTGTTTCCCCTTCCTAATCAATCCATCCCTCTTGCCTCACAAACAAGAACGAGGGCAGATACTGGAAATCTGAGCAACGCACACAAAATGCTGGAGGAAGTCAGTAGGCCAGACAGCATGTAGGAAAAGTGTACAGTCGACACTTTGGGCTGAGACCCTTCAGCAGGACTGTTTTTTAAATCTTAAGCGTAGACCTGACCGAAAGGTATCTCTTTTTACGCAATGCCTCTTGCTGATTGGTTGCTCCTCAACTCCGAAAGGCTGCCGCAAAATACAATATTAATGGTAAGACTCTTGGTAGTGTGGAGGATCAGAGAGATCTTGGGGTTGCTCAAAGCAGCTGCACAGGTTGTCTCTGTGGTTACGAAGGTGTACGGTGTATTGGCCTTCATCAATCGTAGCATTGAATTTAGGAGCTGAGAGGTAATGTTGCAGCTATATAGGGTCCTGGTCAGACCCCACTTGGAGTACTGTGCTCAATTCTGTTCGCCTCACTACAGGAAGGATGTGGAAAGCGTGCAGAGGAGATTTACAAGGATGTTGCCTGGATTGTGGAGCATGCCTTATGATGACAGGTTAAGTGAACTTGGCCTTTTCTCCTCGGAGTGACGGAGGATGAGAGGTGACCTGATAGAGCTGTATAAGATGATGAGAGGCATTGATCATGTGGATAGTCAGAGGCTTTTTCCCAGGGCTGAAATGGCTGCCACAAGAGGGCACAGGTTTAAGGTGCTTGGGAGCAGGTACAGAGGAGATGCCAGGGGTTAGTTTTTTTACGCAGAGAGTGGTGAGTGCGTGGAATGGGCTGCTGGCAAGAGACTTTTGGATAGGTACATGGAGCTTAGTAAAATAGAGGACTACGGGTAAGCCTAGTAATTTCTAAGGTAGAGACATGTTCAGCACAGCTTTGTGGGCTGAAGGGCCTGTATTGTGCTGTAGGTTTTCTATGTTTCTATATGTTTCTAAAACTCTGCCTTTGAAATGTCGATCACCACGTGCATTGTCCAACTTACAGGCACTGGAAATAATCCCTATGGATAGCACGCAAAGCAAGGTTCTTTACTGTACACTGGGCACTTGGGACGACACCAAAGACCATTGCAAATTTCTACAGATGTACTGTGCAGAGCATTCTAACAGGTTGCATCATCTATATGGGGAGCAGGGGGGGGGTGGGGGGGCACTGCAAGGATTGGTAAAAGCTGCGGAGTGTTGTCAAATCAGCTCCATCACCGGCCTCCCCACTGTTGAAAGCAATGTCTCAAAAAGTTAGAATCCACATGGCCTCTTTCTCATTGGTACCATCAAGGAGGTGGTACAGGAGGCTGCAGACAGACACTCAATGTTTTAAAACAACTTCTTGCCCTCCACCGGATTTCTACCTCACTTATTTTTTTCTTTTCTCTTTTTGCACTATTATTTTTAATATATATTTCTTATTATAATTTATAGCTTTTTATTGTGTATTGCAGTGTGCTGCAGCCACCACAAAACAACATATTTCACGGAATATGGCAGTGATATCAAACCTGATTCTGATAATAAACAAATGGCGAAGTACTGTGTGGGCACTTGACAATGACCAATACACAGTTCACATGGGCCTTTGACCATGACCGATACACAGTTCATTCACAGTTCATGTGGGCACATGACCGCGACAGAAACACACTTGAATCGCAGTTCACGTGGGCACATGACCGCGACAGATACACATTTCAATCACAGTTCATGACAAAAGAGTCAACCCAACAATGAAGATAGAACTTAAAATCAAATTCCAGTTAAGGGGTGTAAGTTTAAATATTACTCAATGGACAATACACTGCTATTCACATCTGTGTGGTAATTTTGCTGTCCTGTTCTCTTCCCTTTAATTTCTCTCTCTCCTCCCCACTGGATTCAGATTTTACCCCGGCAGCCCTTAGAACCTCAGCTGTCTGACTAATCCTCAACTGTAATTTCAGACAAGTAATATTGACAGAGTTCAGTAACACAAATTGGAACTCATCCACAAACCAGGCATTATACACAGACAGGCTGTTCACTTTTCCAGCCACTAATTTTATATATATATATCTATCTATCAGATTTATATATATTTATTTATATAAGATATATCAGATTTGCAGATCTGCTGATTTTATTAAAAAATGTTTTATTTCACACACCCACAGTATTTTGGTTTTGACCTTTGATCAGAATTGCAGCTTCTGAGGAATGAAAGGTCATTGATCTAAAACATTATCTCTCTCTAGATACTGACCATCCTATCCCCGCTGAGGATTTCAACACATACATCAACTGCAGTATTCTCCTTTAATTTTGGTAGGGCAAAGTGGTGGGGATGGGGAACTGGGGCGGGGGATATAGAAACATAGAAAATAGGTGCAGGAGTAGGCCATTCGGCCCTTCGAGCCTGCACCACCATTTATTATGATCATGGCTGATCATCCAACTCAGAACCCCGCCCCAGCCTTCCCTCCATACCCCCTGACCCCTGTAGCCACAAGGGCCATATCTAACTCCCTCTTAAATATAGCCAATGAACTGGCCTCAACTGTTTCCTGTGGCAGAGAATTCCACAGATTCACCACTCTCTGTGTGAAGAAGTTTTTCCTAATCTCAGTCCTAAAAGGCTTCCCCTCTATCCTCAAACTGTGGCCCCTCGTTCTGGACTTCCCCAACATCGGGAACAATCTTCCTGCATCTAGCCTGTCCAATCCCTTTAGGATCTTATACGTTTCAATCAGATCCCCCCTCAATCTTCTAAATTCCAACGAGTACAAGCCCAGTTCATCCAGTATTTCTTCATATGAAAGTCCTGCCATCCCAGGAATCAATCTGGTTAACCTTCTTTGTACTCCCTCTATGGCAAGGATGTCTTTCCTCAGATTAGGGGACCAAAACTGCACACAATACTCCAGGTGTGGTCTCACCAAGGCCTTGTACAACTGCAGTAGTACCTCCCTGCTCCTTTTCTCGAATCCTCTCGCTATAAATGCCAGCATACCATTCGCCTTTTTCACCGCCTGCTGTACCTGCATGTCCACTTTCAATGACTGGTGTATAATGACACCCAGGTCTCGTTGCACCTCCCCTTTTCCTAATCGGCCACCATTCAGATAATAATCTGTTTTCCTATTTTTGCCACCAAAGTGGATAACTTCACATTTATCCACATTAAATTGCATCTGCCATGAATTTGCCCACTCACCCAACCTATCCAAGTCACCCTGCATCCTCTTAGCATCCTCCTCACAGCCAACACCACCACCCAGCTTCGTGTCATCCGCAAACTTGGAGATGCTGCATTTAATTCCCTCATCCAAGTCATTAATATATATTGTAAACAACTGGGGCCCCAGCACTGAGCCTTGCGGTACCCCACTAGTCACCACCTGCCATTCTGAAAAGGTCCCATTTATTCCCACTCTTTGCTTCCTGTCTGCTAACCAATTCTCCACCCACACCAATATCTTACCCCCAATACCGTGTGCTTTAAGTTTGCACACTAATCTCCTGTGTGGGACCTTGTCAAAAGCCTTTTGAAAATCCAAATATACCACATCCACTGGTTCTCCCCTATCCACTCTACTAGTTACATCCTCAAAAAATTCTATGAGATTCGTCAGACATGATTTTCCTTTCACAAATCCATGCTGACTTTATCCGATCATTTCACCGCTTTCCAAATGTGCTGTTATCACATCCTTGATAACTGACTCCAGCAGTTTCCCCACCACCGACGTTAGGCTAACCGGTCTATAATTCCCCGGTTTCTCTCTCCCTCCTTTTTTAAAAAGTGGGGTTACATTAGCCACCCTCCAATCCTCAGGAACTAGACCAGAATCTAACGAGTTTTGAAAAATTATCACTAATGCATCCACTATTTCTTGGGCTACTTCCTTAAGCACTCTAGGATGCAGACCATCTGGCCCTGGGGATTTATCTGCTTTCAATCCCTTCAATTTACCTAACACCACTTCCCTACTAACATGTATTTCGCTCAGTTCCTCCATCTCACTGGACCCTCTGTCCCCTACTATTTCTGGAAGATTATTTATGTCCTCCTTAGTGAAGACAGAACCAAAGTAATTATTCAATTGGTCTGCCGTGTCCTTGCTCCCCATAATCAATTCACCTGTTTCTGTCTGCAGGGGACCTACATTTGTCTTTACCAGTCTTTTCCTTTTTACATATCTATAAAAGCTTTTACAGTCCGTTTTTATGTTCCCTGCCAGTTTTCTCTCATAATCTTTTTTCCCCTTCCTAATTAAGCCCTTTGTCCTCCTCTGCTGAACTCTGAATTTCTCCCAGTCCTCAGGTGAGCCACTTTCTCTGGCTAATTTGTATGCTTCTTCTTTGGAATTGATACTATCCCTAATTTCTCTTGTCAGCCACGGGTGCACTACCTTCCTTAATTTATTCTTTTGCCAAACTGGGATGAACAATTGTTGTAGTTCATCCATGCAACCTTTAAATGCTTGCCATTGCATATCCACCATCAATCCTTTAAGTGTCATTTGCCAGTCTATCTTAGCTAATTCACGTCTCATACCTTCAAAGTTACCCCTCTTTAAGTTCAGAACCTTTGTTTCTGAATTAACTATGTCACTCTCCATCTTAATGAAGAATTCCACCATATTATGGTCACTCTTACCCAAGGGGCCTCTCATGACAAGATTGCTAATTAACCCTTCCTCATTGCTCAGAACCCAGTCCAGAATAGCCTGCTCTCTAGTTGGTTCCTCGACATGTTGGTTCAAAAAACCATCCCGCATACTTTCCAAGAAATCCTCTTCCTCAGCACCTTTACCAATTTGGTTCACCCAATCTACATGTAGATTGAAGTCACCCATTATAACTGCTGTTCCTTTATTGCACACATTTCTAATTTCCTGTTTAATACCATCTCCGACCTCACTACTACTGTTAGGTGGCCTGTACACAACTCCCACCAGCGTCTTCTGCCCCTTAGTGTTACGCAGCTCTACCCATATCGATTCCACATCTTCCTGGCTTATGTCCTTCCTTTCTATTGCATTAATCTCTTCTTTAACCAGCAACGCCACCCCACCTCCCCTTCCTTCATGTCTATCCCTCCTGAATATTGAATATCCCTGAACGTTGAGCTCCCATCCCTGGTCATCCTGGAGCCATGTCTCTGTGATCCCAACTATATCATAATCATTAATAACAATCTGCACTTTCAATTCATTCACCTTATTATGAATGCTCCTTGCATTGACACACAAAACCTTCAGGCACTCTTTTACAACTCTCTTAGCCCTTATACAATTATGCTGAAAAGTGGCCCTTTTTAATGCTTGCCCTGGATTTGTCGGCCTGCCACTTTTACTTTTCTTCTTAGTACTTTTTGCTTCTACCCTCACTTTACACCCCTCTGTCTCTCTGCACTGGTTCCCATCCCCCTGTTGTGAACTAACCTCCTCTCGCCTAGCCTCTTTAATTTGATTCCCACCCCCCAACCATTCTAGTTTAAAGTCACCTCAGTAGCTCCCGCTAATCTCCCTGCCAGGATATTGGTCCCCCTAGGATTCAAGTGCAACCCGTCTTTTTTGTACAGGTCACGCCTGCACCAAAAGAGGTCCCAATGATCCAAAAACTTGAATCCCTGCCCCCTGCTCCAATCCCTCAGCCACGCATTTATCCTCCACCTCATCGCATTCCTACTCTCCCTGTCGCGTGGCACAGGCAGTAATCCCAATATTCACAACCCTAATGCTTTTCAAGCATGACTAAAGAGGGTTCTGGAACAAGAATCCTGGGCAGAAATCCCCTTTGCGTCAACTACCCGTCAAGAAATGCACTGATGCAGGCGATCCCAACAAAAATATCAGAGGCATATCAACATTTAATATCGACATCTATAAAACTCTCCAAAGTAAATATGCAAACTGAATTCATTCCTGCATAATAAGCCTTTCTGAAAGAGGCTTGATAATTTGAAAACCAATATCACACGCTTTTCTGCGAATAAATAAACTGTTATTCATTTGCACAACGTTTTGACGGCCCACTGGTCTGTTGGCAGCATTGCACCTGCCCCAGTACCAAGTCTAGCCAAACACTGCCAAGGGGGAATAAAAGGCGCACCTGACTCCCTCTGACACACTCATAATACACGGAGAATTAAAATAATAAAGCGCAACGTCATGCTCATCCCCTTTTGCAGGTGAGGTGACCGATCAGGCCCCAGTTTGCAGTCTCTGACCCTGCATTAACGTGACACAAGCAGAACAGCAAATACCAAAGCAAACTCAGTCATCGCTCGGCTGCCGCTACGTGTCTCCAACGAGTCCCGGCCCACCTTCCCGCCCCGATGCAGCGACACGGTGCCCACCTGAACAATACCACCGAGCCGATTCATTAATCCGCAGCTTCCCCTCGCCAGCCAGCCAGCCAGCCGGCCGTGACGTCACGGCGCCGCTCGGCCCGTCCGGCCAGACCCCCGTGTCGTAAACGCGTCGCTCGCGCCACCCAGCGGTTCGCCTGACGCGGTGACGTCGGGCCACACACATCAAAGTTGCTGGTGAACACAGCAGGCCAGGCAGCATCTCTAGAAAGCGGTACAGTCGACGTTTCAGGCCGAGACCCTTCGTCAGTACCACGTAGACAATATCCACTGCCTTGTCTTCATCAACTTTCCCGCTAACTTCCTCAACAATCTCTACAAGTTTGGTTAGACACCAAACCATGCTGATCACTCCACATCTATCCAAATACTTATTATAATATTCGCTCCCTTAGAATAACATAATAACTTCTCACTATTCATGTTAGGCTCACTGGCCTATAATTTCCTGGTTTATTTTTAAAGCCTTTTTAAAACAACAGAACAACTTTAGCTATCTGATCGTCTGGCACCTCACCTGTCGCTAGGTCCCTGGGAATTTCTTCACTTGCCTCCCGCAGGAACATCTTGTCAGGCCCTGGGGATTTTTTTACCGTAATTTACTTCAAGACAGCAAACACCCCCTCCTCTGTAATCTGTACAGAGTTCATGAAGTTGATGCCATTTTGCCTTACTTCAGTAGACACTCTGTCCATTGTCTGAGTAAACACAGATGCAAAAAACTGCATTTTGGGGAATTTTAACAAGGCCAGTCTGAAAAAATCCCTTAGCAATTACCATCAACAGATCACTTGCAATACCAGAGGAAACAACACCCTGAACCATCGCTACACCACCATCAAGAATGCCTACTGTGCTATTCCACGCCCTCACTTGGAGAAGTCTGATCACCTGACTGTACTTCTACTCCCAGAGTATAGGCAGAAACTGAAGACTGCAGCACCTGCAGTGACGACCAAGAAGGTTCAGCCAAGGGAAGCACAGGAGCACTTACAGGACTGCTTTGAATCGGTGGTCTGGATTGTATTCAGGGATTCATCTTCGAATCTGGATGAGTATGCTGCAGTTGTTACCAACTTCATTAAAACCTGTGTGGATGGGTGTGTGCCTACAAAGACTTGCTGTATATTCCCAAACCAAAAGCCATAGATGAATCAGGAGGTACATCATCTGCTGAAGGCTAGATCTGTGGCATTCAAGGCTGGCGACACCAGGTCTGTACCAGAAAACCAGGTATGATTTGTGGAGGACTATTTCAAGGGTGAAGAGACAATTTCAAACGAGGTTGGAGGCGACATTAGATATGCCACAATTCTGGCAGGGTTTGCAATACTTCCCACAAAGCAAAACTCCATGAATGGTAGTGATGCTTCACTACCAGATGAACTCAACGCCTGCTATGCCCGCTTTGGAAGGGAAAATATAACTGCTGCACCCGATGACTCTGTGATCTCTGTCTCAGAGGCCGATGTTAGACTGTCTTTGAAGAGGGTGAACCCTTGCAAGGTGGAAGGAGTACCTGGTAAGGCTCTGAAAACCTGTGCCAACCAACTGGCGGGAGTATTCAAGGACATTTTCAACCTCTCACTGCTGTGGGTGGAAGTTCCCATTTGCTTCAAAGAGGCAACAATTATACCAGTGCCTAAGAGGACTAATGTCAGCTGCCGTAATGATTATCACCCAGTAGCACTCATATCTACAGTGATGAAATGCTTTGAGAGGCTGGCCATGACTAGACTGAATTCCTGCCTCAGCAAGGACCTGTACCCATTGCAATTTGCCATTCGCCACAATAGGTCGACAGCAGGTGCAATCTCAATGGCTCTCCACGCAGCTTTAGACCACCTGGACAATATAAACACCTATGTCAGGATGCTGATCACCAACTATAACTCAATAATTAACACCGTCATTCCCACAATCCTGATTGATAAGTTACAGAAACTGGGTCTCTGTACCTCCCTCTGCAATTGGATACTCGACTTTCTAACTGGAAAACCACAATCTGTGCAGATTGGTGATAACATCTCCTCCTCACTGACGATCAACACTGGCGCACCTCAGGGATGTGTGATTAGTCCACTGCTTTACTCTTTCTATACCCATGACTGTGTGGATAGGCATAGCTCAAATCTGTCTGTCTGTCTAGGTACCATATCCGATGCGGACTTTGGTGACCATGGTTTTCCATATAGATCTATCCCTCGTTTTTTGGATGACTTCCATTTCCTCGATGTGTAGCCACCTGGCTAGGCTTTTGATGTACATAAGCCGAGGTCTTTCTCTGGGTTTGCTCCCCTCAATCTTTCCAGAGAGTATGAGTTTTTCTAGTTCATCTTTCCGCATGATGTGTCCTAGGAATCTAAGTTGTCTTTCTCTTATTGTTGGTATGAGTGAGTGAACTGCTTGGGCTCTTCTGAGAACTTCTTCATTTGATGTGTGTGTGGTCCATGATATTTTTAACATTCTCCTGTAGAACCATAATTCAGCTGCTTCTAGTCCCTTTTCCATTGCTGGAGAAATGGTCCAGCATTCACTTCCATAAAAACGAAATAATCTGCAGATGCTGGGATCAAAGCAACACTCACAACACGCTGGAGGAACTCAGCAGGTCGGGCAGCATCTGTGGAAACGATGAATAAACGTTTCGGACCGGAACCCTTCGTCAGGACTGTAGAGGGAAGGGGCAGAGGCCCTATAAAGAAGGTGGGGGGAGGGTGGGAAGGAGAAGACTGGTAGGTTCCAGGTGAAAAACCAGTAAGGGGGAAGATAAAGGGGTGGGGGAGGGGAAGCAGGGAGGTGATAGGCAGGAAAGGTGAAGAAGGAATAGGGGAAAACAATGGGTAGTAGAAGGAGGCAGAACTGGGGGAGGGGGCAGAGTGAAATGGGGATAGAGGAAGGGAGGGGGAGGGAATTATTGGAAGTTGGAGAATTCTATGTTCATACCAAGGGGCTGGAGACTACCTAGACGGTATATGAGGTATTGCTCCTCCAACCTGAGTTTAGCCTCATCATGGCAGTAGAGGAGGCCATGTATGGACATATCTGAATGGGAATGTGAAGCAGAGTTGAAGAGGGTAGCTACCGGGAGATCCTGCCTGTTGTGCCAGACGGAGCGGAGGTGCTCGACGAAGCGGTCTCCCAATCTGCGTCGGGTTTCACCGATGTAGAGGAGGCTGCACTGGGAGCACCGGATGCAATAGATGACCCCAACAGGCTCACAAGTGAAGTGTTGCCTCACCTGGAAGGACTGTTTGGGGCCCTGAATGGTGGCAAGAGAGGAGGTGTAGGGACAGGTGTAGCACTTGCGCTTCCAGGGATAAGTGCCAGGTGGGAGATCCGTGGGGAGGGACGTGTGGATAAGGGAGTCACGTAGGGGCCGATCCCTGCGGAAAGTGGAGAAAGGTGGAGAGGGAAAGATGTGCTTAGTGGTGGGGTCCTGTTGAAGGTGGCAGAAGTTGCGGAGGATAATGTGCTGGACCTGGAGGCTGGTGTGGTGGTAGGTGAGGACAAGGGGAACTCTGTCCCTGTTGTGATGGCGGAAGGATAGTCATAGTCATAGTCATACTTTATTGATCCCGGGGGAAATTGGTTTTCGTTACAGTTGCACCATAAATAATAAATAGTAATAGAACCATAAATAGTTAAATAGTAATATGTAAATTATGCCAGTAAATTATGAAATAAATCCAGGACCAGCCTATTGGCTTAGGGTGTCTGACCCTCCGTGGGGTAAGGGCCGAAGTGGGGAAATGGAGGAGATGCTGGTGAGGGTATCATTGATGACGGTAGAGGGGAAACCACGATCCTTAAAGAAAGAGGACATTTGAGATGTCCTGGAATGGAAAGCCTCATCCTGGGAGCAGATGCGGCAGAGACGGAGGAACTGGGAATAAGGAATGGCATTTTTGCATGTCCTCACCTACCACCCCACCAGCCTCCAGATCCAGCACATTATCCTCTGCAGCTTCCGCCATCTTCAACGGGACCGCACCACTAAGCACATCTTTCCCTCTCCACCTTTCTCCGCTTTCCGCAGGGATCGGCCCCTCCGTTACTCCCTTATCCACACGTCCCTCCCCAGGGATCTCCCACCTGGCACTTATCCCTGGAAGCGCAAGTGCTACACCTGTCCCTACACCTCCTCTCTTGCCACCATTCAGGGCCCCAAACAGTCCTTCCAGGTGAGGCAACACTTCACTTGTGAGCCTGTTGGGGTCATCTATTGCATCCGGTGCTCCCAGTGCGGCCTCCTCTACATCGGTGAAACCCGACGCAGATCGGGAGACCGCTTCGTCGAGCACCTCCGCTCCGTCCGCCACAACAGACAGGATCTCCCGGTAGCCACCCACTTCAACTCTGCTTCACATTCCCATTCAAATATGTCCATACATGGCCTCCACTACTGCCATGATGAGGCTAAACTCAGGTTGGAGGAGCAACACCTCATATACCGTCTAGGTAGTCTCCAGCCCCTTGGTATGAACATAGAATTCTCCAACTTCTGGTAATTCCCTCCCCCTCCCTTCCTCTATCCCTATTTCACTCTGCCCCCTCCCCCAGCTGCCTATCACCTCCCTCATGGTTCCGCCTCCTTCTACTACCCATTGTGCTTTCCCCTATTCCTTCTTCACTTTTCCTGCCTATCACCTCCCTGCTTCCACTCCCCCACCCCTTTGTCTTTCCCTTTACTGGTTCTTCAACTGGAACCTACCAGTCTTCTCCTTCCCACCCTCCCCCACCTTCCTTATAGGGCCTCTGCCCCTTCCCTCTACAGTCCTGACGAAGGGTTCCGGCCCGAAACGTCGACCCATCGTTTCCACGGATGCTGCCTGACCCGCTGAGATTCATTTCCATAAGTCAGGATAGAATAAATGTAACACTGCTGTATTCTGTTTTTAGTGTACATGCTCATCTTTCTGTCTGTTAATGTGGTCTTCATATTTTGGAAAGCTTCTTTCGCCATTGCTATTCTGTATTTGATATCTGTGTCACACCTGCCATTACTTGCTATTAGGCTGCCAAGATATTTGAATTTTTTGACTTGTTTGATGTTTGTATTTCCGATCTTGATCACACATTGTGTCTTTCTGGAGACGACCATGCTTTCTGTCTTCTTGGTGTTGATTGAGAGGCCTCTGCGATTACTTTCTCCTGCCGCTACAGTGAGTAGTTCTTGAAGTTTTGTTTCTGAGTCAGCTATTAGTACAATGTCATCAGCATATCTGATGTTATTTATATTATGGCCTCCAATTGTGAATCCTTTGATGTCTTTGATACTTCTCAAGATATTTTCTCTATACAGGTTGAGCTCAGATGCCATCTATATATTTGCTGATGATACAACCATTGTTGTTAGAATCTCAGATGGAGATGAGCGAGATATACGAACCAGTGGAGTGGTGTCATAGCAACAACCTTGCACTCAATGTTAGTAAGATGAAAGGAAGGGTAAGACGAAGGAACACATACCAATCCTCATAGAGGAATCAGAACTGGAGAGAGGAGCAGTTTCAAGTTCCTGGGTGTCAAGATCTCTGAGGATCTAAACTGGTCCCAACATATTGATGCAGTTATAAAGAAGGCAAGACAGCGACTATACTTCATCAGGAATTTGAAGAGATTTAGTATGTCAACAAAAACACTCAAAAACTTCTATAGATGTACTGTGGTGAGCATTTTGACAGGCTGCATCACTGTCTGGTATGGAGGGGCTACTGCACAGGACCGAAAGAAGCTGTAGAAGGTTGTAAATTTAGTCAGCTTCATCTTGGGTACTAGCCTACAAAGTACCCAGGACATCTTTAGGGAGTGGTGTCTTAAAAAGGCAGCGTCTATTATTAAGGACCTCCAGCACCCAGGGCATGCCCTTTTCTCATTGTTACCATCAGGCAGGAGGTACAGAAGCCTGAAGGCACACATTCAGCGATTCAGGAACAGCTTCTCCCCCTCTGCCATCCAATTCCTAAATGGACATTGAACCAATGAACACCACCTCATTTTTTTCAATCTATATTATTTCTGTTTTTGCACAAATTTTAATCTCCAATGTACATATACTGTAATTTATTTATTTGTTTGTTTGCTTTCTTCTGTATTATGAACTGCTGCTGCTAAGTTAACAAATTTCACGACACATGCCAGTGATAATAAACCTGATTCTAATTCTGATTCTACTCTTTCAAACTTATTTATGTCTTTCCTGTAGGTAGGTGACCAAAACTGCACATAATACTCTAAATTAGGTCTCACCAACATCTTATACAAATTCAGTATAACATGCCATCTCCTGTACTCAATACTTTAATTTATAAAGCCCAAAGTGTCAAAAGCTTTCTTTATGATCCTAAACAACAGGAATTCTGCAGATGCTGGAAATTCAAGCAACACACATAAAAGTTGCTGGTGAACGCAGCAGGCCAGGCAGCATCTCTAGGAAGAGGTGCAGTCGACGTTTCAGGCCGAGCCCCTTCGTCAGGACTAACTTTATGATCCTATCTACTTGTGACCACATTTTTAACAAATTATGGACGTATGTTCTACCACACTCCTTAGTGCCCTACCGTTCACTATATAAGACATCCCCTGGTTGTTCCTACCAAAGTGCAACACCTCAGACTCCTCTGTATTAAATTCCCCTCCCATTTTTCATCCCATTTCTCCAGCTGATACAGATCCCTCTGCAAGCCACGATAGCCTTCCTCACTGTCCACATCTCTCCCAATCTTGATGTCATCTGTAAATTTGCTGATCCAGTTAACCACAGTCATGATCTATTTCCTCAGTCACTTCTGCACTTTTTATAATGCTGCTTATAATGTAAATACATGCTGGTATTTTGCACATTTTATTCCATATCCATAATTCTGACTTTATTTTCTTATATTTCTTTATAATTGTTGAATGTTGTTTTTGGTTACATGTCGCGCCGACACCCCACAGTAAATTTCTAATATTTGTTTACTTTTTGACTTGTGCACCTTATTATTTGTTGTTATTTGTGGTAGTATTATCTTATGTGTTGTATTAGTTATAGGTACTGAGTTGTGCACTTTAGTCTGGAGGAGTTTTGTTTGGTGGTACGCTGGTAAATCATTTAAATGACGATAAACCTGAACTTAAATATGAATAAAGTTGATCCTTTTAATTTTACTTCGTGTAAACAAATGAAACAAAATTAATATCCAAGAACAATAAAGTCTATGCTTACTCCCCACCCCCTTTGCTTTGCTCAGGGATTGCTCCCTCTGTGATTTTGCTATCCATCCATCCCTCCCCACTAATTTATCACTAAGGAGATAGCGCTGAACAAACTTGTGGGCTTGAAGGTACATAAGTCCCCTGGTCCTGATGGAATGCATGCCAGGGCACTGAAAGAAGTGGCAGAAGTTATAGCAGAGGCTTTGGTGATGATTTACCAAAATTCTCTGGACTCTAGGCAGGTCCTGGGGGATTGGAATTCAGTGAATGTCACGCCACTGTTCAAAAAAAGATGTAGACAAAAGACAGGTAACTATAGGCCAGTTATTTTAACATCTGTAGTTGGGAAAATGCTTGAGGCTATGATTAAAGAAGAAATAGCGAGGCATCTGGAAAGAAATGGATCCATCAGGCAGACGCAGCATGAATTCAGCAAAGGCAGGTCCTGTTTGACAAACTTACTGGAGTTCTTTGAGGATATAGTGAGCACAGTGGATAGAGGGGAACAGATGGATGTTATTTACTTGGATTTCCAGAAGGCGTTTGATAAAGTGCTGCATAAAAGACTTATCCATAAGGTAAGCTTGCATTTGGAACATAGCTCTTTGTCCTCTTCAGCCTGTCGTATGATTGCATTTGTCACATTAATGGCCAGAAGGTCCATTTTATTGAATTGGAAAGAGACCAATCCCCCTACTACATTTCAATGGTTTTCTCAAACTATATCATGTTTAAATTTAGAAAAAATCAGAAGCGTCATTTTTGATCCTTCAGTTAAATTTGAAGAAACTTGGAAGCCATTTATTCAACATTTTCATATGATGGAGTTTGACCTTTTCCGGATCTTTTTTATTAACTTAGAATATATGAGTAGAGGAGCAGAGTTGACGACATTAATGAATGTATTCGATCTCATATATTGGTTCAGCCCTATTTTGTTCTGTTTGTTTTTTTTTGTTATTTTGGGGGGGGTCTTTGTGATTTTTTTTCTTTTTTTTTCTGTTCATGATTAATTATATCAAGAGTTTGGAAGTTAATTACACTTGTACTATTTGTAGTTTCTCTTGTGTATGTTTATTACTGCCTTGTATATGTTTGCACTACATTACTTTCCCTTTTCCATTTTCTATTTATGATTTATAATTTAAATTTTTAATATTTACTATCGATTTGTACTCCAGGGAGCACGAAGCGCAGAATCAAATATCACTGTGATGATTGTACGTTCTAGTATCAATTGTTTGGTGACAATAAAGTATAAAGTAAAAGTATTATCAATAATGTAATTCCAATCTCTTTATATCACTGTTGTTATTATGTTTATGAACTTGAAAATTAATAAGAAGATTAAAAAAGAAAGATAAGGATGCATGGAGTTGGGGATAATGTATTAGCATGGATAGAGGATTGGTTAACTAATAGAAAGCAGAGAGTTGGGATATGTGGGTGTTACTCTGGTTGTCTGTGGTGAGCTGTGTGCCACAGGTGCTGGGCCTGCAACCGTTCACGATATACATTAACGATCTGGAAGGGGAAACTGAGTGTAGTTTATCTAAGTTTGCTGATGACACTAAATTGAGTGGAAAAGCAAATTGTGCAAAAGATATGGAGAGTCTACAGAGAAATATAGATAGGTTAAGTGAGTGGGCAAGGGTCTGGCAGATGGAATACAATGTTGGTAAATGCGAGGTCATCCACTTTGGAAGGAAAATGGAACAGCAGGTTATTATTTAAATGGTAAAAAAATAGCAGCATGCTTCTGTGCAGAGGGGCTTGGGAGTGCTTGTGCATGAATCACAAAAGGTTGGTTTTCAGGTGCAGCAGGCTATCAATAAGGAAAACAGAATTGCTAGAGGGATTGAATTTAAGAGCAGGGAGGTTATGCTGCAACTGTACAGGGTACTGGTGAGGCTGCACCTGGAGTACTGTGTGCAGTTCGGGTCTCCTTACTTGAAGGATATATTGGCTTTGGAGGCAGTGCAGAGGAGGTTCACCAGGTTGATTCCAGAGATGAGATGGTTAGACTATGAGGGAGATTGAGTCACCCGGGACTGTACTTGTTGAAATTCAGAAGAATGAGAGGAGATCTTACCGAAGCATATAAAATTATGAAGAGGGATAGATAAAATTGAGGCAGGAAAGTTGTTTCCACTGGTAGGTGAGACTAGAACTAGGGGACATAGCCTCAAGATTCGTGGGAGTAGACTTAGGATGAAGATGAGGAGGAACTACTTTTCCCAAAGAGTAGTGAATCTATGGAATTCTCTGCCCAATGAAGCAGTGGAGGCTACCTCAGTAAATATATTTAAGACTAGGTTAAAGATAGATTTTTGCATAGTAGAGGAATTAAGGGTTATGGGGAAAAGGCAGGCAGATGGAGATGAGTCCATGGTCAGATCACCCATGATCTTATTGAATGGCAGAGCAGGCTCGACGGGCCAGATGGCCGACTCCTGCTCCTATCTCTTATGTTCTTATCTCCCTCCCAGCACTTATCCCCGTGAGCGGCCCAAGTGCTACACTGCCCATTCACCTCCTTCCTCAACTCCATTCAGGGCTCCAAACAGTCCTTCCAGATGAGGCAACACTTCACCTGTGAATCTGCTGGGGTTGTCTATCGTGTCCGATGCTCTCAATGCAGCCTCCTATGAGACCTGCCATAAATTGGGCAACTACTTTGTCGAGTATCTCTGTGCCATCCACCAAAAGCGGAACTTCCTGGTGGCCAAACATCTTAATTCTGATTCCCATTCCTGTCCCAACCTGTTAGTCCATGCCAAGATGAGGCTACCTTCAGGCTGGAGGAACAATACTTTATATTCCATCTGGGTAGCCTCCAACCTGATGACATGACTATCAATTTCTCCTTACGGTAATTTTTTTTCCCTCCCCTCCCCTTTTCTATTTCCCACTCTGGCCTTTTACCTCTTCTCACTTACCTATGATTTCCCCTGGGGTCCCCTCCTCCTTCCCTTTCTTCTCTGGTCTGCTCTCATCTCTATCAGGTTCCTTCTTCTACAGCCCTTGATCTTTCCTTCTTACCTGGACTCACTTTTCACCTTCTAGCTTGTCCTCCTTTCCCACCCCTCACCTTTTTATTCTGGCATCTTCCCCCTTCCTTCTCAATCCTGATGAAGGGTCTGTACCTGAAACGTCAACTGTACTCGTTTCCATAGATGCTGACTGACCTGCTGAGTTCCTCCAGCATTTAGCGTGTGTTGCTTTGGATTTCCAGCATCTGCAGAATCTCTTGTGTTTATAATTAGCTATGTTTGTATATTTTCATAATCTTTTGTGCTGTTTTCAGATTCAAGTCTTTCCCTGTCGAGTTTCACACAACAGACAGGTCAATACCAACCTGTAAGATTTTGCCTCTTTCCTGGTTGCAGAAGACTACTGAGCTTACATTATTCACTGACAATTCGCAAATGTTTTTATTTGAACATCTTTCCAAGTTACTTACAAACAGGCCACAATGCAATTTAAAAGTGAATTCAGGGATAGTAAGTTGAGTCACTCATTAGTGGAGACCAAGGACCTTTATAATAACTTTTTATTTTTATTTAGTTAGAGATTAAGCAGGGTAAGAGGCCCTTCTGGGCCAACGAGCCTGTGCTGGCCAGTCACACCCATGTGACCAATTAACCCACTAATCTCTACATCTCTGCAATATGGGAGGCAAGTCACTTGGTCACAGGTGGTCCTTACAGACAGCAGCAGAATTGAACCTGGGTTGCTGACACTGTAACGGTGTTACGCTAACTGCTGTGCTTATTAAACCCATTTTCAATCAGATTAAAGGAACTGCATCAGGCAATTATCCAATACTGTATAGGCCACACTTGGAGTATAAAGTTCATTTCTAGTTTCTAACATCTGAAAGAGTTTGAAGATCTTAGAGAGGATGCACAGAGTTGAAGGATCTTAGTCATGAGGTTAGAGCGGAGAACCTGCAGTTCCTTTCCGCTGGAAAATTGAAAGACAATACTGAAATAAGTTATGCAGACAGAAGCTGGTTGCACTGACAGATAGGGCACTACAACACAGAAACAGTCCTTTTGGCCCATCAAGTCCAAGTTGAACTATTATTTTGCCTAGAGTCACTGATTGGCACTTGGAACATACCCTTCCCATCCACGTACTTACCTAAATTGATCTTAAATGTTGCAATCAAACCCTCATCCATCACTTTCACTGGCAGCTTGTGTATCATTCTCAAAACCCTCTGAGTGAAGATGTACCCCCTCATGTTCTCCTTAAATACATTTTTCTCTTCACCCTTAACCTTTAGTTCTAGTCTCACCCAACTCCCTTGATGGTTCAACGCTTCAAAGCGAAGTTGGTGGGGGGGTGTTTATTGGAAGGGAGTTCTTATGATTTGAAATTTGTTGCTTGAAACAGAAGCAGGAATAAAATCAATTAGTGCCTTCAAAGGGACATTGGATAAGCACGTGAGAGGATAGATTTCACAGCAAAATAGGAAAGTACTGCAAAATAGGTAAGTACTGAGTGATGGGACCTTTTTAGCACCAATTGGCATATGCTTGATATGCCAAATATTTTGTGCCAGAATACTTCAATGTTTAAAATTATGCGAATTAATGCAATGCATTTGAAAGAGAGCAAAGGAAATGAACATCGCCCAGAAAATAATGGATACAGCTCAGTCCGTTACAGGCAAGCCCTCTCCACCATTCAGCACATTTACTTGGAGTGCTGCCACAAGAAAGCAGCATCCATCATTAAGGATCTCCACCATCCAGACTGTGCTCTCTTCTGCAGGATCAGGAACAGTTATTATCCTATAACCATCAGGCATGGAAACTTCACTCATCCCAACACTGAACTGATTCCACAACCTACAGACTCACTTTCAAGGACTCGACAGCTCATGTTCTCTGTATGATTTTTATTTTTTTGCACAGCTTGTCTTCTTTTGCACATTGCTTGTTTGTGAAAGTTTTTTATAAATTCTGTGGGGTTCTTTATTTTTCCATAAGTGTTTGCAAGAAAGTGAATCTCAATGTTGTATGCGGTGACATATATGGGCTTAAGACTATAAGACCATGCGACATAGGAGGAGAATTAAGCCATTCAGCCCATCGAGTCTGCTCCACCTGTCCATCATGGCTGATCCTGGCTCCCACTCAACCCCATATATCTGCCTTCTCATATATCCACTGATGCCCTGACCGATCGGGCACTGATAATAAATTTACTTTGATAATGCTACCTGATGGTGCTGGTTCATACAGATTGAATCTCCATTTCACTGCAGGAGGACTGCCTCAGGAAGGGTGTAAAAGATCCCCAGCATTACTTTGAAGAAGAGTTCAATTTTTTTTACCTGGTCCTATATTTATCACCAAATCAGGTATTAATAATTTGTAATAATAATAATAATTTGTAATAATTGCTGTACTTTATTCATCGGCGTGCAGGGGAATAAGAGTTAATGCTGCAGAGATGTAAAAATCATGAAGGGCGTAGATAGGGCGAATACATACCAACTTTTCCCCAGGGTTGAGGATTCAAGAACTGGAGAGGTAGAGTGGAGAGATTTACTGGGAACCTGAGGGGGCAACCTCTTCACGTAGTCAGTGATCTGTACATGGAAGGAGCTGCCAGAGGTTGGTTTATTAACAACATTTAACAGACACTTGGATTTGTGCATGGATAGCAAAGACCTTTGGGTCCACGTCTATAGATATCTCAAAGCTGTCATGTGTGCGATTTGATAGGGTGGTTAAGGAGGGTATTAAAGTTGGCTTGCATTAGTCAGCAACTGAATTCAACAACCGTGAGGTAATGTTGCAGCTCTGTAAAACTCTGATTAGACCTGACGGACTGTTAACTTCCAGTCGCCTCCTTATAGGAAGGATGTGGAAGCTTTAGAGAGGGCGCAAAGGAGATTTACGAGATGGTACCTAGGTGGATGTGGAAGCTTTATGGAGGGTGCAGAGGAGATTTACCAGGATACTGTCTGGATTAGAGAGCATGTCTTACCAGGAAAGGTTGAGTGATCTAGGACTTTTCTCTTTGGAGCAAAGGAGGATGAGAGGTGTACAAGATAATAAGAGGCATACATAGAGTGGACAGCCAGAGACTTTAATCGAAGGCATTATTTTAAGGTGATTGGACGAAAGTATGGAGAGGGTGCTAAAGGTTTGTCTTTTACACAGAGAGTGGTGGGTGCATGGAGCACACTGCCAGGGGTAGTGATGAAGGTGGCTATATTGGGGACTTTCAAGGAACTCTTAGGTAGGCGCATCGGTGAAAGAAAGATGGAGGGGTGTGTGGGGAGGGTGGCTTTCGACTGATCTTGAAGTAGGTTAAGAGGTCAGCAATGCTCCTTTTTTTTTTCCAGCTGCGTGGATCAGCTATTGCTCTGAGTAGGAAATTTTTACATGGCCTGAAAACTGTGCTGCACTTTAATTGAACATTATGTAGAAGAAATTCCCAGCTGCATGGCAATGAAGTCTATGTGAGCGGGAGCAGTCAGGGTCAGTACTGAGCTGTACCGTTTTATGTTTAGAGGGATATGGGCTAAATGTGGGCAAATATCACATTGGGGAAAGGCCTTGATAGAGTGGATGTTTCCTATTGTGGGAGAGTCTGGGACCAGATGACATGCCTCAGAACAGAGAACAGAGATGAGGAGGAAATTCTTTTGCCAGAGAGCGATGAATCCGCGGAATTCATTGCCACAGGAAGCTGTGGAGGCAAAGTCTTCACGTATATTTGAGGCAGAAGTTGGTAGATTCTTGATTGATCAGGGCATGAAGGGATACAGGGAAAAGGTAGGAAATTGGAACTGAGTGGAAAATTGATCAGCCATGATGAAATGGGGGAGCAGACTCAATGGGCCTAATTCTTCTCCTGTATCTTGTGGTCTTCGGGTCTAAATGGCTTTTTGGGCTTAGAGGGGCTATTTGGGCTGGAGGGCCTGATTCCATGCCGTGGAACTCTGATTCTCTGCTCATTCTCACCTTGTGGAAGCACTTGCTATCTGCTGTTCAGTTGCCATGTTTTATCGTGAACTGCAACTGTGGTTCAAAGAACATGCAAAGACTATCAAGCATTTCTGAGTGTCCTGCAATGGCCTTTGTAAAAGATTTCTTTCCTGTCTTCATTCAAAATTTTATGTTTGTAATATTGTAAATGAATTTCTGAGAAATGTGAATGGGGAAAGAAAGCTCCGTTTGAATGTAGTTTTCCAGTTACAGGCACAGTGGAGCTTTGATACACACAGAGCAGGAACATGATATCCTTTGAACCTTGGTAATATGATGACAACTGAGACTGTTGATCATTCACCATTTCATTATCAATAAGAGCACCAGCACAGAGATCCCTCAGGATCAGGGACAGGGCTTGCTGAGATTGGCAAATGAAATGCTTCATCAAATTTAATTAAAAAACATTAACTGATATTCAGGTTAAAGTTAGCTCAATCATTCTGGATTGAATTATCCTCTTGTAAGAGGTTAATGATTTTTAATTATAATAAAGGTTTATTTAAGAAGCTGGCTTGAAAATCCTGGAAAGGATTATAATTTTGTAGGATTTGTTGTTATTGTAAGAGCTTCAACTACTGGCCCTGATCCTAACTTACATACTAATGTACGGTATTCAAAATGTAGGAGTATTTTCCATCTGACATAGTTTGCATTTTGGTGTTTGATTGTTTGTGGTTTTTGTATTGCTATATTTACGCTCTATTCTTGGTTGGTGCGGCTGTAACAAAACCAAATTTCCCTCTGGATTAATAAAGTATATCTATCTATTTACATTGTATTTATTGTATGATATCGCATGTATGCACAGGTGCAATGAAAAACTTACTTGCAGCAGCATCACAGAGGTATGGCATCATACAAACAGGTTAATAAAACATTTTAACACACATTATTACAGTTTTTACAAGAAAGAATATAATTTGAACAAAAAAGGCCACTTTTAGTGCAAAGTAGTCATGGTGTTGCTGAACTCTAGTGATTAGGGTTGTACCAGTTGGTTCAAGGACTGAATGGTTGAAGAGACGTAGTTGTTCTTGATCCCGTAGGTGTGGGACTTCGAGCTCTGTACCTCCTGCCTGATGGTTTTTTGCCTCTGTTTACTACTGTCACATATTCCAAGATACAGTGAAAAGCTTGTCTTGCATACTGTTCATACAGATCAGATTATCACACAGAGCATTGAGGTAGAACAAGGTAAAACAGTAACAATTCAGAATAAAATATAAAAGCTACCAAAAGAATCCAGTGCAGCTAAACAAAAAACATACTGAGGTAGATTTTGAGGCCTAAATCTCAAAAATCATAGTAACTGGAACAATGATGTAAAGTCCGTTTATGAGTAGGCTAGATAGAGTGTGAAGGCAGATGTGGCAAACAAACAAATTGGACTTCTTGATTGCAGGATAAATAACTATCATCATCATTATCAGGTGCCATGCCCAGATTGAGTTTTGGCTGCCATGGCCCACACACTCCTGTTTCGGGTCAAGTGGGTCAATTCATTGGTATTCATTTCCAGTTTTCTGGCTGCTGTCTCCATCGTCATTTGTCTTTGCTTTCCATATACTTTCTTCCCTTCAATCTTTCCTGTAATTACCATGCATTCTAACTCCTCTTTCCTAATCACATGTCCAATGAAGTTACGTTGCCTTTTCATGATCTCATACATTATTTCTCTTTTTGTGCTTGCTCTGTTCATGACATCCTTGTTAGATGTTCGTTTCGTCCATGATATTCTTTACATCCTCCTCAAAAACCACATCTCTGCTGCTTCAATTTGTTTCCTCATGTTACTAGATATTATCCAACATGCTGATCCATATAAAATAACTGGATAAACGTAACATTTCGGTACTCTGAGGTGGGTGGTCATGCCTCGTTTAGTGTTGGTCAGTATACTCTTCATTCTCGTAAAGGTGTCTTTTGCCATCCCTACAATACACATCCAAGTTGCTGGTGAACGCAGCAGGCCAGGCAGCATCTCTAGGAAGAGGTACAGGAACATTTAAGGCCAACCCCTTCGTCAGGCCTGAAACGCAGACTGTACCTCTTCCTAGAGGTGCTGCCTGGCCTGCTGCGTTCACCAGCAACTTTGATGTGTGTTGCTTGAATTTCCAGCATCTGCGGAATTCTTGTTGTTTTGCCATCCCTATTCTTCTTTTGAAATCCCTGTCGCACCTGCCATCTGATGTCACCCAGCTTCCCAAGTAGCAAAAATTCTGTACTTGTTTTATATCTTTCCCGTTTATTCTCAGCCTGCAGATAGGATTTTCCTTCTTTTTGGATATCACCATGCATTCGGTCTTTTTTGCGATTGATAGACCCATTTTTGCACTTTCTTCAACAACTATATCAATTAATTTTTGTAGTTCTTCCTCCGTACTTGCAATTAACACAGTGTCATCCGCATAGCTGAAATTATTGATGTTTTCACTGCCAACTTTGATTCCCAAGATGTTTCTTATTTTTTTGTAATATTGTTTCAAAGTAAACATTAAGCCTATCCTTTGACCGCTTTGTTGGAGGAAAGGAGCATCTGACTTGCACATTTTGGCTTTTATGTCTCTTATGGCCACAAGGACACTTGCTTAAATGGAAAGATGCAGCCCCTCCTATTCACGCTCAATAGTTACCTGACGTAATATCATGTTTAAATTTAGAGAAGATTCGGTGTTCAAACTCTGAATCTAGCCAAGACCTTCAAACATTGTGGTGACCTTTTTTGAATTATTTTCAAAAGCTTTGATTTGCTGTTAAAGCACAGATGATGACCAATAATTTTTTTTTCTTTTTTTTTACTAATCAGCTTCGGTCTTGGTAGTGGGTTAGATTTTTTTAATATAATAAAATTACTATATTTCAATGTTATGAATTAATTAATCTGTATGAATATAGGGTAAGGAGTCTTTATATGCAATTTAGTATAATGTATTGATATATATTTTTTCTTGTACTTTGTATTCTTATATGTAAAAATAATAAAAAAAATTGGAAAAGAAAAAAAAGAATATTGTTTCACTGTACACGTTAAACAAATCGGGGAGAAAACACACCCTTGTCTAATGCCTCTCTTGATTTTCGTAAACTGACTTCTCCATCTGTTCTTACAGCGGCAGTTTGTTCCCAGTACAGATTTCTGATTAGGCGGAGGTCTTTTGAATATAGATCTAGAGTTTCCTGTAATATTTCAAATAACTTACTGTGCTTCACTTTATCAAATGCTTTTGTGTAGTTGATAAAACAAACAAACAAATCTTTTTGCACTTGAATAGCTCATTCTGATAGTATCCTTAAAATCAATATCGCATTTCTTGTACCTTTGTCTTTCACAAAACCACATTGTTCTTTACCTATTTCAGCTTGTATCTTACTTTTAGCTCTTGTCATCAAAATTCTTAGAAGTATCTTAGTGATATGACTCATTAAACTTATGGTCCTAGGTAAATCACATTCTATTGCTCCAGGTATCTTAGGAAGAGTGATAAATACTGATTTTTTCCATCTCTTTTGGTATTATTGCTCATGGATTGGCGTATTGCTCACGTGGTTCCATTGTTTGAAAAGAGTAAACCTAGCAATTATCAGCCTGTGAGTTTGACGTAAGTGGTGGGTAAATTGATGGGAAGTATTCTTAGAGATGGTATATATAATTATCTGGATAGACAGGGTCTAATTAGGAACAGTCAACATGGATTTGTGCGTGGAAGGCCATGTTTGACAAATCTTATTGAATTTTTTGATGAGAAAAGAACTAAGAAAGTTGACGAGGGTAAAGCGGTGGATGTTGTCTATATGGACTTTAGTAAGGCCTTTGACAAGGTTCCACATGGAAGGTTAGTTAGGAAGGTTCAATCGTTAGGCATTAATATCGAAGTAGTAAAATGGATTCAGCAGTGGCTGGATGGGAGACGCCAGAGAGTAGTGGTGGATAACTGTGCGTCAGATTGGAGGACGGTGTGTGGCGGTGTGCCTCAGGGATTTGTACTGGGTCCAATGTTGTTTGTCATATATATTAATGATCTGGATGATAGGGAGGTAAATTGGATTAGTAAGTATGCAGATGATACTAAGATAGATGGTGTTGTGGATAATCACGCAAACACGAGGAATTCTGCAAATGCTGGAAATTCAAGCAACACACATCAAAGTTGCTGGTGAACGCAGCAGGCCAGGCAGCATCTCTAGGAAGAGGTACAGTCGACGTTTCGGGCCGAGACCCTTCGCCAGGACTAACTGAAGGAAGAGCTAGTAAGAGATTTGAAAGTGGGAGGGGGTGGGGGAGATCCAAAATGATAGGAGAAGACAGGAGGGGGAGGGATGGAGCCAAGAGCTGGACAGGTGATTGGCAAAAGGGATATGAGAGGATCATGGGACAGGAGGCCCAGGGAGGAGGAAAAGGAGGAGGGGAGAAGCCCAGAGGATGGGCAAGGAGTATAGTCAGAGGGACAGAGGGAGAAAAAGGAGAGAGAGAAAAAGAATGTGTGCATATAAATAAATAACGGATGGGGTACGAGGGGGAGCTGGGGCTTTAGCGGAAGTTTGAGAAGTCAATGTTCATGCCATCAGGTTGGA
Source organism: Mobula birostris (assembly GCF_030028105.1). Lineage (NCBI taxonomy): Eukaryota > Metazoa > Chordata > Chondrichthyes > Myliobatiformes > Myliobatidae > Mobula > Mobula birostris. The sequence continues at coordinate 38,217,877 of NC_092400.1, read as the reverse complement.
GGCTACCCAGACGGAATATAAGGTGTTGTTCCTCCAACCTGAGTGTGGCTTCATCTTTACAGTAGAGGAGGCCGTGGATAGACATATCAGAATGGGAATGGGATGTGGAATTAAAATGTGTGGCCACTGGGAGATCCTGCTTTCTCTGGCGGACAGAGCATAAGTGTTCAGCAAAACAAGCTCCCAGTCTGCATCGGGTCTCGCCAATATATAGAAGGCCACATCGGGAGCACCGGATGCAGTATATCACCCCGGCCGACTCACAGGTGAAGTGTCGCCTCACCTGGAAGGACTGTCTGGGGCCCTGAATGGTGGTAAGGGAGGAAGTGTAAGGGCCTGTGTAGCTCTTGTTCCGCTTACAAGGATAAGTGCCAGGAGGGATATCAGTGGGGGGACAAATGGACAAGGGAGTCGCGTAGGGAGTGATCCCTGCGGAAAGCAGAGAGAGTGGGGAGGGAAAGATGTGCTTAGTGGTGGGATCCCGTTGGAGGTGGTGGAAGTTACGGAGAATAATATGTTGGATCCGGAGGCTGGTGGGATGGTAGGCGAGGACCAGGGGAACCCTATTCCTAGTGGGGTGGTGGGAGGATGGAGAGAGAGCAGATGTGCGTGAAATGGGGGAGATGCGTTTGAGAGCAGAGTTGATGGTGGAGGAAGGGAAGCCCCTTTCTTTAAAAAAGGAGGACTTCTCCCTCGTCCTGGAATGAAAAGCCTCATCCTGAGAGCAGATGCGGCGGAGACGGAGGAATTGCGAGAAGGGGATGGCATTTTTGCAAGAGACAGGGTGAGAAGAGGAATAGTCCAGATAGCTGTGAGGGTCAGTAGGCTTATAGTAGACATCAGTAGATAAGCTGTCTCCAGAGATAGAGACAGAAAAGGAGGGAAGTGTCGGAAATGGACCGGGTAAACTTGAGGGCAGGGTGAAAGTTGGAGGCAAAGTTAATAAAATCAACAAGCTTAGCATGCGTGCAGGAAGCAGCGCCAATGCAGTCGTCGATGTAGCGAAGGAAAAGTGGGGGACAGATACCAGAATAGGCACGGAACGTAGATTGTTTCACAAAGCCAACAAAAAGGCAGGCATAGCTCGGACCCATGCGGGTGCCCATAGCTACACCTTTAGTTTGAGGAAGTGGGAGGAGCCAAAGGAGAAATTATTAAGAGTAAGGACTAATTCCGCTAGACGGAGCAGAGTAGTGAAGTAGGTTTTCAAAGCTTGCAGAGAGATTTAGAAGAGCGGGCTGAAAGATGGCAGATGGAATTTAATGCTGAAAAATGTGAGGTGCTACATTTTGGTAGGGCATTGAAGGATGCTGTAGAACAGGGGGATCTAGGAATAATGGTGCATAGTTCCCTGAAGGTGGAATCTCATAGGGTGGTGAAGAAAGCTTTTGGTATGCTGGCCTTTATTAATCAGACCATTGAGTATAGGAGTTGGGACGTAATGTTGAAATTGTATAAGGCATTGGTAAGGTCAAATTTGGAGCATTGTGTACAGTTCTGGTCACCGAATTATAGGAAAGATGTCAATAAAATTGGGAGAGTACAGAAGAGGTTTACTAAAATGTTGCCTGGGTTTCATCTCCTAAATTACAGAGAAAGGTTGAAGAGATTAGGTCTTTATTCTTTGGAGCATAGAAGGTTGAGGGGGGACTTGATAGTGGTGTTTAAAATTATGAGGGGGATTGATAGAGTTGACGTAGATAGGCTTTTTCCATTGAGAGTGGGGGAGATTCAAACAAGAGGACATGAGTTGAGAGTTAAAGGGCAAAAGTTAGGGGTAACATGAGGGGGAACTTCTTTACTCAGAGAGTGGTGGCTGTGTGGAACGAGCTTCCAGCAGAAGTGGTTGAGGCAGGTTCGATGTTGTTGTTTAAAGTTAAATTGGATAGATATATGGACAGGAAAGGAATGGAGGGTTATGGGCTGAGTGCAGGTCGGTGGGACTAGGTGAGAGTAAGAGTTCAGCACAGACTAGAAGGGTCCAGGTGGCCTGTTTCCGTGCTGTAATTATTATATGGTTATTATTCCACTCTCATAAATGTCATTGATTAAATCAGTAAGTTTTTCAATTCCATAATCTTCAAGGGTGATAATTTGTTCTATTACTAATTCATCAGGACCTGCTGCCTTTCCTTTCTTCACCTTATTTATTGCATTATGAACTTCAGATTTTAAAATACTTGGACCTTCAACGTTCTTCTTAATTTCTGTTTTTTTGCCTTGATCGTCTTCAAACAATTCCTGAATATACTCAGTCCATCTGTTCATAATCTCATCTTTTTCCATGATAATGGTACAGTCCTTTGCTTTCAAATATCCACCTGAAGAACAGAGGAGCTTTTTACCAGTGATATTCTCATTTTATTGATGTTACCTATTTGGATCAGTAATAGGGATTCTTTTTAGTTGCTGACATTCCTGGTTTAACCATTCTTCTTTGGCTTTTTGACATAAGCTTTTAACTTTTTATCTGAGGACTTATATTCCATAGGATTTGCTTTTTTCAGTCTCTTTTCTTCCATTAGATTTTTGATTTCATCTGTCATCCATTTTTAAAAATTTTTTTGGAAAAAAGAAAGAAGAAAATAAGAACCCCTACTAACTAAAGCAAAAAAAATCTGAATAACAAAAAAAAACATTTGGAGCACAAACCCAGAGCTATACACCATACAAGCTGCCATAAAAAAAAAGACATCAATCCGCCAACCAAATCCATTTACCCAAGAAGCAGAAAAGGACCATCTTAATTAACTCAAATCAAACGATAATAACCAGCAAAAGAACCCCACCTTTTCTCGAAGTCAAAAGTTCGACTTCTAATTTTTTCCAAACTAAGACATAACATCACCTGAGAGAACCATTGTATCAAAGTGGGAGCAGAGGCATCTTTCCATTTTAATAAAATAGCTCTTCTAGCCAATAATGTGACAAATGCAATTACGTGTTGGTCTGATATAGAAATACCGTGAATATATTGAGGAATTATACCAAACAAAGCTGTCAATTTATTAGGTTGTAAATTGATTTTTAAAGCTTTCGAAATTGTAGAAAAAATAGATTTCCAAAACTGTTTCAATACAGAACACAACCAAAGCATATGTGTCAATGTAGCTATCTCACTTCTACAGCTATCACACTGGCTATTTACATTAGGAAATATTTTAGACAATCTCTCCTTTGTAAAATATTAACGATGTACAATTTTAAATTGAATTAGAGAATGACTGGCACAAATTGAAGAAGAGTTGACCAACTTCAAAATTCGCAACCAATCCTCTGTTATCAAGGTCATGTTAAACTCTCTTTCCCAATCCTGCTTAATCTTAAGTAAAGGATAGTTATCCTGTTGTAATAGTAAATTATAAATTTTCCCAATGAAACCTTTCACTAAAGGGTCAGAATCTTGTATATATGGAAAATTACTTAAATATTCTTGCAAGAAATGTCTGACCTGAAGATATTGCAAAAGATGTGAATATGAGAGAGAGTACGTAGTTACCAATTTCTCAGAGGACATCAATCAGCCTTCTTGAAACAGATCCATAAAGGAATAAATTCCTTCATTCCTCCAAAGAGAAAAGGTAGGATCACTAAATGAAGGTTTAAATAAATAGTTTTGATAAATTAAACTAAAAAGGTTAAATTTTTTAAGTTTAAAAAACTTATGAAACTGATACCAGATTCATAATGACTGCTTAATCATAGGATTTATATTTACAATAGAAATTTTGGCTAATTGTACAGGTAAAGGAGCTCCTAATAATGAAGTTAAATAAGATTGTTTCACAATTTTCAATTCCAGATCAACACATGGTGGTCGTTCCTTTTTATCGGTCCAATGTAACCAAGAACACTCATAACGTACATTAACCACCCAATAATACATTCTTAAATTAGGCAAAGTAAGACCTCTATCCTTTTTTAATTTTTGTAAATGACATTTTCCAATTCTTGGTCTTTTAGTATTCCAAACAAAAGATGAAATAATAGAACCAACCTGATCAAAAAACTTCTTAGTTAGAAAAATAGGAATATTTTGAAATACACATAAAAATTTTGGTAAAATCATCATTATAACTGCATGAGTTTGACCAGCTAACAAAAGTGTAAGTGGATTCCATCTAGAAAATAATTGCTTCATAAAATCCACTAAGGGAACTAAATTAGCTCTAGAAAGATCTCCATAATTTTTAGTGATGATAATACCTAAATATTTAAAGGAATCCGTAACTTTAAAAGGAATGTCATCATATATAGAAGAAGAATCATTTAAAGGAAATAATTCACTTTTATGCAGGTTTAATTTATATCCTGAAAACAATCCAAATTCATTTAATAATTTCAATAAAATAGGAATAGATTCTTCAGGATTCGAAACATAAACCAAGAGATCATCTGCATAAAGGGAAATCTTATGAATAGCCCATTTATGGAAATCCCTTGAATATCTTTAGCTTCAGGAAGTGCAATAGCCAAAGGTTCCAACATCAAATTAAATAACAAAGAGCTTAACGGACATCCTTGTCTCGTACCCCGCGAAATTCGAAAAAAGGGGGATCTGCAGTTATTAGTAATAACAGTGGCAATAGGGCTTTTATATATCAGTCTAACCCATTTATTAAAATTAGTACCAAAGCTAAATTTCTCTAAAATGTTAAATAGATATTTCCATTCAACTCTATCAAACACCTTTTCAGCATCTAGAGAAACAGCACATTGGGGAGTCTTAGAGAGAGTTGAGTATATAACATTTAACAGTCTCTGAGTGTTAGAAAAAGAATAATGGCCTTTTATAAAACCTGTTTGATCCTGAGAAATAATTTTAGCTAGTATATTCTCCAACCGATTAGCCATTATTTTTGAAAGAATTTTAGCATCCACATTTAATAATGAAATAGGCCTATATGAAGCACAATCAGTAGGGTCTCTATCTTTCTTAAGAATTAAAGAAATAGAAGCTTCATAAAATGTGGAAGGTAACTCTCCTAACAGAAAAGAATCTTTAAGCATTTCCAACATATAAGGAGTAAGCAAATTTTCAAATTTTTTTATAAAATCCCACAGAAAAACCATCCAGTCCAGGAGCTTTACCAGATTGCATTGAAAGAATAGCTTTCTGAATTTCTCTTTCAGTAAAAGGAGCATCAAGAATTTGCTGATCTTCAACAGATATTCTAGGAAAATCAATCTTTTGTAAAAAGGCATACATATTAGAAGGGTCAGCTGGAAACTGAGATTTATAGAGTTCACTGTCATAGTCTTGAAAAATTTTATTGATATCTTCATAATTACAAGCTAAACTACCATCTCCCTTATGAATTTTTAAAATTTGTCTTTTATCTCTAACTGCCTTAACTTGAGATGCTAATAGCTTGTTACTTTTATCTCCAAACACATAAAATTGACTTTTTAATTTAAGCAAATATCTTTCAATAGGATAAGTTAATAGTAAATTATATTGTGATTAAAGTTCAACTCTTTGTTTAAATAAATCAACATTAGGAGAAACTGCATAAGTGTTATCCAGGTCTTTAATTTGTTTTGAAATTCTATCTAACTCTAGTTTTGTCTGTTTCTTGAGCTTAGCCAAATAGGAGATTATCTGACCTCGCAAATATGCTTTGAGTGTATCCCATATAATCAATTTTGAGACATCCCCCGTATTATTAAAAAGAAAGAAATCTTTTATCTGAATCTCTATAGATTTGACAAAGTCCGAATTTTGTAATAAATTTTCTGGAAAGCGCCAAGGCAAGTTTGAATTACTAACATCATTTAACTCAAAAGTTAAGCTTAAAGGTGCATGATCCGAAACAGCATATTCAATTGTAAATAACTATACAGAAATAAAAAAAATATATAAGCTGTTCATATAGATCAATATATTACACAGTGCACTGAGATAGAGCAAGATAAAACTATAACAAAATTCAAGTGACAACTGCTATGTTTTGTAACTGCAAACGATTAAACTAATTGAAAACAAAAACACAGAGCCTGGAATAACGTGGCTAGTATTGATTACACTTTTAGCAAGGCACACACATATGACATGATAGTGTGATGATGTATGTTATTGACATACTTTTACATATAACCCATAATGAATTATTTCAATGAACAAGAATGCTTAATTAATGTATTTATAATATTACTCAAATGTTATTGAACTATTAAATACACAACCCTCCTCCCTGCTTAGCTATAAATTCCAACTTGACAAAGAATGCATCTCAACTTACATATGTAGAGTGTGTGTGTGTATATATATATATATATAGACATCCAACAGCACAGTAAATTTTAAGCGTCCCATTCAGTTCTCAAGATTTAAACATTTAATCGCTGTGGAAGATTTCATACTCTTGTGGGATAATGTCTTTCTGACACAGGGATCACTCTGCTTGGCAAGTGAGACTTGTGGCTGTGAAACAGTCGCTGGTTCAGGGGCCTCCTCTGTGATGGGTGTAAGAGTTGACTATGACTGCAGGAAAGTGGTTCTGGATGTATTGGTATCCTGAACAGTGCATGGCAAGCTGCTCGATCTGCTCATCTGTCCCAGGCCACCTGACAAAGCTCTGAGCCAATGCTTTCATTCTGACCACACCTGGGTGACCGGCATGGAGCTCCTCCAACACTTTAGCTTTCAATGGCCACATATGGCCACCTCTGTCAAGAGCAAGTTCATCCTGGTGCTGATAAAAATAAAGGAACAGGAGCTTCTGCTGCTCATTACAGCCAATCTGGGTGGCCACGTAGACTGAAGACAGTGTGAAAATGTATCTGGTTTCCCTTTGGATCATCTTTGCCATAATAGGGAGACTTTTGATTTACGTTAGGGAGAACACGTCAAGAAGAGTGTCGTCTTTTCTCAATTTTTCAGATATTTCCTTTTCCAAGGGTAAATGACATTTCTATGATTAGTCATTCTCTTGAATTCAACCTTGCAATGGTGCTCTCCAAGGAAACAGAACCCACCTCTACATTCATGCTGTTGCTGTCAGTGGAACGCCCTTCTGTGAATTGAAAATGGACACTAGTGGTTGATGATCAGTAATGAGGGTAAACTCTTTCCCATACACGTACTGGTTGAACCATTTTACCCCCCAAACCAAACTCAAGGCCTCTCTGTCAATCTGTGTGTAACTTTTCTCTGCAGCGGTGAGGGAACGTGACATGAAGAGTATGGGACGTTCACTTCCATCACTCATAACACGTGACATGACTGCACCTATACCACGAAGTGAGGCATCACAGGGAAGCTTCACTGGACCATGTGCATCACCATTTCTGTTAATTTTTTGAAAGCCATCTCTCACTGTTTTGTCCATTGCCATTTCATCCCGACTTGTAATGAGTTCAAGGAATGGAGCACAATAGCTGGGTTTGGCATAAACCAGTTATAGTAATTGACAAATCCTAAATAGGAACACAATTGTGAAATGTCCTTTGACTTTGAGTCATCCACCGCTGCTTGAATTTTCTCAGCACACTTGTATAAAGCTTATATGTCAATGGAGATGCTTGGTTTACAGAATTCACACTTATTACATTCTGCTCTGAGTCCATAACCTCCCAATAGTTTTAACACAATCTTGAGATTTTGGAGATGTTCCTTGTCATCCTTATTGGTAACAATGATGTTATCCAGGTAACATTGAGTGCCTCGACAATCTTACTGCACCTGGTCCACAGCTTGCTACTGGAGTGCAGTTGCAGATGCTACGCCAAAAATAAGGCAATTATAGATCTAAAGCCCCATGTGAGAAGGTGAGAAACACATTGGATTCTTCTTCCATCTTCATCTGTAGGCAGGCCTCAGCTAAGTCCACTTTGCTGAAGTGTTTCCCTCCAGAAAGGTTTTCAAAGACATCCTCTATCCTGGGCAGAGGTTGTTGGTTTACTTTCAGCACTGGGTTGATGGTGACGTTAAAATCCTGACAGACACATTCTTCTTTGCTACTGGGATCACTATCGTTACCCATGGGCTCCACTCAACCTTGGAAAGAATTCCTTCAGCCCCTATGCAATCCAGCTCAGTGGGACTTTATCACAGATGGTATAAAGAACCAGACAGGCTTTGTGAAATTTGGGTGCAGCACTATTTTATCCTGGATATATTTGAGTTTTCCAATGCCATTCCTGAGCACCGCTGTGGCATTATCCAGTACCTTTCTTAATTTGCTTTCAGTTGACTCTGTTGCAGAGGATGTGCCATGCAAATGATGATGGATTTCCAATCAAGTTGTCAGCCAATCATGATCATACAATGTGTTTTTACCACATACAAGCCCAATGTGGCTTGTGAGTTGTTGTATCTCACTGCTACAAAAGTCATTCCCACGGCAGTTATCTTTTCTCCAGTATAAGTTCCCAGCTGGATATTTGGAGGCTTCAGTTCAGAATCTTTGAACGTAGAACACAGAGCATAGAAACCTACAGAACATTCCAGGCCCTTCGTCCCACAATGTTGTGCCAATCATGTAAGCCACTCTAGGAACTACCCGGAATTTCCCTACCAAATAGGCCTCAATTTTTCTAAGCTCTTAAAAGACCCTATTGTATCCACCTCTACCACCTTCGCTGGCAGTGCATTCCACGCACCCGCCACGCTCTGTGTGAAAAACCTACCTCTGACATCCCCTCTGTACCTACTTCCAAGCACCTTAAAACTATGCCCCCTCATGTTATCCATTCCAGCCCTGGGAAAAAGTCTCAGGCTATCAACATGATCAATGCTTCTCATAATCTTATACACCTTTATCAGTCACTTCTCATCCTCCATCGTTCCAAGGAGAAAAAGCCGAGTTCACTCATCCTGTTCTTGGTATGCCCTCCAATCCAGGCAACCTATTCCTGTTCATAAACGATCCTGCTCTGAAATGCTGTTCAAACAATTTTTTTATATAATAACTGAAGCAGCCAAAGTTTTGTCCAATTCCATTTTAAGTAATTTGCCATTCACTTCGGGCATAAGCCATATTGCCTGTCTATTGTTAATTTTCACATTGTAAATCTCAAGGCAAACCGGTCCTGAGTCGCTCTCATCATTATCAGATTTTTCATCAACAGCATGCAGTCCTCCAGGGTTGAGGGTTCAGCTCAGGGCTAACAGCCCTGACTAGAAAAATAAAATTGTTACGGAAACAGCAATGAAGAATTCTTCTACCTCTGAGGGCAATGAGCCATCATCTGGAACTTGCATGACTGACAGTAGTGAAAACCAAGAGGAAGCTACAAACATAATGAAGGAAGCTGTGAGCATTGGCAGAGATAGAGGAACTTCATTGCTGTGCGAAATACTAGCAGAGTAATGGGCAGGTGGAAGAGGGAACCCAGGCAGATGCTGCAGTCTGGGGCAACAAGCAAGAAGTTCTAACTGTGGGATCTTGATCCAAAACATCAATAGTTCACTCACCCTCAAACATATGCCACTCAAGCTGCTGAGTAGCGATGATATCATGACTGACCTGTGACCCAGATTCGTAGGTGAATGAAAACCTAACAGTCATAGATGTCTTTTTGGGTGTCCTTAAAGTAACTTGCCATGAACTTGCCCTCAAACTGATCATAATTTTCAGAGATGTGTAGCCAACAAGAACAGAGTGGGGAATTCTGTTCTTTGTTACTCTATGTGACGCTGAGAAATGGAATGTGAAAAGGCAATGGTCTCAGCAGCAAAATCCGCCATGGTCAGTAGGAATAGACAATGGTCTCGGCAGTGAAATCCCACAAAGTCAATACGAATAGACAGCGCTGTCCGCAGTCAAATCTGCCATAGTCAAAAGGAATAGACAATGGTCTCGGCAGTGAAATGTGCCATAGTCAATAGGAATAGACAATAATCTCGGCAGTGAAATCAACCATAGGCTATAGGAATAGACAATGGTCTTGGCAGTGAAATCCACCATAGCCAATAGGAATAGACAATGGTCTTGGCAGTGAAATGCGCCATAGTCAATAGGAATAGACAATAATCTCAGCAGTGAAATTGACCGTAGGCTATAAGAATAGACAATGGTCTTGGCAGTGAAATCGACCATAGTCAAAAGGAATAGACAATGGTCTCCCCAGTGAAATGCACCATAGCCAATGGGAATAGAGAATGGTGTCAGTAGTGAAATCCCCCAAAGCCATCATGAATAGACAATGGTCTCAGCAGTGAAAGCTGCCAAAGTCAATAGGGAAAGACAATGGTCTTGCCAGTGAAATCCACCATAGTCAACAGGAATAGACAATAGTATCGGCAGTGAAATCCACCACAATCAATAGGAATAGACAACGGTCTTGCCAGTGAAATCCACCATAGCCAATAGGAATAGACAATGGTCTAGGCAGTGAAATCCGCTATAGTCATTAGAAAGAGACAATGGTCTCGGCAGTGAAATGCGCCATAGTCAATAGGAATAGACAATGTTCTGGCCAGTGAAATCCACCATAGCCAATAGGAATAGACAATGGTCTCAGCAATGAAATCCACCATAGTCGATGGGACTAGACAATGGTCTTGGCAGTGAAATCCACCATAGTCAGCACCTTTAACCTCTGTAAAAATCACTCATAAATACTCTTCCCTGTAGTGAGGTACTGGTGATGTCTCGCATTCATAGAAAGAGTTAAAATTTCCACAACTCCCTTGGAGATATTAAGTAATGAAAAAATTATACTGGTAAAGTTGGCTTTGCACTATATTAATTTCTGGAGCTCTGTCATAACATGCTTGATTAAATACTTTGAGCTGGATACCAGCAGGATTACCAAAGCAACTTCCCATGAAGTGTTTGGGCACATGCAGTCCCTGAGTTTGAATGACAAAGATGACTCACTTTAGAATCGGTGCCACTATAATTTATTGCATTGTCAACTTATTTAATCTGCAATATATGGCCGACACCGTAGCTTAGCAGTTAGCGTAATTCTATGAAAGTCCTAGCAATCAGCAATCTAAGTTTTCCTCCTACACAGCCCTCCATTTCTTTATCATCCATGTGTCTGTCTGAGTTTCTTAAATGCTCCCAATGTAACTGCTTCCAGCACCACCCCTGGCAGCACGTTCCACGTGCTCACCACTCTGTGTGAAAAAAAGCTTATTTCTGTCATCTCTTTATACTTTCTTCCAATCACCTTAAAATTATGGTCCCACAATGCCAGTAGCAGTGCAGAATGGACTTTACCACCAGCTTTCAAACATAAAGACATCTCTTTATACTCTATCTTTTTTCTGAAACATCGAATTGGCCTAAAGGGCTAATTTCATCAGGGACATCTTTACTATTAAACAACAGGGAATTAAAGGAGATTGATCAATCTTCTGGGCTCAAATACTGGGAGACAGCGAGACACAAGGTTGTACATGTGGCTTGCTAATCGTGGTCCTGGCTATAGGATAGGGGTTCCCATCCTGGGGTCCACAGACCCCTTGGTTAATGTATTGGTCCATGACATAGAAAGGGTTGGGAAGCCATTTTATCCTAGTTGCATTTAAAGTTCATCACTTGACTCATAAGATCACACACAAATTGTTATTTGTACTAAAACACAGTGAGGGTTATGGCCAATGTTCCAACAGGTTTATTCCCAAGCTGCAACTATTTGATTACAAAAAAAAACTTTGTCATTAGCAGTAGATAGTGAATGGGATTGAAAAGTACTATCTCACTGCAGTTGGTCAAACCCTTGTTTGCGAAACAGAGAGTTAAATGAAATTAACAGTGTAAGTATAACCCATCTATCATTAGGAGGATTGGTAAAGGGATGGATGTTTTGCTGACTGCAGACTAAATACTACGGCCAGTATCTTGGAGATGACACCTTAATCAAATGGAGCATTGATGCACATGAGGGGTACCAGATCTGTAAGTTAGGTTCCAAGGGAATAGAACTACAACACACCAATAACATAGAACAGTACTGCAAAGTACAGATACTTCAGACACCATGTCGTGCTGACCATTACACCTGCTCCAGGATCAATCTAATATTTCCTACCCGTCCAGTCCTCTATTTTTCATTCATCCATGTGCCTAAATGTCCCGAATATATTTGTCTCTTCCACCAGCCCTGGCTGTGCACTTGCACTTTCTGTATAACATAACATTCAGTACTGCCAGTATCACTCCGTATACTTTCCTCCAACCACATGAGGATTATGTCCTTTCATATTAGCCATTTCCACCCTGGGAGAAAGGTGCTGGCTGTCAAATCTGTTTATGCCTCTGTCATGGTCCAGTCCGTGAAGTCCACATTCCGGTTCACTGTCCGGTCCATCGATCCTTGTTCCGGGTTTTCCTGTTTTCTCCCTTGTTCTGTTGGGTGCCTTAACTGAAGCACCTGATTCTCATTTCGGTCTGGCACATAAATACCTCTGCAAACCAGGGCTTGTTTGCTGGACTGTCCCCTTCCCGTTCTGCCTGAAACCTCGTCAAGTTCAACCGCTGGAGTGAGACTGGAGCCTTGCCACGCCAAGAGAAGGAACTATCTATCGTTGAGTTTGGAAATGTCTCTTTGTGTCCCCGTGTTTAGTGTCCGTATTCTGTGTACGAGTCCCGGTCCTACATCCTATGCTTCCCAGGGAGGGGTCCTGACTCTGTGTAAAACCCCGGCCTCAAGTCCTGTTCCCAAGGAGGGGTCCCGGCTCTGTGTTCTGTGTTCCTGTGTTCCAAGTTCCAGGCGCTATGTTCCAGTCCTGTCCAAGTCTAGGCTTTGTGTTCTTGTCCTGTCCATGTGCCTCGTCCTGTGCAGGAGTTCCACGTCCAGTCCTGTAGCCTAGCCACATCCAGTCCTTGCCCAGATCCGGGGTTTGAGCCCAAGTCAAGACCTAGGTTCTGAGTCCCTGTCTAGTCTCTGGCTCAGAGTCCTAGCCCAGGCTCCCAGTTCCAAGTTCCTTGTCCTGGTCCCACTTTCCTAGTCTTAGTCCTATCCCAGGCTCCCAGTTCCAAGTTCCTTGTCCTGGTCCCACTTTCCTAGTCTTAGTCCTATCCCAGACCCAGGTGTCCTTGTCTCGTCCAGGGCCTGTGTCCATGTCCAGCGTCGTTTCTTCCTGACTCCCCTTGCTTCCTTGATAAATCTTGTCCTGTTCCTAATACCTCAGTGTCTGTGTCTTGCATTTGGGTCCGCTCCTAATGACCCGTGTAACAGTCTCTCATTATCTTGTACACCTCTATCGAGTCACCTCTCATCCTCCTTCACTCCAAAGAGAAAAGCCCTATCTCAACCCTTCCTCACAAGACATGCTGTCTAATCCAGGCAGCATTCTGGTAAATCTCCTTTGCATGTTCTCTATGGCTTCCATATTTCTCCTGTAAAGGGGCAACGAGTGCGGTCTAACTTGGGTTATTGGTCCACATTCGCACTGAGAACCAGTTGAGGCTGCAGAAGGCTGGGTGACTTGTTTGTTTTCTGCACTCTTCCATGAGAAAAGGATACCTTAACCCACTTCCCACCCTTTAAATGATAGATGTGTAACTTTTGCCTACTTCCAGAGATAAATTACATCAAATTCATAGAGAAAAATAATACTCCGCTGGTAAATATCATGTAGGTGGATAGAGGGAGACTGTTCAGCAAAAAAAATAATTTAGATGGGTGCCATTTTTAGACAATGTGCTTTCTGAATTTCATGTCTTTCATTTCATTTACATTTTGAAATATAACTGTGCAGGTAATATCAGGCAGGTATAATGAACAAAGCTTTTCCAATGCAACAGTATAATTTTGATTCACTTAAAATGCACTTAAGAAACTAGTCTTTGCATTGATACTGAGAATGATACTCTAGTGAATACACAGATCATCATTCTCAGTATCAATGCAAAGACTACAGGAAGATTTATGTTTGGTTCCTTTATAGGCTATTGTTGCTATCAATCACAAAACACAATCACACATCATATTCAAAACACAAGTGGGCCACTTTGCTCAGCTGCTCCACACTAATATTTATAGAAACATAGAAACATAGAAAACCTGCAGCACAATACAGGCCCTTTGGCCTACAAAGCTGTGCCAAACATGTCCTTACCTTAGAAATTACCTAGGGTTACTCATAGCCCTCTATTTTTCTAAGCTCCATGTACCTATTCAGGAGATTCTTAACAGACCCTATCATTTTTGCCTCCACCACCGTTGTCGGCAGCCCATTCCATGCACTCACCACTCTCTGTGTAAAAAACTCACCCCTGACATCTCCTCTGTACCTGCTTCCAAGCACCTTAAAACTGTGCCCTCTGGTTTTAGCCATTTCAGCCCTGGGAAAAAGCCTCTGACTATCCACACGATCAATGACTCTCATCAGCTTATACACCTCGATCAGGTCACCTCTCATCTTCCGTTGCTCCAAGGAGAAAAGGCCGGGTTCTCTCAACCTATTCTCATAAGGCATGCTCCACAATCCAGACAACATCCTTGTAAATCTCCTCTGCACCCTTTTCATGGTTTCCACATCCTTCCTGTAGAGAGGTGACCAGAACAGAGAACAGTATTCCAAGTTGGGTCTGACCAGGGTCCTATATAGCTGCAACATTACCTCTCAGCTCTTAAACTCAATCCCATGATTGATGAAGGCCAATGCACTGTATGCCTTCTTAACCACAGAGTCAACCTGCACAGCAGCTTTGAGTGTCCTATGGACTCAGACCCCAAGATCCCTCTGATCCTCCACACTGCCAAGAGTCTTACCATTAATACTATACTCTACCATCATATTTGACCTACCAAAATGAACCACCTCACACTTCCTGGGTTGAACTCCATTTGCCACTTCTCAGCCCAGTTTTGCATCCTATCAATGTCCTACTGTAACCTCTGACAGCCCTCCACACTATCCACAACACCCCCAACCTTTGTGTCATCAGCAAATTTACTAACCCATCTCTCCACTTCCTCATCCAGGTCATTTATAAAAATCATGAAGAGCAAGGATCCCAAAGCAGATTCCTGAGGCACTCCATTGGTCACCGACCTCCATGCAGAATGTGACCCGTCTACAACCACCCTTTGCCTTCTGTGGGCAAGCCAGTTCTGGATCCACAAAGCAAAGTCCCCTTGGATCCCATGCCTCCTTACTTTCTCAATAAGCCTTGCATGGGGTACCTTATCAAATGCCTTGCTGAAATTTGTGCTTCATGTGAGCCTCATCTCACTATCACCATTTTAAAGGTGTTCAATATTTCTTTTTTTTTTGTGCTTGGAAAGGTTATGGTTTCATGGGAATGTGCAGCTGTGACACCCAGCCAAAATGATACTATTTTGTGAATGACCCTTCACCCTGACTGTCAGATATCACAACCTCATCAGATTCTGTCTCCACCAGAGCATCACCACATCCATGTCCGGCGGTGGATCCTGAATAACCTCCGGCTACAGGACTGCCAATTACTTTGCTTTCCGTAACTCAGCAATTTAGGTTAATTTCCAGTCATACAAAGAGCAAAAATACTGTTTATGCAAGATAAATGTAAGAGATTCTGCAAAAGCTGAAAATCCAGTATAACAGACACAAAATACTGGAGGAACACAGCTTTGGCCTGAAATGTTGACCGTTTCTCTCTACAGAATCCTGATGAATGGTCTTGGCCTGAAACGTTGACCGTTTCTCTCCACAGATCCTGATGAAGGATCTTGGTCTGAAATGTTGACTGTTTCCCTTCATAGATGCTTGAACACCTGAGTTCTTTCAGCATTTTGTGTGTGTTATACAAGAATAAATCATGCAAAGCCTTTTCATTTGTAGACAATGCTTTAAGCAGTGTAAACTTGCATTATTAAAACCAATATCACGGTTGCTACTCTGGGGGCCCTCTGTGGTGATACACCAATAGAACATTTAAGGGGCTTCCCCACCTGGCCCAGCCCATCTTAGTCCATTAGCAGAAGAAACATAGAAAACCTACAGCGCAATACAGGCCCTTCAGCCCACAATGTTGTGCCAAACATGTACTTACCTTAGAAATTACCTTAGGTTACCCATAGCCCTCTATTTTTCTAAGCTCCATGTACCCATCTGGGAGTCTCTTAAAAAATCCTATCGTATCCGCTTCCACCACCGTCACCGGCAGCTCATTCCACGCACTCACCATTCTCTACAGAAAACCTTACCACTGATATCTCCTCTGTACCTACCTCCAAGCACCTTAAAACTGTACCCTCTCGTGTTAGCCATTTCAGCCCCGGGAAAAAGCCTCTGACTATCCACACAATCAATGCTTCTCATCATCTTATACACCTCTATCAGGTCACCTCTCATCATCCATCTCAGCAAAGAGAAAAGGCCGAGTTCACGCAACCTATTCTCATAAGGCATGCTGCTGTTACAAGGGGGTGCTGGGAGCGGACCCAAATGCAAGGCAGAGACACTGCAGTTCTAGGAACAGGACTAGGTTTGACAAGAAAGCAAGGGGAGTCAGGAAGAAACGATGCTGGACATTGACAAAGGCCCTGGATGAGACTAGGATTCAGGGCTTGGGCTAGGACTTGACTAGAAGCATGGGACCCAGACATGGAACTAGGAACAAGGAGTCTGGACTAGGAACTCGGAACTCTGGAACCATAGTCTGGACAAGGACCCGGAACCTGGGTCTTGACTCGGAACTGGAACCCAGGTCTAGGCTAGGACTCGGGACTAGGATCTTGGCAAGGACAGGACGTGGAACTCCTGCACAGGACAAGGCACATGGACAGGATGAGAACACAAAGTCTTGACTTGGACAGGACGAGGTTCTTGGACGTGGCTTGGACAGGACAAGAGACTCCTGGACAGGATGAGGGAATGCCTGGATAGGACGCGGGAACTCCTGGACAGGACAAGGGAACTCCTAGACAGGACAAGGGAACTCCTGGGATAGGCAAGGAATTTCCAGCATAGGACATGGCTCTTGGACTAGGTTTGGCTCGGTTCTTGGACTCGGCTTGATTTAGGCTCTTGGGTATGGAGCCGGGACTCCTCCTTGGAGCACAGGGCTGGGACCCTTCTAGGACGCAGGGCTGGGACCCTTTCTTGGATGTAGGGCTGGGATGCTTTCTAGGACGCAGGGCCAGGATGCTTTCTAGGAAGCAGGGCCGGGACCCTTTCTTGGACGCAGGGCAGGGATGACTGCTGAGGATACTTGTCAAGGTGACTGCCGAGGAAACTACCTAAGAAACTGTCAGGGATTCATATGGGGAAGGGAAGGGAACAGTCCAGCCAATAATCCCTGGTTTGCAGAGGTATTTATGTGCCAGACCAAAATGAGAATCAGGTTCCTCAATTAAGGCACCTAACAGAACAAGGGAGAAACAGGAAAACCCAGAACAGGATCGATGGACTGGACCATGAACCAGAATGCGGACCAGATCATGAGAGTTCCCCAATCCAGGTAACATCCTTGTAAATCTCCTCTGTACCTTTTCTGTAGTTTCCACATCCTTCCTGTAGTGAGGTGACCAGAACTGAGCATAGTACTCCAACTGGCGTCTGACCAGGGTCCTATACAGCTGTAACATTACCTCTTGGCTCTTAAACTTAATCCCACAGTTGTTGAAGGCCAATGCACCATATACCTTCTTAACCACAGTCAACCTGCACAGCAGCTTTGAGTGTCCTATGGACTTGGACCCCAAGATCCCTCTGATCCTCCACACTACCAAAAGTCTTATCATTAATACTATATTCTGCCATCATATTTGACCTACCAAAATGAATCACCTCACACTTACCTGGGTTGAACTCCATCTGCCACTTCTCAGCCCAGTTTTGCGTCCTATCAATGTCCCGTTGTAACCTCTGACAGCCCTCCACACTATCCACAACAGGACCAATCTGTGTGTCAGCAGCAAATTTACGAACATATCCCTCTACTTCCTCATCCAGGTCATTCATAAAAATCATGAAAAGAATGTGTCTCAGAACAGATCCTTGAGGCACACCACTGGTCACCAACCTCCATGCAGAATATGATCTGTCTATAACCACTCTTTGCCTTCTGTGGCAAGCTAGTTCTGGATCCACAAAGCAATGTCCCTTTGGATTCCATGCCTCCTTACTTTCTCAATAAGCCCGGCATGGGGTACTTTATCAAATGTCTTGCTGAAATCCATATACACTACATCTACCGCTCTACCTTCATCAATGTATTTAGTCACATCCTCAAAAATTTCAATCATGCTTGTAAGGCATGACCAGCCCTTGACAAAGCCATGCTGACTATACCTAATCATATTATGCCTCCCCAAATGTTCACA
The DNA here is from genome assembly GCF_030028105.1 of Mobula birostris. Classification (NCBI taxonomy): domain Eukaryota; kingdom Metazoa; phylum Chordata; class Chondrichthyes; order Myliobatiformes; family Myliobatidae; genus Mobula; species Mobula birostris. The sequence goes on along the minus strand of NC_092400.1, from coordinate 38,199,661 downwards.
TATCCTGCCTCTCAGGATCTTCTCTATCAAATTACCAACCACTGAAGTAAGACTCACTGGTCTATAATTTCCTGGGCTATCTCTACTCCCTTTCTTGAATAAGGGAACAACATCTGCAACCCTCTAATCCTCTGGAACCTCTCCCATCCCCATTGATGATGCAAAGATCACTGTCAGAGGTTCAGCAATCCTCTCCCTCATCTCCCAATGTAGCCAGGGGTACATCTCGTCCAGCTTTGGTGACTTATCCAACTTGATACTTTCCAAAAGTTCCAGCACATCCTCTTTCTTAATGTCGATATGCTCAATCTGCTGTAAGTCATCCATACAATCGCCAAGGTCCTTTTCTGTAGTGAATACTGAAGCAAAGTATTCATTAAGTATCTCTGTTATCTCCTCCGGTTCCGTACACACTTTTCCACTGTCACACTTGATTGGTGCTATTCTCTCACGTCTTATCATCTTGCTCTTCACATACTTGCAGAATGCCTTGAGGTTTTCCTTAATCCTGCTTGCCAAGGCCTTCTCATGGCCCCATCTGGTTCTCCTAATTTCATTCTTAAGCTCCTTCCTGCTAGCCGTATAATCTTCTAGTTCTCTATCATTATCTAGTTTTTTTGAACCTTTCATAAGCTTTTCTTTTCTTTTCTCCTTGACTAGCTTTTCAACAGCCTTTGCCCACCAGGGTTCCTGTACCCTACCATCCTTTCCTAGTCTCATTGGAACGTACCTACGCAGAACCCCACGCAAATATCCCCTGAACATTTGCCACATTTCTTCCATACATCTTCCTGAGAACATCTGCTCCCAATTTATGCTTCCAAGTTCCTGCCTGATAGCTTCTTATTTCCCCTTACTCCAATTAAACGGTTTCCTTGCCTGTTCTTATTCCTCGCCAATACAATGGTAGAGGAGATAGAATTGTGATCACTACCTCCAAAATGCTCTCCCACTGAGAGATAGTTCAAAGTAAAATTTATTATCAGAGTACATACGTGTCACCACATACAACCCCTAGATTCTTTTCCTGCGGACATACTTGGCAAATTTATAGAATAGTAACTGTATACTGTAAACATCAAGAACTATATACAAACTGTGCAAATGCAGATATCAATAAATAGCAATAAATAATGAGCATGAAATAAAAATATAGCAGAGACCTTAAATGAGTGTAGCTATCCCCTTTTACTCATGAGTCTGATGGTTGAGGGGTAGTAACTGTTCTTGAACCTGGCAGCGTGAGTTCTGAGGAACCTGTACCTTCTACCTGTTGGCAGAGGTAAGAAAAGTGCCTGGTCTAGGTGGTGAGGATCTTTGATGATGAATGCTGGGTTTCTATGGGAAGGTTTCATATGGATATGCTCAATGATTGGGAGGGTTTTACCTGTGATGTACTGGACTGAGTCCACTACCTTTTGTAAGATTTTCCGTTCAAAGGCATACTAGGCTGTAATGCAACCAGTCAGCATACTTTCTACCACACATCTATAGAAGTTTGCCGAGGTGTCGGGGCAGGTGTAGCACTTGTTCCACTTCAGAGAGAAGTACCAGGAGGGAGATCAGTGGGGAGGGATGAATGGACGAGGGAGTCACGTAGCGAGCAATCCCTGTGGAAAGCAGAAAGTAGGGGGAGGGAAAGATGTGTTTGGTGGTGGGATCCCGTTGCAGATGGCGGAAGTTCTGGAGAATTATCTGCTGGACATGGAAGTTGGCAGCACTATTCATCCCTCTCTACTCTCCCTCCTGGCACTTATCCTTGCAAGCCGAACAAGTGCTACACCTGCCCCTACACCTCTTCCCTCATTTCACCTGTGAGTTTGTTGGGGTCATATATTGTGCTGGTGCTCCCGGTGTGGCCTCTTGTATATCTGTGAGACCCAATGTAGATGGGGAGACCACTTCGCCGAGCATCTACACTCCATTCGCCAGAAAAATTGGGATCTCCCAGCGGTCATCCATTTTAATTCCAGTTCCCATTCCCATTCCATTATGTCTCATTCCATGGCCTCCTCTACCGTCACGATTAGGCAACACTCAGGATGGAGGAACAACACTTTACATTCCGTCTGGGTAGCCTCCAACCCGATGGCATGAATATTGACTTCTCAAACTTCCGGTAATGCCCTCTCCCCTCCTTCAGCATTTTCCATCCCCTTTCCCCTCTCTCACTTTATCTCCTTGTCTGCTCGTTGCCTCCCTTTGGTGTTCCTCCCCACTTGTCTTTCTTTCATGGTCTTCTGTTCTCTCCTATCGGACTCCCCCTTCTCCAGCCCCTTATCTCTTTCACCGATCAACTTCTCAGCTCTTCACTTCATCTCTCCTCCTCCTGGTTTCACCCATCATCTTGTGTTTCTCTCTCCCCTCCCTCACCTTTAAAATCTGCTCCTCATCTTTTTTTCTTCAATCCTGCCAAAGCATCTCAGCCTGAAACATCGACTGTCCTTTGTTCCATTGATGCTGCCTGGCCTGCTGAGTCCCTCCAGCATTTTGCATGTAATGTTGTAGTCCGTTGTTAACAGGAAATTTACATACTGCAGATTGCAATGAAAGTAGTTCAAAGGGAGTATATTTAAGAGGAAAACTGGTACAATTTCCTGCAGCCCGCAGAGAGTTGCCGAGGTACACTGATGCCAAGAAGACTTAAGTTTGGCCAGCTGACAACATTTTTTTGCCGAGTAAGCAGGCTTGTTTTCGCATCTCGCATGAATATCACCACAGCTGAGAAAGAGATCCTGTTGTCCTTGCCCAACCCGACCCCTGTGCGACTTCAGACCGCCCAGTGTGGTTGATGCTTAATTGCCGACACAGTTCAGAGGCAATTAGTGATGGTCAATAAATTCTGGCATTGTCAAGAACGTCGCAACCTCGTGACTTGATAATGAGTTTAAAACATTGTGGCCCAGTGCAAGAGTCCAAGGGTGAATCGGTTGCCACCCACTTCAAATCTGCTTCCCATTTGCATTCAGATATGTCCATACATGGCCTCCTCTATTGCCATGATGAGGCTAAACTCAGGTTGGAGGAGCAACACCTCATATACCGTCTAGATAGTCTCCAGCCCCTTGGTATGAACATAGAATTCTCCAATTTCTGGTCATTCCCTCCCCCTTCCTTCCTCTATCCTTATTTCACTTTGCCCCCTCCCCCAGCTGCCTACCACCTTCCTCATGGTTCCGCCTCCTTCTACTACCCATTGTGTTTTCCCCTATCCCTTATTCACCTTTCCTGCCTGTACCCTCCCTGCTTCCCCTCCCCCACCCCTTTATCTTTTCCCTTACTGGTTTTTCACCTGGAACCTACCAGCCTTCTCCCTCCCACCCTCCCCCCACCTTCTTTATAGGGCCCCTGCCCCTTCCCTCTACAGTCCTGACGAAGGGTTCCGGCCCAAAACGTTGACTGATCGTTCCCACGGATGCTGCCCGACCTGCTGAGTTCCTCCAGCGTGTTGTGAGTGTTGCATTGACCCCAGCATCTGCAGAGTATTTTGTATTTGGAAAATTGGATTTTGTGAAGAAACCATCTTTTTGACAGGAGTTTAGCCATCCTGTACAAACCTTACTGTATCATCTCTGAAATTATGTAGACATAAAGAGGGAAGTGGTTCATGCTTATCTTTTTCCTGTTATATTTTATTCGTTCTTATCTTGACGGTTGACTTGTGATGGGGAGGATAGTGCTGACAGTGATGGAGAAGCCCTCCAAATCTGCCACCATTGTCCTGGGGGTGTCTTGTGATCAGGAAGCTTAGCTACCTTTGAGGCAGTAAGCGTCTGATAGCAGGTTAAGCTAAGAGCTGGGGATAGCTCTTCTCTGCAAATCCAATCAACACCACAGATACTGGAAGGGTGAAATAAGAAACAGCAAATTCTGGAAATGCTCAGCCCCACTCTCCTACATACATTTCAATTGAACATGTAGCACAGCACAGCTCAGTTTTGTGAGTCAGTGCTCAGGCTTCGGAAACAGGAACACACAAAATGCAGGTTCAGCAGCAAAGGAGAAAGAATTTATTATAGCAACACACATCAAAGCTGCTGGTGAACGCAGCAGGCCAGGCAGCATCTCTAGGAGGAGGTGCAGTCGACGTTTCAGGCCGAGACCCTTAGTCCTGACGAAGGGTCTCGGCCTGAAACGTCGACTGCACCTCTTCCTAGAGATTCTGCCTGGCCTGCTGCGTTCACCGGCAACTTTGATGTGTGTTGCTTGAATTTCCAGCATCTGCAGAATTCCTGTTGTTTGAGAATTTATTATAATCTATTATAAAAACGGCATCTGTTCAAAGAGTTTTACAGCAAGGAAACAGACCATCAGTCCAATTCATTCATGCTGATTAATTACTCTCTAAACCAGGGGTTCCCAACCTGGGATCCATGGACCTCACAAGATCACAAGACAAAGGAGCAGAAGTAGGCCATTCGGCCCATCGAGTCTGCTCCGCAGCTCCCCCATGAACTAAACTATTCACCCATCTAGTTCCAATTTCCGGTTTTTTCCCCATATCCCTTGATACCCTGACTAATTAGATACCTGTCAATCTCCTCCTTAAACACCCTCAATGATTGGGCCTCCACAGCTGTATGTGGCAATGAATTCCACAAATCCACAACCCTCTGGCTAAAAAAATTTCTCCTCATCTCTGATTTAACTGGGTACCCTCTAACTCTAAGACTCTTGTCCTGGACTCACCCACCAAGGGAAACAACCTTTCCACATCTACTCTGTCCAACCCTTTCAATATTTGAAATGTTTCTATGAGATCCCCTCTCATTCTTCTATACTCTAATGAATACAGTCCAAGAGCCAACAAACGCTTCTCATATGTTAGCCCCTGCATTCCAGGAATCATCCTCGTAAATCTTCTCTGAACTCTCTCTACATCCTTTCTAAGATAGGGGGCCCAAAACTGCACACAGTATTCCAAATGAGGTCTCACTAATGCCCCATAGAGCCTCATCAACACCTCCTTACTCTTTTACACTATTCCTCTTGAAATGAATGCCAACATAGCATTCGCTTTCCTTACCGCTGATCCAACCTGGTGGTTAACCTTTAGGGTATCCTGCGCGAGGATCCCCAGGTCCCTTCGCACTTCCGATTTTTGAATTTTCTCCCCATCTAAATAATGATCTGCCCGATTATTTCTTCTTCCAAAATGTACGACCGTACATTTGTCAACGTTGTCCTCATCTGCCATTTCTTTGCCCACTCTCCTAAACTGACTAAGTCTCTCTGCAACCTTTCCGTTTCTTCAACATTTCCTGCTCCTCCACCTACCTTGGTGCCATCCACAAACTTAGCCACAAAACCATTTAATCCATAATCCAAATCATCGATATACATGGTAAAAAGAAGTGGCCCCAACACCGACCCCTGCGGAACACCACTAGTAACCGGCAACCAATCAGAATAGGATCCCTTTATTCCCACCCTTTGCTTTCTGTTTATCAGCCAATGCTCCACCCATTTCAATGTCTTTCCTATAATTCCATGGGCTCTCATCTTATTAAGCAGCCTCATATGCGGCACCTTATCGAAGGCCTTTTGAAAATCCAGATACACAACATCCACAGCCTCTCCCTTGTCAATCTTATTCGACATTACCTCAAAAAATTCCAATAAGTTGGTGAGGCAGGATCTTCCCTTCATGAAACCACGCTGGCTTCGGCCTAGCTTGTCATGCACCTCGAGGTATTTCATAACCCGTCCTTGAGGATTGTCTCCAATATCTTTCCAACCACCGATGTCAGACTAATAGGTCTGTAATTTTCTTTTTGTTGCCTCCTTCCTTTCTTAAATAGCGGAACTACATTTGCGACCTTCCAGTCCTCCGGAACCATGCCAGAGTCTATTGATTCCTGGAAGATCATTTCCAATGCTTCCACAATCTCCAAAGCCAACTCCTTCAGAACCCTAGGCTGCACCTCATCCAGACCGTGAGACTTATCTATTCTTAGTCCACTTAGCTTCCTAAGCACTTTCTCTCTAGTAATCTTGACTGCACCTAATTCTATTCCCTGATACCTCGGGCTATCAGGTATATTGCTCATGTCTTCCATTCAGTACTCATTCAATACTCATTCAGTTCCTCCACCATCTTTCGTTATCCATTATAATTTCTCCAGCATCATTTTCAATCAGTCCCGTATCTACCCTTGTCAATCTTTTACTCTTCATATATTTAAAAAAACTCAGTATCCTTTTTTATGTTAATCGCCAACTTCCTTTCATAATTCATCTTTTCTTTCCTAATGACTTTCTTAGTTTCCTTCTGTAAGTTTTTAAAAGTCTTCCAGTCCTCATTTTTCCCACTAAATTTTGCTTCCTTGTACGTTGTTTCTTTTGCTTTTATTTTTGCCTTAACCTCTCTCGTTAGCCACATTTGTGCCATTTTTCCATTCATGATTTTCTTTTTTCTAGGAATATATTTTTCCTGCATTTTCCTTATTTCTTGTAGGAATTTCATCCAATTTTGCTCTGCCGTCCCTCCATTTAGCTTACTTTTCCAATTGACTTGGGCCAGTTCCTCTCTCATACCACTGTAATTTCCCCTGTTCCACTGAAATATCAATACACCTGATACCAGCTTCTCCTTTTCAAATTTGAAACTGAACTCTATCAAATTATGATCACTCCTTCCAAGGGGTTCCTTTCCCTCCAGCTCCCTAATCGCCTCAGGTTCGTTACACAGCACCCAGTCCAAAACAGCTGGTCCCCTGGTGGGCTTCTGGACAAGCTGCTCCAAAAAGCCATCCTGTAGGCATTCTACAAACTCCATTACCTTCCTGACTTTCCCAATCCACTTTCATATTAAAATCCCCCATAATTATCTTGACATTTTCCTTCTGACACCCTTTTTCTATTTCCAACTGCAACTTGTAGTCCACATCCCGGCTGCTGTTTGGAGGCCTGTATATAACTGCTATTAGTGTCTTTTTACCCTTGCCATTTCCTAATTCTACCCATAAGGATTCTACCTCTTCTGATCCTATGTCCCTTCTTTCTATGATTTGATATCGTTACTTACCATCAGGGCCATGCCACCCCCTTTACCTACCTTCCTATCTTTCTTATACACTGTGTATCTATGGATATTCAGCTCCCAATCACATCCATCATTTAGCCATGACTCGGTGATGGCCACAATGTTACACCTTTTAACCTGCAGCTGTGCAGCAAGGTCATCCACTTTATTTCTAATGCTGCGTGCATTTAAGTACAGTACATTTAAATCAGTATCTGTTGCTGATTTTGCAATATTTCGATTTTGCAGCAAATTATCCTGTATATTCACTGGGTTGTCCTTCTTGCCATCTTTGCTGCACAGTATTTTTGACTTATTTCTATTTTCCTCTTCCTCAACCCTAATACCTTGGTTTCCTTCCCCTTGCCACCTTAGTTTAAACCCTCCCTAACAGCTATATTAAACAATCCCGTCAGGATATTAGTACCTTTTGAGTTCAGGTGTAATCCATCTTTTTTGTATAAGTCATACTTTCCCCAAAATAGATTCCAATGATTCAAGAATTTGAAGCCCTGCCCCCTGCACCAGTTACTTAGCCACACATTCATCTGTTTAATTCTGCTATTCTTACCATCATTAGCGTGCAGCTCAGGCAGCAATCCTGATATTATTACTCTGGAGGTCCAGCTTTTCAATTTTCTTCCTAGCTCCCAGTAATCTTTCTTCAGGACCTCCTCTCTTTTTCTGTCCATGTCATTGGTACCAACATGTACCAAGACTTCCGGCTGCTCACCCTCTCTCCTCAGAATACTCTGGACTCGATCTGAGACATCCCGTACCTTGGCACCAGGGAGGCAACACACCATCCGGGTATCCTTGTCTGGCTCGCAGAATCTCTTGTCCATCCCCTTTACGATGGAATCCCCTATAACTACCACATTTCTTCTTGCTCTCTTGATTTCGGCACTGGGCAGAATGCCAGAGTCTCGTTCACTGTGGTCCTCCTCTGTCAGGTCTGCCTCTTCAACAGTATCCAAAACGATATATCGATTTCTGAGGGGGACTGTCACAGGGGTGCTATCCACTACCTCTCTATAGGTAGTATCTATCACCTCCTCACTTTCCCTAATTAGCCGAAGGTCATCAATTTCCATCTCCAGCTCCTTAACTCCTTCAGGAGCCTCATCTCAGTGCACCTGGTGCAGATGTAATCCTTGGGGAGGCTGGGAGTCTCCCAGGGTCCCCACATCTGGCACTCCAAGCACAACACTAATCCTAGATGCATACCTCTAATGCTACTGTTTGTTCTAAATACCAGAAAACTGTAACTTACTCCGTTACTATGAGACTCAATGGTCGCAGGAAGCCTCTTCCCGTCTCCACCGAAGCCCATTGAGCCAAAGCCCTTTCACTCTGCACCCTCTCACTCCGCAGCCTGCTCCGACGCTGCCCGTTGGATATGGCGGTTTTCTTTTTAAACTGTTCACGCTCAACTGGCTGATGTTACGCACCTGTGCAGTCTGGCCTCTCTCCTACTCCGAGAAATAAAATGTCTTCTCGTCAGAAATCCTTAGCCTCTTACTGCTGTCTTCTTGATCCGAAGAGAAAAGTCTGCGGCTTCCTTCCTCTTTTTAAACTGTTCGCGCTCAACCTCTTGCTTAATGGTATTGGTCCATGGCTTATAAAAAGCTGGGAACCCCTGTTCTAAACCTTCCCTTTTCAAAAACTTGCCCTATGTCTTTAAAATGTTGTCAATGTATCCACCTCTGTCAGCTACTCCATATCCTTATGGAAACACTTACCTCTTAGGTCCCATTTAAATCTGTTCCCCCCCACCTTAAACCTATGCCCCCTAGTTTTAGACTCCACTTAGCTGGGGAAAGTGATACTGACAGTCTACCATTTCTATGATCCTCATGATTTTATGAACCTATGTAAAAGCACTCCTCAGCCTTTGCCCTGGGAAAACAACCCGTCGATTCCAATGTCCCTTTATAACTCAAGGCCTCCAGTCACAGCAACATCCTTGTGAATCCTTTCTCAACTTAATCACATTTCTTCTCAACAGCACATGATCTTCAAGCACTATCTCACCAGCATCCTATACAGCTGTAACATGATGCCTCAGCTCTTGTACTGAGGCCTCATTCAATTAAGTCAAGCATGGCTACACTTATTCTTGTAGCCTCAGGCAACTTTCTATCACACCATCATTTTTGTTGTCATCTGCAAAATTACTAATCATGCTCACTAAATTATTATCCAAATAGTTAAGATACGCGACAGACAGTAGGAGACCCAGAACAGATCCCTATGGCACACCACGGTTACAGGCCTCCTATCTGAAAAGTTATTCTCCAATATCACCCTTCGATTTTTTCCACCAAACCAATTCTGTATCCAACTGGCTAGCTCACCTTGGGTCCCATACGATCTCACCTTTCAGACCATCTACCAAGCAGACCTTGTCAAAAGCATTGGTAAAGTCCCCAGATACACCCCTCACCAATCACCTCTTCAAAAACAAGAAATGATGAAAAGAGGCAGCACTTCATTCAATTGGACCCTTTTGACCAAGCACCTATATTAAATTTGTAATGAGTTTCCAATAAAATATATACTGAATTTTGATTGTTGATCATTTTGGGGGAAAAGATCTTCATTATCAATATTTTCCTATTAACTGAGCCCATTATAAAGCTATAGATAATATTCCCTGTATCAATCTACAGTTCTTTGATTTACAGTTACAGTGAGTGGAGCTGGCTATATATTCCTACATTGGCCTCCTCACTGAACTTTTGGTTAAAGATGTCGTGGGTAAACCTCAGACTACTAGGTGCTGGCTAAAGAAATACGGAAAACAACTAAATGCTCTGTTAATTACACTTTGTCTGGCAAATGATCATCATAAGTAGCTTCCCTTTTACTCATCCTGCATCGATAACCACCAGTAACAAAGACAGTAGCTGTCTCTGTGACTATGGGATGTAACTCACACTGGTGTCCATCACTAACATCCATGAAGACAGTAACTTTCTCTGTGGTTATGAGATGCAACTCACCGTGTGTCAATTACTAATGTTGATGAAGTCAATAACTCTCTCTGTGACTATGGAATGTAACTCACCCTGTATCCATCACTAACATCGATGAATACAGTAACTCTCTCTGTGGTTATGGGATGTAACCCACCCTCTGCCCATCTCTAACATCGATGAAGGTGGTTGCTGTCTCTGTGGTTGTGGGATGTAACACAGCCCGTGTCCATCAATAACATCGATGAAGGCAGTAACTCTCTGTGGTAATGGGATGTAACTCACCCTGTGTCCATCACTAGGTCGCTGGAGACAGGTACTCTCTCTGTGACTATGGGATGTAAGTCACCCTGTGTCCATCACTAACATCAGTAACTCTCTCTGTGGTTGTGGGATGTAACTCACCCTTGTCCATCACTAACATCGATGAAGTCAGTAACTCTCTCGGGGTTCCGGTTACATCATCGTCCAGAATGGCAGCTTAAATCAATAGCTCCTCTGGAAAAGCACATATTTTGCCCTGTTAATCCATCAAATATTTAGAAAATATTTCGAAAAAAAAGGGGGCAAGAATGGGGAAAAAGAATGGAAATAAAAAAAGCATCACTGCGGATTCTATGGAAGAGAGAGTTGCAATGAGCGGCTCGCCTACACGTGCGCGTGGTGGCGAGGCTGATGCTGGACCTCGTTCAGGCAAAGCAGCAAATATAATAAGGACTTTGGATGAGAGAAGGGAAGTCCAAAAAGATATAAAACAGCAACTAAATGATATAAAGTCAGAGCTCTCCAATGTCAATCAGAAAATAGTGATGGCAGAGACACGGATTGAGAAGGTGGAAGATCGCGTGCAAAACATGGAACAGATACTAAGTAAGACAATAAAAATATTAAATCAACAGGAAAGTAAATCGCTTGATCAGGAGGGAAGATCGCGATGGAAAAATATCAGGGTTTATAATGTTCCCGAAGGAGCGGAGGGATTGTTGATGATAGATTTTGTAGAAAAGTTGCTGCGGGACGCGCTGGAAATTCTCCTGACTATGGAGATTAAAAATGAGAGGGTACATCGTGCGCTTGTCCCGAGGCCTTCTGGAGACAGAGAAAGAAGCCGCGCTCAATAGTACTTAGATTCCTTCAATTTAAGAGCAAGTTGGAGATTCTATTAAGGGCCTGGGGTAAGGAGAGTGTGTTTTGGAACGGGAAGTTAATATACTTCGATCAAGATTCCCCCCCCCCCCCCGGCGGTCCTATAGAAACGGAAGGAATATTCTGAAGCGAAACAAATATTAAAGCAAGAAAAGATTAAATTCCAAACCCCGTACCCTGCTAAACTGTGGGTGTTTTACAGCTATATCAGACGGGGGAAGAAGTGAGTACACACCTGAAAAGCAGAGGGTTGCCCATTAGCGTGGTCAGACCGAGGGAAAGCCTGACTGAGCAGTTATCTCGATCTGCTTGGGAAATAGTAAGAGAACCGAGAAAGCAGGGGACGGGAGGAGGACGAGAGAAGGACATTAGGAAGAGACTGTGAGTTCTCCGAAGACAGGCCTCACCTCCTCCAGAAGAGCCATAATGTTTGGCTAACTTTAAAAGTGCTGATAAACTAAACGGAAGCAAAAATAGACGGTGATATACCTATCTCGAGAAATACGTATTATAATGTGGATTTTATATTACTCAATTTTTAAAAATTCATTCATTCACTCCTTTTTCCCCACCTAAATGAGAATATATACATGGGAGGACTACACAGGGAAATCATTTCTGTGTAATGGACATAGATTTTTTAACTTACTTTTATAGGTACTGCAGCGGGGGCCCTCAACTCACGGGTAGGAGGGGCTATCCCCCACGGCTAGATGTTTCTTCTAGCTCAACCCAGAGTCATCTAGAGACCCCAGACGTGGAATCACACCTTCGTTACCTTTTTTTAAATTAGTCACGTTTCTTGGCTCTTATTTGTTCAAGGAGTAGATCGATTAAGTTATATTCTGCAAATTTCAATGATATACCAACAGATAAATACGCATGGCTAAGAACAAAGTAAAATTCATTTCTTTTAATGTTAATGGGCTGTTAAATCCAATCAAACGCAGTAAAATTCTATCAAAAATGAAAAAAGAACAAGCCAATGTAGTATATTTACAAGAAACTCACTTAAGTGATAATGAGCATGGAAAATTAAAGAGAATGGGCTTCACTAATTTGTTTATCTCCTCATATAAGTCAGGACATAGAAGAGGAGTTGCTATTCTCATCTCAAGCAAGCTAAATTTTGAAAAAGTATTCGAAATAGGAGATAAGGAGGGCAGATATATTCTGGTAAGGGGGAATATAGGCAGAAATCCAGTTGAACAATTGGACATATACGGACTCCCAGGAAGTGATATTAGTTTCTTCCAGAAAATTACTAATATTATGGTAATGGAAACAGAAGGTCTCTTGATATGTGGGGGAGACTTAAATTTACAATTACAACCAAATTTAGACTCTTCCAATAGAAAAACTTATGAAACAAAGACCTTACATAAGAAAGTTAACACTCTTTTTGAGGATGTTGGTCTAATTGATATATGGAGGGACCTTTCCCCTGACGGAAGGGATTACACTTATTATTCTGCCCCCCATTCCGTATATACAAGAATAGACTATTTCATAACTCTTGGAAAAGATAAAGACAAAATAATCACCTGTGGAAATGGGACAATAGATGTAAGTGGCCATGCACCTATACATTTATCTGTTGATTTTGACCTAAAACCAAAGAAAACTATTTGGAAACTAAATTCAAGTCCACTCAATGATCCCCATTTTAAGGAACAAATTAAAAAAGAAATTGGTCTTTACTTAGAATTCAATAATAATGGAGAGGTTTCACCTCCCATTCTATGGGATACTCTGAAGGCTGTCTTAAGAGGGAAAATTATAGTGATATCTTCATATCAGAAAAAAATAAGGAATAAAACATTAGAGGAATTCCAAAATAAGCTGAAGAAACAAGAAAAAAACACAAATTGAGTTTGGCACAGGATACACTAGAGGAAATTAAAAAATAATTAGGAATGAAATTAATAGTTTGGCTACACAAGAAATTAGAAAAAAATTAATGTTTCTGAAACAGAGACACTATGAAAGTGGATCTAAATCTATGAAAATAGTGGCGTGGAAACTGAAAAAAAGATAGCAGAAAATACAATTAGGGATCCAAGAACAAAAGTGATAAAAAATAAGCAAAGTGAAATTTAAGAAGCTTTTGAAATGTTTTACGAAACTCTATTTTCCAAAGCTCCAGGGGGAAGCATAGCCCAGATTGACACCTTCCTGAATTCTTTAGAGTTACCCACTTTAAGCAAAGAACAAAATAGAACGATGACTTCTGACATAACTGAAGCTGAACTAAAAACTTCAATTAGTAGGCTTAAATTGAGCAAGTCACCAGGATCAGATGGATATATGGTAGAGTGGTATAAAGAATTTAGAAATGAGTTAATTTCTGGTTTGCTCCCCGCACTGAACTGGGCTCTAAGAAAGGCGCAAATGTCACCCAGCTGGAAGGAGACAATAATCTCAGCTATACCGAAAGAAGGCAAGGATAAAATGGAATGTGTAGTCATTTAGACCAATATCTGTTCTTAATGTGGATTGTAGAATATTTACCTCCATCATGTCCAAACGATTAGAAGAGTTTCTACCCACACTGATACATAATGATCAGACAGTTTTTATACAACAACGCCAAACACAAGACAAGATACGAAGCAACACACATCAAAGTTGCTGGTGAACGCAGCAGGCCAGGCAGCATCTCTAGGAAGAGGTACAGTCGACGTTTCAGGCCAAGACTCTTCGTCTCCCCGTCCTGACGAAGGGTCTTGGCCTGAAACATCGACTGTAACTCTTCCTAGAGATGCTGCTTGGCCTGCTGCGTTTACCAGCAACTTTGATATGTGTTGCTTGAATTTCCAGCATCTGCAGAATTCCTGTTGTTTACAATATACGAAGGACACTTCACATTATGGATCACATAAAAAAAGTGAAATTGAAGCAATAGTGATGAGCATGGACGCTGAAAAGGCATTTGATTCAGTTAATTGGAATTTTCTTCACAGAGTTTTACATAGATTTGTTCTACGTGACACAATTATTAAAACTGTACAGGCACTATGCGACAATCCTACTGCTAGGATTAAAATCAATGGATATTTATCTAATAGTTTTACCCTAGAAAGGGGCACGAGACAGGGTTGTGAATGGTCACCGCTATTCTTCGCATTATATCTGGAACTATTAGCTCAATACATCAGACAAAATGAAGCTATTGGGGAATTACTATTAAAGGGACAGAGCATAAACTGGCCTGTTACGCAGATGACATTTTGATCTATCTAGGGCAACCAACAAGCTCTTTACCTAAATTGATGTAATCCTTTGAATAATATGGCCAATTATCAGAATACAAGATCAACAAAGATAAAACCCAACTACTTTCATATAACTATAGCCCTCCAAGGGAAATTGAAAGTAGATATCATTGAGCATGGCAAACAGAGTCTGTCAAATATTTGGGCATCATTATGCCAAAAGATTTGGCAAAATTATCAGAATGCAATTATCAGCCCATATATAAAAAATTAAGGAAGATATAACAAGATGGAACCTAATTCCTTTCCTTGGTCTCAGTTCAAGGATTGAATCTATTAAAATGAATATACTGCCCAGACTACCACATCTCTTTCAGACCTTACCAATAGAGGTTAACCAAAATCAATACAATGAATGGAACAAGATGCTATGAAGATATATATGGCAAGGTAGAAGGCCCAGGGTTTGTCTCAAAACTTTGCAATTAGCCAAGGAAAAGGGAGGGGGGGGGGATGGTGCCTACCTTCTCCTAGAGATTATTATTTTGCAGCACAGTTGAGAGCTGTGATATGCTGGTGCAATCCGTCATATGACACTCAATGGAAAAACATTGAGGAGAGGATACTTTCTATCCCCATACAGGCAATTTTGGCTGATAACAAACTACAAAGTTACATAAATACTACTGATAATCCGTGGGTGAAATGGACTTTTAAAATATGGAAAACTACTATAAAAGAATATAAACTGGAGAGAGACATTGCAATTCTTAATAGGTGTGCATATAACTCGAATTTTACGCTGAATAAACTGGATACTAGATTTAAGGATTGGACAGCAATATAATGAAAGAAGGAACACTGCAACACACATAAAAATTGCTGGTGAACACAGCAGGACAGGCAGCATCTCTAGGAAGGGGTACAGTCGACATTTCGGGCTGAGACCCTTCATCGGGAATAACTGAAAGAAGAGATAGTAAGAGATTTGAAAGTGGGAGGGGAAGGGGGAGATCCAAAATGATAGGAGAAGACAGGAGGGGGAGGGATGAAGCTAAGAGCTGGAAAGTTGATTGACAAAAGGGGTATGAGTGTCATGGTCCGGTCTGTGTATTCCGCATTCCGGTTCACAGTCCGGTCTGTGGATCCAGGACTCCGGGTCTTCCAGCTATCCTTTGTTTGATTGAGTTAATCATAGGCACCTGATTCCCATCTTTGGGCTTGGAATATAAGCAGCCTTGGGCTGAGTGTAGGCTGCTGGTTTGTCTTGTCAGTTCCCCTTGGAGTAACTGCTGATGGAAGGCTAGTGAAACAATTTGTGATACCTAGGCCTGGTTGGAGGACCACTGCTTTATGGAGTCTTGTTGCCACTTGTTGGAGTGGTCTTTGTGGTATGGATTTGGCTGTTTCCTGGGCCAGTTGAGTGGCTGTCAGCCACTCTGAGCTAGGTAGGGATCCAGCTGTTTCTGTTGCCATTGGAGGTTGCTGGCTGTAACTGTGACTTGGAGCTACCCTGGAGCAGAGATGAAACTGTCTGTTGTTCTTTGGTGTTTGTCTCTTCTTGTCCTTGCCTCTGTGGGGTAAGTCAGGCTGTTCTGCCATTACCCAGCAGGTGGACCTGTCCCACCTTGGTGTGGAGAGGTTGAGTCCTGGCTCGATGTCTATGTACTGTCCTGTCTCATGTTGGTGATGTGTTAATGATGAGTCCTGGATTTTTGAAGGACAAGTCCTGGCTCTATGTTGATGTTAAGTTCCCAGTTGGTCTCTCAGCTCTAGCCTCTGAGTTATCAGCCTCTGCATTTCAAGATGAAGATCCTGCGGCCCAGCTCCAAGATCCCAAGGCCCCGACGATCCCGCGGCCCAGCTCCAAGATCCCAAGGCCCCGACGATCCCGCGGCCCAGCTCCAAGATCCCAAGGCCCCGACGATCCCGCGGCCCAGCTCCAAGATCCCAAGGCCCCGACGATCCCGCGGCCCAGCTCCAAGATCCCAAGGCCCCGACGATCCCGCGGCCCAGCTCCAAGATCCCAAGGCCCCGACGATCCCGCGGCCCAGCTCCAAGATCCCAAGGCCCCGACGATCCCGCGGCCCAGCTCCAAGTTCCCAAGGCCCCGACGATCCCGCGGCCCAGCTCCAAGATCCCAAGGCCCCGACGATCCCGCGGCCCAGCTCCAAGATCCCAAGGCCCCGACGATCCCGCGGCCCAGCTCCAAGATCCCAAGGCCCCGACGATCCCGCGGCCCAGCTCCAAGATCCCAAGGCCCCGACGATCCCGCGGCCCAGCTCCAAGATCCCAAGGCCCCGACGATCCCGCGGCCCAGCTCCAAGATCCCAAGGCCCCGACGATCCCGCGGCCCAGCTCCAAGATCCCAAGGCCCCGACGATCCCGCGGCCCAGCTCCAAGATCCCAAGGCCCCGACGATCCCGCGGCCCAGCTCCAAGATCCCAAGGCCCCGACGATCCCGCGGCCCAGCTCCAAGATCCCAAGGCCCCGACGATCCTGCGGCCCAGCTCCAAGAACCCAAGTCTCAGGACCCAAGCCTCCAGCCTGCAGCCAAGTCATGTCCTTGCCAGGTTCTGGGTCCTTGTCCAGTCTCGGGCTCAGAGTCCAAGCCTTGTCTTGTCTCCAAGCTCAGGCCTCTAGACCCCAGCCACGTCCTGTCCTGAAGCCATGCGATGTTCTTGCCTGGTTCTGGGGTCCGAGCCCGAGGCAAGACCCAGGTTCTGGGTCCTTGTCCAGTCTCAGGCTCGGAGTCGAAGCCTTATCTCCTAGTCCATGGTTTCTAATCTTGGTCCCGCTTTCCCTAGCCCAAGTCTGTGTTCTTGTCCCTGCTCCTGGCCTGAATCCTGTCACGTCCCTACTCTAATCAAGTCCTGTTCCTTGTACTTCAGTGTCTGTGTCTTGCATTTGGGTCCGTTCCCAGCGCCCCTTTTGTGGCACTCTGTGGTTATGGGATGTAAGTCACCCTATGTCCATCACTAACATTGATGAAGACAGGAACTCTCTCTGTGGTATTGGGATGTGAATCACCCTGTGTCCATCACTAACATTGATGAAGATAGGAACTCTCTGTAGTTATGGGATGTAACTCACACTGTGTCTATCACGAACATCGATGATGACAGTAACTCTGTGGATATTGATGTAACTCACCATGCATCCATCACTCAGATCGATGAAGACAGTAACTTTCTCTTTGACTATAGGATGTAACTGACCCCATGTCTATCACTATCATCGATGAAGACAGTAACTCTCTCTTTGGCTGTGGAATGTAAGTCACCCTGTGTCCATCACTAGCATCAATGAAGACTGTAACTCTTTCTGTGCTTGTGGCATGTAACCCACCCAGTGTCCATCAGTAATATTGATGAAGTCAGTAACCCTCTCTGTGACTATGGGATGTAACTGAACCTGTGTCTATCACTAACATCAATGAAGACAGTAACTCTCTCTGTGGTTGTGGGATGTAACTCACCCTGTGTCTATCACAAACCTCGATGAAGGCAATAACTCTTTCTGTTCTTGTGGGATATAACGAACCCCGTGTATATCATGAATATCGATGAAGACAGTAACACTCGGTGGGTTATGGCATGTAACTCACCCTGAGTCCATCACTAATATCAATGTAGAGAGCAACTCTCTGTTGTTGTGGGATGTAACTCACCCTGTGTCCATCATTGACATCAAAGAAGTCAGTAAATCTCTCTGTCGTTATGGGATGTAACAACAGTGTCTTTCATTAACATCAATGAAGACAGTAGCTCTCTCTGTGACGATGGGATGTAACTTGCAAGGTGTACATCACTAACATCGATGAAGACAGTTGCTCTCTGTGGTTATGAGATTTAACTCACGCTGTTTATATCACAAACCTCGATGAAGAGAGTAATTCTCTCTCTGTGGTTGTGGGATGTAACTATCCCTGTGTATATCACTAACATCGATGGAGATAGTAACTCTGTCTGTGACTATGGGATGTAACTCACCCTGTGTCCATCACTAAAAATTAATGAAGACAGTAACTCTCTCTGTGGTTCTGGGATGTAACTCAACCTATGTACATCACTAACATTGATGAATACAGTTACTCTCTCTGTGGTTATGAGATTTAACCCACTCTGCGTCCATCACTAACATCGATGAAGTCAGTAACTCTGTCTGTGACTATGGGATTTATCTTTGCCTGTGTCAATCACTAACATCGATGAGGAGAGTAACTTTCTTGGTGGTTATGGGATGGAAATTCCACTGTGTCCGTCACTAACATCGATGAAGACAGTAACTCTCTCTGTGGTTCTGGGATGTAACTAACCCTGTGTACATCACTAACATTGATGAAGACAGTTATTCTCTCTGTGATTATGGGACATCACTCACTCTGTGTCCATCACTAATCTTGATGAAGACAGTAACTCCCTCTCTGTGGTTGTGGGAAGTTACTCACCCTGTGTATATCAATAACCTCGATGGAGAGAGTAACTCTTTCTGTGTTTAATGGATGTAACTCACCCTGTGTCCATCACTAACATGAATAAAGACAGTAGCTGCCTCTGTGGTTGTGGGATGTAACTCACCCTGTGTCCATCACTAACATCGATGAAGTCAGTTGCTCCATCTGTGGTTGTGGAATTTAACTCTCCCTGTGTCCATCACAGACATCGATGAAGACAGTAACTCTCTCTGTGGTTGTGGGATGTAACTCTCCCTGTGTCCATCACTAACATTAATGGAGACAGTAACTCCCTCTGTGGTTATGGGATGTAACTGTCATGGTCTGGTCTGTAAAGTCCGCATTCCGGTTCACGGCCCGTTCCTTCTTTCCTTATTCCAGGTTTTCCAGTTTTCCCTTGTCCTGTTGTGTGCCTTAATTGAGGCACATGATTCCCATTTTGGGCTGGCTACATAAACAGCTCCTGGGTTCAGCTTCAGTTGTTGGACTGTTCCCTCCCCTTCCTCGTCCTTCTGAAGCCTCGCCTGCCACCTTCGCCTGAAGCCTCACCTGTTACCTTCGCCTGAAGCCCAGCCTGCTATCTATGCCTGTTCCCTCGGCTGTAATACAGTCAGTTTCAACTACCAGGGCTAGATTGGGGTCTAGATAAGGAACTGTCTTTCGTTGTTTGGAACTGTCTCTGTGTCCACGCCTTCGCTAGGTAGGTCTGGCCGTTTGCCGCTACCTTGTATTGGGAGCCATCTCTATGTGCCCTCGCCTCTGCTGGGTAGGTCCGGCCGTTTACCGCTACCTTGAGTGGAGCTCTGTCTCTTGGTGTTCTGTGTATGAGTCCCGGCCCTGCGTGCTGCTCCCTAGGAGGAGTCCTGACTCTGTGTAGAGCCCCAGCCCCAAGTTCTGTTCCCAAGGTGGTGTCCTGGCTCTGTGTTCCGTGTTCCATGTTCCTGTTCTCCCTCAACCAAGGCACTGCATTCTTGTTCTCCCTCAACTGAGGCTCTGCATTCCTGTACTCCCTCGACCAAGTCAAGGCTTCGTGTTCTCGTCCTGTCCATGTGTCCATGTGCTCCGCCCAGCCCAGGAGTACCTCGCCCAGCCTGGCGCTGGGGTTCCCTTGTCCTGTCCAGGAGTCTCACGTTTTTTGGGTCAGGACAAAAAGAATGGAGTGGGAGCTAAATTCTGAAGGAAGGCAGTTTTTAAAAAAACTTCTTTGAGTAAAAGAAGGACGAGACTACGTAGGCATGTGACGTAGACAGGACAACACGGAGAGTTTAAAAAGGAGACCACCCTATACAGTGGGCACTGGTTGGAGCGGGCAGCGGAGTGAGTGGCAGCAGAGTATAGGGCTTTGGCTCAATGGGCTTAGGCAGTAATGGGAAGAGGTGAGAGTCCCTTGGTGAATTGGCCCAGATAGACTGTGGAGCAGCAGAGCTCACACAGCTAACGGTATGAGCTAACAGTTTAAAAAGTTTGTGTGTTTAGTGAGGTAAGTGTGTGAGTAACTTATTTTTCCTTGTTTCATTCATTTAGAATTAGGTAGCATGTCTGCAGGGTTAGTGCATTGTTCAGGGTGTCAGATGTGGGACTCCTGGGAGATCTCCAGCCTCCCTGATGGCCACATCTGCGCCAGGTGCACCGAGATGCAGCTCCTCAGAGACCATGTTAGGGATCTGGAGCTGCAGCTTGATGACCTACTGCTTATCAGGGAAAGTGAAAAGGTGATAGACAGGAGCTACAGGGAGGTAGTCATCCCGAGGCTACAGGGGTCAGAAAACTGTGTGGCTGTCAGGAGAGGGAAGGAAAATACCCTGTGGTTGCCCCCCTCTGACAAATACCTCATTTTTGATGTTAAGGGGAATGACCTGACAGGAGACACCCATGGTGCCCATGGTCTCTGGCACTGAGCCTGGCACTGTTGTGCAGGAGGGAGAAGAGGAATTCGGTAGTTGTAGGGGATTCCATAGTCAGGGGAATGGACAGGAGATTCTGTGAGCCTGATAGAGATACCCGCATGATGTGTTGCCTCCCAGGTGCCGGGGTACGGGATGTCTCAGATCGGGTCCTGAATAATCTGAAGGGGGAGGGGGAGCAGCCAGTTGTCTTGGTACATGTTGGTACCAATGACATAGATAGGAAAAGGGAGGAGGTCCTGAAGAGAGATTTCCGGGAGTTAGGAAGGAAGCTGAGAAGCAGGACCTCCAGGGTAGTAATCTCGGGATTGCTACCTGTGCCACGTGCTAGCGAGGGCAAGAATAGCAGGATCAGGCAGATGAATGCATGGCTGAGAGATTGTTGCAGGGGCACAGATTCTTGGATCATTGGGATCTCTTCTGGGGGAAGTATGACCTGTTCAAAAAAGATGGGTTACACCTGAGCCTGAAGGGGACCAATATCCTGGCAGGAACGTTTAATAGAGCTGTTAGGGAGCGTTTAAACTAACTTGCAGGGGGATGGGAACTGGAATGATAGACCAGAGGAGGGGGAAAACAGAAATAAATCTCAGATAGTGAGCAGTAAAGATGTCAGGAAGGACAAGCAGGGGATGAGGCAAATTTGTAGCCATTGGGATGAGTTGCAGTGCAATAAAGTTGCAGTGAAATCAAAGCAAAAAGTATCAAATACTGGACTTAAGGTGTTATACTTAAATGCATGCAGCATAAGGAATAAAGTGGATGATCTTGTTGTACAGCTACAGATTAGCAGGTATGATATTGTGGCCATCACTGAGACCTGGCTAAAGGATGCATTTCTCTGGGAGCTGAACATCCAAGGATACTCAGTGTATTGGAAGGATAGGCAGGTAGGCAGAGGGGGAGGCGTGGCTTTATTGATAAATGATATTAAATCATTAGAAAGAGGTGATATAGGATCGGAAGGTGCAGAATGTTTATGGGTTGAGCTAAGAAATCGCAGGGGTAAAAGGACCCCGATGGCAGTTATGTACAGGCTTCCTTGCTGCTGTGATGTGGACTACAAATTACAACTGGAAATAGAAAGGCTTGTCAGAAGGGCAGTGTTATGATAATTGTGGGGGATTTTAACATGAGTGGATTGGAAAAATTAGGTTGGCACTGGATCTCGAGAGAGAATTTGTAGAATGTCTACGAGATGGCTTTTTAGAACAGCTTGTTGTTGAGCCCACTAGGGGATAGGCTGTACTGGATTGGTTATTATGTAATGAACCAGAGATAATTAGAGAGATTGAGGTGAAGGAACCCTTAGGAGGCAGTGATCATAACATGATTGAGTTCACTGTGAAATTTGAAAAAGAGAAGCCGAAATTCGATGTGTCGGTATTTCAGTGGGGTAAAGGAAATTACAGTGGCGTGAGAGAGGAACTGGCCAAAGTTGACTGGAAAGGGACACTAGCAGGAAGGACGGCAGAGCAGCAGTGGCTGGAGTTTATGCAAGAAGTGAGGAAGGTGTAAGACAGATATATTCCAAAAAAAGATACTTTCTAATGGAAAAAGGATGCAACCGTGGTTGACAAGAGAAGTCAAAGCCAAAGTTAAAGCAAAGGAGAGGGCATACAAGGAAGCAAAAATTAGTGGGAAGACGGAAGATTGGGATGTTTTTAAAAGCTTGCAAAAGGAAACTAAGAAGGTCATTAAGAGGGAAAAGATGAACTATGAAAGGAAGCTAGCAAATAATATCAAAGAGGATACTAAAAGCTTTTTCAAGTATATAAAGAGTAAAAGACAGGTGAGAGTAGATATAGGACCGATAGAAAACGATGCTGGAGAAATTGTAATGGGAGATAAGGAGGTGGTGGAGGAACTGAATGAGTATTTTGCATCAGTCTTCACTGAGGAAGACATCAGCAGTATACTGGACATTCAAGGGTGTCCAGGAAGAGAAGTGTGCACAGTCACAATTACGACAGAAAGTACTCAGGAAGCTGAATATTCCAAGGGTAGATAAATCTCCTGGACCAGATGGAATCTACCCTTGTGTTCTGAAGGAAGTAGCTGTGGGGATTGCGGAGGTATTAGTAATGATCTTTCAAAAGTCAATAGATTTTGGCATGGTTCTAGAGAACTGGAAGATTGCAAATATCACTCTGCTATTTAAGAAGGGGGCGAGGAAGTAAAAAGGAAATTATAGGCCTGTTAGCTTGACATCGGTGGTTGGGAAGTTGTTGAAGTTGATTGTCAGGGATGAGGTTACAGAGTACCTGGAGGCATATGACAAGATAGGCAGAACTCAGCATGAATTCCTTAAAGGAAAATCCTGACATACCTATTGCAATTTTTTGAGGAAATTACAAGTAAGCTAGACAAGGGAGATGCAGTGGATGTTGTGTATTTGGATTTTCAGAAGGCCTTTGACAAGGTGCTGCACATGAGGCTGCTAAACAAGATAAGAACCCATGGAATTATGAGAAAGTTACATATGTGGATAGAGCGCTGGCTGATTGGCAGGAAACAGAGCGGGAATAAAGGGATCCCATTCTGGTTGGCTGCCAGTTACCAGTGGTGTTCCACAGGGGTCCATGTTGGGGCAGCTTCTTTTTACTTTGTACATCAATGATTTGGATATAGGAATAGATGGCTTTGTGCTAAGTTTGCTGATGATACAAAGATAGGTGGAGGGGTCGGTAGTGCTGAGGAAACAGGGTCTGCAGAGAGGCTTGGATAGATTGGGACAATGAGCAAAGAAGTGGCAAATGAAATACAATGTTGGAAAGTGTATGGTTATGCACTTTGGTTGAAGAAATAAATGGGCAGACTATTTAAATGGGGAGAGAATTCAAAGTTCTGAGATGCAACGGGACTTGGGAGTCCTCGTGCAGGATACCTGTAAGGTTAACTTCCAGGTTGAGTCGGTGCTGAAGAAGGCGAATGCAATGTTGACATTCATTTCTAGAGGAATAGAGTATAGGAGCAGGGATGTGATGTTGAGGCTCTATAAGGCGCTGGTGAGACCTCACTTGGAGTACTGTGTGCAGTTCTGGGCTCCTTATTTAAGAAAGGATGTGCTGATGTTGGAGAAGGTTCAGAGAAGATTCACTAGAATGATTCCAGGAATGAGAGGGTTAACATATGGGGAACTTTTGACCGCTCTTGGACTGTACCTCTTGGAGTTTAGAAGAATGAGGGGGGACTTCATAGAAACATTTTGAATGTTGAAAGGCATGGACAGAGTGGATGTGGCAAAGTTGTTTCCCATGGTGGGGGAGTCTAGAATGAGAGGGCATGACTTAAAGATTGAAGGGCACCCATTCAGAACAGAGATGCGAAGAAATTTTTTCAGCCAGAGGGTGGTGAATCTGTGGAATTTGTTGCTATGGGTAGCAGTGGGTGTACTTAAGGCAGAGATTGATCGGTATCCGAGTAGCCAGGGCATCAAAGGTAATGGTGAGAAGGTAGAGGAGTGGGACTGAATGGGAGATTGGATCAGCTCATGACAGAATGGCAGAGCAGACTCGATAGGCCGAATGGCCAACTTCTGCTCCTTTGTCTTATGGTCTTATGGTCCATTCCTGTTGCCACTCCTCATCCTGTAGCCACGTCTTGTCCTCGCCTAGATCCGGGGTCCGAGCCCCAGACAAGACTCAGGGTTCTGGGTCTGTATTCAGTCTCTGGCTTGGAGGCCTTGCCCAGGTTCCAAGTTCCTAGTTCCTCGTTCAGGTCCCGCTTCACTAGTCTAGTCCTAGCCCAGGCCCTGAATCCCAGTCTCATCCAGGGCCTGAGTCTTCTCCAGCCTCGTTTGTGGTTGTGGGATGTAACTCACACCGTGTCCATCACTAACATCAATGAAGACAGTAACTTCCTTTGTGGTTATGGGATGTAAATCACCCTGTGTCTATCACTAACATTGGTGAAGACAGTAACTCTCGCTGTGAATATGGGATGTAACTCACTCTGCATCCATCACTAAAATCGATTAAGACAGTAATTGTCACTGTGGTGATGGGATGTAACTCACTATGTGTACATCACTAACATCGATGAAGACAGTAACACTCTGTGACTATGGGATGTATCTCACCCTGTGTCCATCACTAACATCGATGAAGAGTAACTCTCTTGGTGGTTTTGGCACGTAAATCCCATTGTGTCCATCACTAACATCGATGAAGACAGTAACTCTCTGTGGTTCTGGGATGTAACTTACCCTGCATACATCACTAACATTGATGAAGACAATTATTTTCTTTGTGGTTGTGGGACATCACTCACTCTGTGTCCATCACTAACCTCATTGAAGCCAGTAACTCCCTCTCTGTGGTTGTGGGAAGTTACTCACCCTGTGTATATCAATAACCTCGATGGAGAGACTAACTCTGTGTTTAATGGATGTAACTCGCCCTGTGTCCACCACTAACATCGATGAAGACAGTAACTCCCTCTGTGGTTGTGGGATGTAACTGTCATGGTCTGTTCTGTAAAGTCCACATTTTGGTTAATGGTCCGTTCCATCTTTCCTTATTCCAGTTTTCCCTTGTCCTGTTATGTGCCTTAATTGAGGCACATGATTCTCATTTTGAGCTGGCTACATAAACAGCTCCTGGGTTCAGCTTCAGTTGCTGGACTGTTCCTTCCCCTTCCTCATCCTTCTGAAGCCTTGCTTGCTACCTTCGCCTGTGTCCTCTGCTGTAACGCAGTCAGGTTCAACCGCCAGGGCTAGATTGAGGCCTTGCTGTGTCTAGATAAGGAACTGTCTTTCATTGTTTGGAACTGTCTGTGTCCACTCCTTCACTAGGTAGGTCCGGCCGTTTGGTGCTACCTTGAGTTGGGAACTGTCTCTGTCCATATCTTTGCTAGGTAGGTCTGGCCGTTTGCCATTACCTTGTGTTGGGTACAGTCTCTCTGTGCCTTTGCCTCTGCTGGGTAGGTCTGGCTGTTTGCTGCTACCTTGAGTGGAGATCTGTCTCTCAGTGTTCTGTGTATGAGTCCTGGCCCTACATGCTGCTCCCTCGGAGGGGTCCTGACTCTGTGCAGAGTCCCAGCCCCAAGTCCTGTTCCCAAGGAGGGGTCCTGGCTCTGTGTTCCTTGTTCCTATTCTCCCTCGACCAAGGCTCTGCGTTTCTGTTCTCCCTTGACCAAGTCAAGGCTTGGTGTTCTCATCCGGTCCATGTGCCTCGCCCGGCCCAGGAGTAGCTCGCCAATCTGGGGTTCCCTCGTCCTGTCCAGGGGTCTCACATCCAGTCCTGTTGCAACTCCTCATCCTGTAGCCACGTCTTGTCGTCACCTAGATCCAGGGTCCGAGCCTGAGTCAAGACCCAGGTTCCGGGTCCCTGTCCAGTCTCTGGCTCGGAGTCCTTGTCCAGGTTCCTAGTTCCTCGTCCAGGTCCCGCTTCCCGAGTCTAGTCCTAGCCCAGGCCCTGTATCCTAGTCTTGTCCAGCCTCGTTTCTTCCCCACTTCCCTTGCTTGCTTGTCACACCTAGTCCCATTCCAGGTACTTCAGTGTCTGTCTTGCATTTGGGTCTGGTCCCAGTGCACTCCTTATGACAGTAACTCACCCTGTGTCCATCACTAACATTGATGAAGACAGTAACTCTCTCTGTGGTTATGGGATGTAAGTCACACTGTGTCCATCACTAACGTCGATGAAGACAGTCGCTCTCTCCGTGGTTGTGGTGTGTAACTCACTCTGCGTCCATCACTAACACTAACAGAGGCAGTAGCTAAATTCTGGGTAAAATGAGTTCTTTCTATTGTAAACAACAGGAATTCTGCAGATGCTGGAAATTCAAGCAACACACATCAAAGTTGCTGGTGAACGCAGCAGGACAGGCAGCATCTCTAGGAAGAGGTACAGTCGACATTTCAGACCGAGGCATAAGGCTAGGTAGCTGCATATGTAGAAAATACATGTATTGGAACACACAGTGAAATTCTCACACTGGGAATGGAAAGTCAGAATCACAGAAAGTGAATCGCATTCATCCAGAAATTCAAGTTCCACTTTCATCAAATCTTAATTTATGTTTGCTCTTATGGTGTAAGGAATATAATATAAACTAGCAAAGGTTGAATAATTATGTTTCAGTAAAAGAAACACTCTCAGGAAAGGATATCACACAATTTATTGGCCAATTAGAAAAGTGTCAATCATTGGAACTTTATAAATGATCATGGGAAAATGTGGCATCCGTAAAGGAGAGAGGCTGGTCGTATTAACAGAAGGCATGAATAACAACAGCAAGACAACAATTATGAAACAGTACTAGCATTTACTGTATATGGCACTTTTCACATTAGATCATAGCACTTTACAGACAACAAAGTACTTTTAAAAGTGTATTTATAATCCTCTGTAGGAAACACAGTAGCTGATTTGCACACAACAAGCTCCCACAGATTTCAATGTGCTAATCTAATTAGAAAGTGTATAGGAATTTGCTTCTATGACATAATTTGGCGTTCTTAAACCTATTGAACTTCTCAGGCTCCCATGTATGTAAAATTCTGCTTGAGTAAACTCTTACCAGTAATTGGTCTAATTGATATTGTGGTCTTCCTGGTTTCTAGAAATCTAAGCATCTCACTTTCTTTACATCAAGTGTTCTGGCCATTCCTGTACAAGGTGGGATGGTTGGATTCAAAACTTCTGTTACTTTAAGATGTGGAATTGTATTGTGCTGAAGCACCTAGATCTTTTTGAGAGGTGTGCACCGCCACAGGTCGTCTTACTGCATTAGAGCAGGAGGAATCAATAGTAGTAACATGCATCTTGGCAGCACTTTGATAACTAACCCATTTTTCACACAAGTGGGGGATTATGTTGGAACATAGATGGATCATTAACCATCCTGATCTCTGCTGCTTGATGTTAGGTGTGACAAAAGAGGGTTACAAAAGTACACATAGACTAAGATGTTAACTGTCCTGTCCTATCACAAGTGAGATCATCAGTTGATCTGCCACCTGTCTTCAGGAGAGAGAGATAAGTAAGACAATGGAGCAGCATTTGGAAATGTTAATGAGGAGACGAGGGAGTTTAACGGAAGGAGACACCGGTCTGAGTATTGTCGGGACCGGCTGCCTTTGAACCCTGAACTGTTTGAAGTCTGATGGACAGGCGATACCCCAACAGGGGGGATAAAAAGGGACAGGTTTGCTAAGGCAACAGACACCACACATGACACCACGAGGTAATGAGACCCTGGAAGCAGTGCGCCCCCACAAGTCGGTGGGAGTTTTGGAGGTCTGGTCGCGGGACCAGCCATAGATGCACAGGATGGAAAGATATGGTCGGCGGGAACCTGGAGTGTGTCCGCCCTTGCCTGGGTGCCGGGTTCACCGCTGAAGAACGATCGTGCCTGGAACGGAGGGGTCACAGTCGGTGACCTCCGAAGACATTACAAAGGGCTCGCCTGAAAGCTACCTGCGAGGAATATCGAAGGTCTGTTTGGAATCCGATTTGTATATTCATTCATTTTCTCTCTCTCCCCAATGGCACGATGTGATTACTGCAAACTAAACTGAACTCTGTCACTTGTGATTGATCATCTTACCCCTCGACTGTGATAGAGCTTGTTAACCTAACTATTAACCTAGTTCTGTGTACATGTGTGTTTATTCATTGCTAACCTGTTGCATTCATATCCTTACTATTAGAGTACTGTGTTGCTTATTTCTTTAATAAAACTTTCTTAGTTCCAGTAATCCAGACTCCAACTGAGTGGTCCATTTCTGCTGGTTTGGCAACCCAGTTACGGGGTATGTAACATAGGCAATCACAGAGCCTGGATTTCTTTTCCTGGTTGTAAAGGGCAGTGACCCAATATCAAGTAGGAGGAACCTTTGTACCCAAGTATGTTGTAGAAGGGGGGCTTTAGGAAAGAGTCACCCATATGTGAAGTGAGTGGTGGGAGATCCAGGAGCAGGGAATGTCACCCATATGTGGAGTGAGTGGTGGGAGATCCAAGAGCAGGGAACGTCACCCATATGTGAAGTGAGTGGTGGGAGATCCAGGAGCAGGGAACGTCACCTGTATGTGAAGTGAGTGGTGGGAGATCCAGGAGCAGGGAATGTCACCCATATGTGAAGTGAGTGGTGGGAGATCCAGGAGCAGGGAACACACTGGGATGTGGTTGCTGCTTCTGGTCCCTCCCCAGATGCAGAGTCACAGGAACGTATGACAGGGAAGGGTGGCTGTTTGGCCAATTGCATCAGTGACAGCCACAAATGGACCTTAATAATCCCAGTTCCCAGCTTTTTGTCCTTAGCTCGTAGGTTTTGACTTCAAATATTCTTTTGGTAACAAAGTAAAAAACAACAATCAAAACTGTTTCGAGCAACACACACAAAATGCTGGAGTAACTCAGCAGGCCAGGCAGTATCAATGGAAAAAAGAATAGTTGATGTTTCGGGCCAAAACCCTTCAGCAGGAAGCCTTCATCAGGTACCCTCCAACTTGATAGCAACTATTTTGGACTACTACTCAACCCTGTTGATGGGTAAGATGGAGATCATGCTTTAATGACACCTTAAGAAGTTAATGTACACATTTAAAGGACTTTAGCTCTTTAAAGGACTAAGGACCAGACAGGTGAAAACTGTTTAGGTTGCATTTGGAATATGTCATTCAGTTCTGGTCTTTCTATTTAAGAAAGATTTGAGGCTCTGGAGAGGATGCAGCAAGACACTACCTGCATTAGAGGGCAGGTGGAATAGGGAGAGACTGGACAAACTATAATGTTTTCTCTGGAGTGGTGAAGTTATACAATTATGGGAGGCATAGATAGACAAGCAATATCTTTTTTCCCATGGTTGAAATGCCTAATAATAGAGGCTATGCATTTAAAGTGAGAGGGGTAAAGTTCAAAGTTGGCAAGTTTTTCAAAGTAGGGAACTGACCAATCAGAAAAGTCTACTGAAGACAACTGGCTGCAATCAGTTTAAACTGTGAACAATTCCGCTGAGCCCACATAGAAACCTAGAAAACCGACAGCACAATACAAAGGTGTGTCGAACATGTCAATACCTTAGAAATTACCTAGGGTTACCCATAGCCCTCTATTTTTCTGAGCACCATGTACCTGTTCAGGAGTCTCTTAAAAGACTGTATCATATCCGCCTCCACCACGGCTGTTGGCATTGCCGTTCCACGCACTCACCACCCTGTGCATAAAAAAAACTTCCCCCTGACATCTCCTCTGTACCTACTTCCAAGCACCTTAAAACTGTGCCCTCTCATGCTAGCCATTTCAGCCCTAGGAAAAAGCCACATCTGACTGTTTTGTCGCTGTTCCCAGTGGCCTGTGGAAATAGTGCCCATTGTGAGCAACGGAGATAAAAGAAGGCCATGTTGAGAAGTATAAATTAGTTGCCAGCAGGTTGGAGGCTACCTGTTGAAGGCTTACAGGATTAGGCTCAGGCACACCAGTCACTCTGGTTTTGGAATTAAACAAAGCACCAGCAAAATCTGCTTCAGCACGAGGCTTCAATTCAGCACAAGGAATTGAACAAAGAAAAATCTGAAATAAAAGCAGCAAATTCTGGAACTACTCAGTAGGTCAGGCAGCATCTGTGGATCTCAGGCTTTTTCACTTCTACACACTCAGCCTGTGATGTTGAGTATATATTGTTTATAGTTTTAAATCCTATGTAATGTTTTGGAGGGTGTTGTGTATCTTTCAAATGAGATTAAATTAAGGCCCAGTCTCTAAACCTACCAATAAATCCAAATGATTTCCTAGCACTCTTGACCAAAATATGCTCCTGAATCAACATGATAAGGAATGTTTTATTGATAAGGAATGTGAGGTTGCCACTCATACATGGGCTGCTATGTTTCCTGCATGGTAACAGGGCTACTCTCCAGACGTATTCCATTGACTAAAGCACCTTGGAACATGTTGGATCAAGGGAAATACCACAGCTCAGTACATTTGTTCAATTTCCCTCCTCAGTCAGGCCAATCACACCTCAGGCATAAGGAAATATAATGTTGCAGATGATCCAAGTAATACCAGGTGATTCTTGTAGAATGAAGAGAACAAGGTATTATTTTAACAACATCGATCCCGGTGTTTTATTCAGTTGTGGAAGGTTAACCGATCTTTCTAAGCAGTGCTCTCTGATTCTTCCTAGACAACAGCGAGCTGAGGGTGGCCGGGGGCTACATTCCTTTAACTATACATTTCTTGAGGAATTTTTCATGCCATGGTACAACATCTAGTGGTCTAATCTCACAGTAAAACCTGAAAGTGTCAGTCAGCAGGATGAATCGAAAAATACAGCTGTGCCTGTTCCAGTCCTCGGCTTAATGGGCACAGTCTGCAAGTGAGAATGGGGCTGATGTTACTTCACCTTCCCAGTGTAGAGACCCCAACTCATGCCTACTCTCAGCTCATTTGAACCTGGATCCAAATCAAACCTTTCTCAACCTGGATCCAATCAAACCTTTCTCCACTGTAGGGTCCCCTCTTACAGTATAAGCTTGCTTCCTTGACAGTGCAAGTCAAACTGCACTGCTTTAATATCAAATGTGAAAGAATGCTGAATCTGTTGAATTCATTGCCTCAGATGGTTTTGGAGACCAAGTAATTGAGCATACTTAATGCAGAGATTGATAGATTCTTGATGACTCAGGGTATCAAAGGTTATGTGGAGAAGGCAGGAGAATGGGGTTAAGTGGGAAAATAAATCAGCCATGATGGAATGGCAGAGTAGACTCGATGGGCTGAATGGCTTAATTCTGCTTCTATGCCTTATTACAAGAACTATCAATGCATTTTGTAACTGACCACAATATTTTATCAGAGCAGAACTCTCCAGGGTGAAACTTTATCTGCAGAATAAAACTCTTCAACAGCAAATAGTGGGGGCAAGTTTGAAAAATCTTTCCCTACTTAGGTCTGCTGGTGGTATGTGCGTTGCTTATGTTTGGAGCATGTATGAAAACAGATGCCAACACAACGGGCATGTACAGCAAGAATATACATGCACAGATGCACATCACATCACATCACCTCAGATCAGATGCCTTTTCATTAATGAACATACACAGACATACAGTACATGCATGTGTACACATGTATGTGCCTGTATATACATAAATATATATACAGGGAAACTACATACACCAATGGTGTACAGTTAGGCATAAAGGAGACATCTGGAAAATATTTGTCAAGCAATTCTCCCATTAGAAAGACCATGTAGCAATGTAGGGGCTGATATACCTCACTCAGTTCCCCTAGTTCTGTCACTTAATCTGATCATGTGTGATCTGTGACCTAACTCTATACACCAGCCTTCCCCCCCCCCCCCACCCCCACCCCCATTCCTTGAATGCCTTTGGTTTGCAAAATGCCTTTAATCTCAGATTTAACAATTCAAACAACAAAAACAAAGGAAGCACAAGGGATTTTTCAGATGCTGGAAACCTTATACAACATGCACACAATGCTGGAAGAACTCATCAAGTTGGGCAGCATCTGTGGAGAGGAAATTAACAGTCAAAGATTTGGTCCTGATGAACGATTTTGGCCTGAAACATTGAATGTTTATAGATGCTGCCTGACCTATTGAGTTCCTCCAGTGTTTGTGTGTGTTGAAATAAGTCAAATAGATGTTTAATCTTAATTTGAACATTAATAGAGACAAGTGTTTGCATCCAGTACCTGAAACAGAATATGTTATCAAAATATTCACAGAAGAAATAAATGGATTAAAATTTCCTCGTTTCCTTTGTAATGGTGAACCATTCCCTTGGATCATCTCCATTCCAAGCCAGCCTTGTGACATTAAGTACAGCTTTCATGTGTCTGGAGGGTCATACTACCCAAAGGTTGGTTTGTATAGATCAGGGATTCCCAACCTGGGTCCATGGACCCTTTGCTTAATGGCATTAGTCCATAGCATAAAGAAAGTTGGGAACCCCTGGTGTAGATTCATTCCACATCATACCCTACCTCCATCTTGATTCCAACATCTCCAATCATTACTACTAAACTCAACAGAGCTTCTCCAGAACAGAGGAAAGCTACAGGAGCTTCACACAGTCTTTTTACAAATTACCTGTGGCCGTTTGGTAGCACTAACCTTGTTATATAGTAAGTGTCAATATGTTGAACTGTGCTTCCAAAATTAAAGTCAATGTAATGAACGTCAGTGGCAAGGTATAATTCGTTAATGTTATTTATTTACGTAGAGGTACTACACAGTAACTGGCCCTTTTGGACCAATGAGCCTGCAGTGCCCAGTACCCATGGGACCGATGAGCCCGCAGTGCCCAGTACCCATGGGACCGATGAGCCTGCAGTGCCCAGTACCCATGGGACCGATGAGCCCGCAGTGCCCGGTACCCATGGGACCGATGAGCCCGCAGTGCCCAGTACCCATGGGACCGATGAGCCTGCAGTGCCCAGTACCCATGGGACCGATGAGCCTGCAGTGCCCAGTACCGATGGGACCGATGAGTCCGCAGTGCCCGGTACCCATGGGACCGATGAGCCCGCAGCGCCCGGTACCCATGGGACCGATGAGTCCGCAGCGCCCGGTACCCATGGGACCGATGAGCCCGCAGCGCCCGGTACCCATGGGACCGATGAGCCCGCAGCGCCCGGTACCGATGGGACCGATGAGCCCGCAGCGCCCGGTACCCATGGGACCGATGAGCCCGCAGCGCCCGGTACCGATGGGACCGATGAGCCCGCAGCGCCCGGTACCCATGGGACCGATGAGCCCGCAGCGCCCGGTACCGATGGGACCGATGAGCCCGCAGCGCCCGGTACCCATGGGACCGATGAGCCCGCAGCGCCCGGTACCCATGGGACCGATGAGCCCGCAGCGCCCAGTACCCACGGGACCAATGAGCCCGCAGGGCCCAGTACCCATGGGACCAATGAGCCCGCAGCGCCCAGTACCCTGCAGTGCCCAGTACCCATGGGCCAATGACCCTGCAGTGCCCAGTACCCACGGGACCAATGAGCCCACAGTGCCCAGTACCCATTGGACCAATGAGCCCACAGTGCCCAGTACCCATGGGACCAATTAACCTACCACTCTATATGACTTGGAATGTGACCCAGACAGTCACAGGGAGGACATACAAACTCCTTACAGACAGCAGCTGAACTGAACCCGGGCCACCGGCACTGTAAAGCGTAATCCTACCGTGCTGTTCTGAATACCAAGTGTGCTTAGTGCAACCAAATAGACACCAATATCAATGAAACCGATATTTTAAGTGGACATGGAGGGAATTACTTTGTCCAAAAATAAATTGCTGTACACTATTTTGGTCTAGTCTGGTTTGATTCTGAATAATTTGAGGAGTTGTCCCACGCTGAGATGGAAGGCTTATTTACAGATGGATACATTACGCTTAGGGGAGCATCCCGGTCGAGAAGGTCAGTGATTGCTACTCTGGATTGGAAAGCATGGAGAAGTGCCATTCTCTGGGTCAGTACTGGCGAGGTTCTGGCAGTTTTGTAGAATCTCATCTTCTGGCCTCCCGTCCTGGTTCATATGGAAACTTCATATTCTCTAGTGTCCTGGAACGAGAAGAAGGAACAAAGATAGGACAATGAGAGTGGCGCTCTTTTCATCGTTCTCAGCTACAATGACAAAATTTGTCAAAGGTTCAAAGTTCAAAGTAAACAAGGTTGTCAAAGTATGCACACTACGTACAACCTTGAGATTAATTTTCTTGCAGGCACCACAGGAAAGTAAAGAAGTACGCTGGAACCTATGAAAAACCATACATAACAAATGCAGAGTCCCTGACAGTGAGTCTACAGTCAGTCCAATGCTGAGGCAAGAGAAGCCACCTACACAATTCCAGGAGCCCGATGGTCATAGGGAAGAACTGTCTCTGAACTTGGTGCAAGACCCAAGACTCCTGCACCTCTCTCCTGACGGTTCTAGCGAGATGAAAGGGAGACGGGTCAAATGCAGGCAGACAGGATGGGCTCGGGTGGATGATCTTGCCTGGCATGAAGTAATGGTCTGAGCACTGGTTTATTTTCTGCTCTCTGGCCAAGTCCCACTGTGATCTGGCTTGAAGTCCACCCTGGTGCTCTCTCTTCCAGTGATGGCCATACAAGCACTCCTGAGAGATTGTTACACCAACCTCAAGCTATTGAGGTAACTACTATTAAGGAAATAGCCAAAGAAAAACAGAGGTGAGATGAAGAGATCTTGCTTTACATGGCAAGTTGTTTTGATCTGGAATACACTGAACAAGAGTGTTGGTAGCAGACTCTAAAAGTTGCTGTGCAGATGAAATTTACCACAATATTGGCTGGATTAGTGCACTTTAGTTCGATCAGTGTTGGTAATAGACTTTAAGATGCTTTGAAAGTATACTGTGCAGAGAAAATTTATCATAATATTGTCTGGATTAGCGGACTTTAGTTAGATGAAGAGACTTGACAGAATAAGCTCGATTTTCTCTGAAACATCTGGTAAGTTTGAAGAGCTTGAGGAGCAAAGGAGGCTGAGGGGTGATCTAACTGAGATCTATAAAAATTGTGAGGCAGAGATAGTCAGAATCTTTTTCCCATGGTGGAGGTATTAAAAATAAGAGTGCAAAGATTTAAAGTGAGAGGAAGGAATTTTATGTTTACTTTTTACACAGTGGCTGATGTTGGAGGATGTGCTCAAGACAGATACGACCACTGTGTTTAAGAGGCATATTGAGTGGGACTTGGACAAGGAAGGACACATATAGGCAAATCGGATCAATGGAGATTGGAAAAAAGGTGCAACATGGAATAATGGGCTGCAAGGCCTTTTCCTGTGCCATCCAGCTCAGCACCGTATGGCAAAAGCAAACTGGATGAAGTGGAGAGATTCTTTAACCTCTGAGGAAGGAACAGGGGAAATCATTGGGTAGCTACAACACAGAGTTGACGCAGGCATATTAGCCAAAAGACTTGCGCCTGTGCTATATCCAGTGTGATTCAGAGTTATTAATGAAATGGAACTTACTGTGCTCACATGTTTTGCCTTTATGAGTACTATGAGTAACATTGTAGAAGGTGGGCCTCCTTCTAGAATTGTTATTCCAAGGTGCTTGTCCAGGTGGAATCTTCCATGTTAGAAACTGTTCAATGACAGCCTGGGGCCTCCACGAGCACATCATTGGAAGTAATGTTTGGAACCTGTTTTATTATTCAGTCAGATCCTGGTCAATTTCCCTGCCAGATCACATCTTCTTTTTCCCTGAATATCCAAAAATCTGTCAATCTCTGTCTTAAATATACTCAGTGATTGAGCATCCCCAACTCTTGGTATGAAGCAATGACTCCTTAGCCCAGTCCTATATAAATATCCCACGATTTTGAGACTCTTTTGATCCTGACACTTCTCAAGCTGAGGTATATCATGACTGACCACGATCTCATTCTCACAGTGCTGAGGAATGTACTTTCCTTTAAGGACACGTTCTCATACTCTAGTCAGGTGCAATGTGTTTACTTTCTCTAGCTAAGAGTATCGTGATAGATGACCCTGAATCATCTCCTTGTTTCACTTAGCTCAGAGCAGAGGCTGGAATGGGGACTTTCTCCAAGCCTTATAATTGATGATGGCCTTGGAATTGTATTTAACCACTAAGCCATTCAAGGATCCTGATGAAATGAATTTGCAACATTGTCAAAATAGGTAGATGTCACCATATACTACTTTGAGATTCATTCTCTTACAGACATTTACAGGAAAATAAAGAAATGCAATAGAATATATGAAAACTACGTAAACAAAGACTGACAAACAGCCAACATGCAAAAGAAGACATTGTGCAAAAATAAATAAGTAATACTGACTACATGAGTTGTAGAATTCTTGAAAAAGTCCAGTGGTTGTGGAATCAGTTCACAGTTGACATGAGTGAAGTTCAGGAGCCTGAAGGTTGATGGGTAATGTCTGCTCCTGGAACTATTGCTGTGGGACCCAAGGCTCTTGCTCGATGGTATAGAGAGAAGAGAGAGTGTCCTGAATTGTGGGCTCCTCGATGATGATGCTGCTTCCTTGTGGCAGCATTGCTTGTAAATTTGCACACTGGAGGAGAGGGCTTTGCCTTTGATGGACTGGGCCATGCCAACCATTTTCTCTTGACTTTTTCATGCCTGGGCATTGGCATCAAAGTGACATTGATTGATTGGGTGGAGAGATTTATCTTTGCCTGCTGTCTGTAAATGGGCACAAGAGTTTTGGCCAATGGTCATGTTCATTTCTGTGGACTTCAGTGAAATCAAGTGAGGCATTGAATGCAACTGATGGTGAATAATCTTGCATCCAACAGCAAAATGACTAAAGATAAATTACTCTCCATAATCTCCTGCTGTCGTTTCTTGTGAAATACTGGTAGACAACTGACCAAATGGTTCATGTTCATTCTTGAATGAATCAGAGCCTCCACTGTTACTATCGAGAGGAATAAACAGTTGACATTTTGTTGCAAGGTCCTTCATCAGGACTAGTCTGAAATGTCCACTGTTTGTTCCTCTTCCTAGGTACTGCCTGACCTGCTGAGTTCTGACAGTATTTTGCGTTTGTTACTCTACATTTCCAGCATCTGTAGAATCTCTCGTGTTTATGATTTACTGCTCCACTTTTCTGTCTCTTATTTTCTTGGAAGAACTTCTTAACTTATTAGCACATGTTTTTATGACACTGTTCACCATATAAGCAATAGATTTGGGCCATTCTTGTTTTATTAAGATAATTGCTTTAATTGCAAACAGCGTCTGGCCACTTGACTTGCCCATTTGCCAACCTACCAACCTTTTCCATCTCCAAATCTTCTTCCACATTCCCCATTTAGAATATAGACTCAAACAATTCTTGAACCAACCCCTCCCCCACATAGTGGTAGAAACAGGTTACATACTCCTGTCTCATAGATGGGATTGTCAAAGGCTGTTTCCACAGTAATCTGACTGTAGGGGTGAGAGGACATCAGAGGCAGACGCAGGTTCGAGTGGTATCTGCACCTGGAATAGAGTGAGAGGAAGAAAAGTTGAATGATGATAGTTGTAAATGCAATGATGTGCCTGGTCTTTGGTGATGTGTAGAGCAGTACGAGAGAGCACTGTTGTTTACAATTTCTTTCTCCAGAGAACAAGTTACCACAGACTGCATGAAATAAAAAAGGATTCTGTATTCATCAGCCTCTTTACAATAAACAACACGACAGATTTATGCTCAATCTCCTGATAACAATTATGATTCCTTTATCCTTCATGAATTGATTATGGGATTGGAAAAATCAGGTTGGTACCAGATTTCAAGGGAGGGAATTTGTTGAGTGCCTATGAGATGGTTTTTTAGAGCAGCTTGTGCTTGAGTCTATTTGGGGAAAGGTTATCTTAGACTGGATGTTGTGGAATAACCCACATCTTATTAGGAGCTCAACATAAAGGAACCCCTCAGAGGCAGTGTTCATAATACGATTGAATTCATACTGCATTTGAGAGGGAGAAGCATAAGTCACATGTAGCTTGCCCAGGTGGATTGGAGGGGGTACTAGAGGGGATGATGGCAGAGCAGAGATAGGTGAAGTTTCTGAGCATAGTTTACAAGATGCAGGATAGATATGTCCCACAGAAGAATTCATTCTCAAATGGCAGGAGTAGACAACCATGGCTGACAAGAAAAGGGCATATAAGGTAGCAAAAATGAGTGGAAAGTTGGATGATTGGGAAGCTTTTAAAATACAATGAAGGCAACTAAAGAAACTATAAGAAGGGAAAAGATGAAATATGAGGGCAGACTAGCCAATAATGTACAGCAGGATAACAAAAGTTTTTTCAGTTATATAAAGAGTAAAAGGGAGGTGAGAGTTGATATTGGACCACTGAAAAATTATGCTTGTGAGGTAGTAATGGGGGACAAAGAAATGGCAGATGAACTTAATGGGTGCTTTGTATCTGTCTTCACTGTGGAAGACACTATCAGTGTGCCAGAGTTCCGTGAGCGTCAGGGAGCAGGAGTGAGTACCATTACTATTGCAAAGGAAAAAATTGCTATGCAAACTTAAAGGTCTTAAGGTGGATAAGTCACCTGGACCAGATGAACTACATCCCAGAGTCCTGAGTTAGGTTGCTGAAGAAATAATGGATGCATTAGACCATAAAACACAGGAGCAGAATTAGGCCATTCAACCCATCGAGTCTGCTCCGCCATTCCATCATGGCTGATCCTGGATCCCACTCAACTCCATACACCTGCCTTCTCACTATATCTTTTGATGCCCTGACCAACCAGGAAACGATCAACTTCCACCTTAAATATACCCATGGACTTGGCCTCCACCATAGTCTGTGGCAGAGCATTCCACAGATTCACTACTCTGGCTAAAAAAAATCTTCCTTAACTCTGTTTTAAAAGGTCACCCCTCAGATTTGAGGCAGCGCCCTCTAGTTCTGGATACCTCCAACATAGGAAACATCCTCTCCACATCCACCCTATCTAGTCTTTTCAACATTCAGTAGGTTTCAATGAGATCCCCCCTGCATTCTGCTAAATTCCAGTGAGTACAGGCCCCAAGCTGCCAAATCCTCCTCATATATTAACTGCATTCATTCCCAGAATCATCCTTGTGAACCTCCTCTGGACTCTCTCCAATGACAACACATCCTTTCTGAGATATGGAGCCTAAAACTGTTGACAATACTCCAAGTATGACCTGACTAGTGTCTTATAAAGCTTCAGCATTATCTCCCTGTTTTTATATTCAATTCTCCTTGAAATAAATGCCAACATTGCATTTGCTTTCTTTACCACAGACTCAACCTGTAAATTAACCTTCTGGGAGTCTTGCATGAAGACTCCGAAGTCCTTCTGCACCTCTGTGTTTGAATTGTTTTCCCATTTAGATAATAGTCCGCACTATTGTTCCTTTTGACAAGGTCCCACACAGGGGATTAGTGTGCAAACTTAAAGCACACGGTATTGAGGGTAAGGTTTTGATGTGGATAGAGAATTGGTTGGCAGACAGGAAGCAAAGAGTGGGAATAAATGGGATCTTTTCAGAATGGCAGGCAGTGACTTGTGGGGTACCGCAAGGCTCAGTGCTGGGACCCCAGTTGTTTACAATATATATTAATGACTTGGATGAGGGAATTAAATGCAGCATCTCCAAGTTTGCGGTTGACATGAAGCTGGGCGGCAGTGTTAGCTGTGAGGAGGATGCTAAGAGGACGCAGGGTGACTTGGATAGGTTAGCTGAGTGGGCAAATTCATGGCAGATGCAATTTAATGTGGATAAATGTGAAGTTATCCACTTTGGTGGCAAAAACAGGAAAACAGATTATTATCTGAATGGTGGCCGATTAGGAAAAGGGGAGGTGCAACGAGACCTGGGTGTCATTATACACCAGTCATTGAAAGTGGGCA
Source organism: Mobula birostris (assembly GCF_030028105.1). NCBI lineage: Eukaryota > Metazoa > Chordata > Chondrichthyes > Myliobatiformes > Myliobatidae > Mobula > Mobula birostris. The sequence goes on along the minus strand of NC_092400.1, from coordinate 38,159,545 downwards.
TGCAGGTACAGCAGGCGGTGAAAAAGGCGAATGGTATGCTGGCATTTATAGCAAGAGGATTCGAGTACAGGAGCAGGGAGGTACTACTGCAGTTGTACAAGGCCTTGGTGAGACCACACCTGGAGTATTGTGTGCAGTTTTGGTCCCCAGATCTGAGGAAAGACATCCTTGCCATAGAGGGAGTACAAAGAAGGTTCACCAGATTGATTCCTGGGATGGCAGGACTTTCATATGATGAAAGACTGGATGAACTAGGCTTATACTCGTTGGAATTTAGAAGATTGAGGGGGGGATCTGATTGAAACATATAAAATCCTAAAGGGATTCGACAGGCTAGATGCAGGAAGATTGTTCCCGATGTTGGGGAAGTCCAGAACGAGGGGTCACAGTTTGAGGATAAAGGGGAAGCCTTTTAGGATCGAGATTAGGAAAAACTTCTTCACACAGAGAGTGGTGAATCTGTGGAATTCTCTGCCACAGGAAACAGTTGAGGCCAGTTCATCGGCTATATTTAAGAGGCAGTTAGACAGGTCCCTTGTGGCTAAAGGGATCAGGGGGTATGGAGGGAAGGCTGGGGCGGGGTTCTGAGTTGGATGATCAGCCATGATCATACTGAATGGCGGTGCAGGCTTGAAGGGCCGAATGGCCTACTCCTGCACCTATTTTCTATGTTTCTATGTTTTTACCAAAATGCATTGTTGTACATTTCCCAACACTGTATTCCATCTGCCATTTTTCTGTCCATTCTTCCAATTTGTCTAAATTCTGCTACGAACATATTGCTTCCTCAGCAGTACCTACCCCTCCACCTATCTTCGTATCATCCACAAACTTTGCCACAAAGCCATTGATTCTACTATCTAAATCACTGACACACAATATGAAAAGTAACGGTTCGAATACTGATCCCTGAGGAACACCACTGGTCACCAGCAGCCAACCAGAAAAGGCCCCTTTTATTCCCACTCGCTGCCTCCTGCTTGCCAGCCATTGCTCTATGCATGCCAGTATCTTTCCTGTAACACCATAGGATTTTATCTTGTTAAGCAGCCTCATGTGAGGCATCTTATCCAATGCCTTCTGAAAATCTAAGTAAATGACATCCATTGTCTCTTCTTTGTCCACCCTGCTTGTTACTTCCTTGAAGAACTCTAACAATTTCTTCATCCTTAATAATGGACTCCAACACTTTCCCAACCTCCTACTGGCCTATAATTTCCTCTCTTTTGCCTTCCTCCCTTCTTACAGTAGAGTGACATTTGCAATTTTCCAGTCCTCCTGTGCCTTGCCAGCATCAATTGATTCTTGAAAGATCATGCAGGATTCCTGTTTGCATTTTCTGAGAGGTCCAAAGGGTTACTGTTGCTTACCTGGTGACGTAAATGTAGGCGCTTCCCAACAGAATGGAGATGATGAGGATGGGGATGAATATCGCCAGAGCCATGTTTCCACCATCCATTGGTCTTTCTGCAGTTGCCTCTGCTGCTGAGAGTGGGAAGAAGTAACAGGAAAATCACTTTATTATCTTAAAGTTCCCTCAGCCCGACGCCTATGCAGTGAGGGCTCTTCCCCTCCCCCTGATTCTCCTCCCATCTTTTCCTGAAGATGCTGAGTCCCCTCTTTGTCTGTCAAGTTGCCTTTCTTTATGAACAAGCTCTGAATCTGACACCTCTCAATTTGAGGGAGGATGGCCTCAGTGTGATTTTAAGTACGTGTCTCCTTTGCAACGCACACAGAATGCTGGAAGAACTCAACTGGTCTGGTAGCATCAGGTCAGAAATGAGTAAACAGTGGACATTTTGGGCCGGGACCTTTCTTCAGCACTGTTTTTCTCTAAGTCTCCTTTGCTATTTTATTTCCCTTTTGGTATTTCATCACAGAAAAATTGGTTTAATACATGAGATTCTGCAGATGCTGGAACCTTAATGGATTTAACTAATATCATTTTCTGCTAGTATCAGCCAATGGAGATATTGACCAATATATGAATTGTCCAGTTTTCAATTCTGTCAGTTTGATTGGACAAAAGCACCACATATGGCCAAGCAGTTTTCCCAACTCCGTATAAAAAGTACATCAAAACGAGCTCTTGTATGTACTTAGCTAAATACCCAGTAAACTATTAGCTCCTTTCCAACTCAACCATGTTACCACTGAGTTGAAGTGTAACATGGGGACAAAATGAAAATGGGGTGATATATACAGGATTGAAGGTGTTATGTTTGAATGAACACAGTATACAGAATAAGGTAGATGATCTTGTAGCACAGTTAAGAGATTGTAAGCTATGACGTTGTGGGAATCACTGAGTTGTGTAAAAGAAGATCATAGTTGGGAGCTTAACATCCAAGGAAACACACTGTGTTGATAGGACAGGCGGGTCGGGATGGCTCTGTTAGTCAAAAATTAAATTATATCCTTATAAAGAGGTGACATAGGATCGAAAGGTGTAGAATTCTTGTGGGTAGAGTTAAGAAACTGCAAGGGTAAAAAGACCATGCTGGGGGTTATATACAGATCTCCAAACAATAGCCAAGCTGTGGGGTATAAATTACAAGGCATATGAGCAAGGGCAATTCTGCGATCATCACGGGGGATTTCAATATGCAGGTAGATTGGAAAAATCAGGTGTTGGATCCAAACAGAGGGAATTTTTAGAATGCCTACAAGATAGCTTTTTAGAGCAGCTTGTGGTTGAGCTCACTAGGGGAAAGACAATGCTGGATTGGATGTTATGTAATGAACCAAATTTAATTAGAGAGCTTAAGATAAAGGAACTCTTAAGAGAGAGTGATCATAATATGATAAAATTCACCTTGTAGTTTGAGAAGGAGAAGCTAAAATTAGATGTATCAGTATTACAGTGGAGTAAGGGGAATTACAGAGGCATGAGAGAGGAGCTGACCGAAGATGATAGGAAGGGGACACTAGAAGGGATGGCGTCACAACAGCAATGGCTGGAGTTTCTGAGAGTAATTCGAAGGCGCAGGATAGTTACATTCCAAAGATGAAGAAGTATTCTAAAGGGAGAATGAAGTAACCATAGCTAACAAGAGAAGTCAAAGCCAATGTAAAAGCCCAAGAGAGGGCATATAACATAGCAAAAATTAATGGGAATTTGGAGGATTGAGAAGCTTTTAAAAACCAACAGAAGCCAACTAGAAAAACAATAAGGAGAGAGAAGATTAAACATAAAGGTAAACTAGTCAATAATATAAACGAGGATACAAAAAGATTTTTCCAGATATATAAAGAGTAGAAGAGAGGTGAGAGTGGATATTGGACCACTGTAAGATGACACTAGAGTGGCAATAATGGGGGACAATGAAATAACAGATGGACTTAATTAGATGTGTTGTGTCAGTTTTCATTGTGAAAGACACTACTAAGGAGAAGGTTCTTGAGAAGCTGAAAGGTCTGAAGGTAGGGGAGTCCATAAGACCATAAGACATAGGAGCAGAATTAAGCAATCTTGCCCATTGAGTTTGCTCCGCCATTGAAACATGTCAGATTTATTATCCCTCTCAACCCCATTGTCCTGCCTTCTACCTGTGAACTTTGACACCCTGACTAATCAAAACCTTATCAACCTTATATACTCAATGACGGCCTCCATAGCGATCTGTTGCAACAAATTCCACAGATTCACCACCCCCTGACCAAAGAAGTTCCTCCTCATCACTGTTCTACATGGACATCGCTCTATTCTGAAGCTGTGCGCTCTGGTCCTAGACTCCCTGACTACAGGAAACATCCTCCCCACATCCACTCTGTCTAGACCTTTCAATAGTCAATAGATTTCAATGAGATTCCCTCTCATTCTTCTAAACTGTAGTGAGCACAGGCCCAGAGTCATCAAACACTCCTCAAATGATAAACGTTTCAACCTGGAATCATTTTCGTGACCTTCCACTGGACCTTCTCCAATGCTAGCACATTTTTCTTAGATAAAGGGCTCAAAACTGCTCACAATACTCCAAATCAAGTCTGACCAGTGCCTTATAAAACCTCAGCATCACCTATTCTATTCCTCTTGAGGTGAATGCGAACACTGCATTTGTCTTCCTTACTACCTGCAAATTAACCTTTATGGAATCCTGCACAAGGACTCCCAAGTCCCTCTGCACCTTAGATTTTTGAATGTTCTCTCCATTTAGAAAATAATTTTCCTTATTCTGTATACTGTGTTCATTCAAATATAACTTGTTCAGTCCTGTATTCATCACCCTTTTGGACTTTGCCCCCATGTTTCACTTCAAATCATCCCACTGACTGCAATGTTCTCTATCATCTGCCTGTCCTTCCTCACAGTGTCACGACACACTGCATCAAGTGCTCCATCCTCAGCCCTATCACTTCAGTTCCCATTCCCTCGTCAAGTTAGTTTAAACACTCCTCAACAGCTCTAGCAAACCTGCCCTCAAGTCATGCTTCTCCCCATGGTTCAAAAAGAGGCAGTTGAAGATCGTGGAGACATTCGTAGTGATTTTTCAAGAATCACTAGATTCTGGAATGGTTCTGGAGGACTGAAAAATTGCAAATGTCATTTTACTCTTTAAGAAGGGAGGGGGCAAAAGAAAAGAAATTTTTGGCCAATTAGCCAAACGCCATTGTTTGGGAAGATGTTGGAGTCCATTATTAAAGATGAGGTTTCAGGGTACTTGGAAGAAGAAGATAAAGTAGGCCAAAGTCAGCACAGTTTCCTGAAGGGGAGGGTACCTAGTGGGTTAATTGGGTGTAATTGGGTGGTGCAGTCTCATTGGGCTGGGAGGACCTGTTACTGTACCTCTAAGTGAAATAAAATATTTCTTTCACTGCAACTTTTTGGTCAACATACACACACACACACACACACACACACACACACACAGACACACACACACACACACACACACACACACACACAGACCAAACAAAATGCTGGAGGAGCTCAGCAGGCCAGGCAGCATCTGTGGAAAAGAGTAAACAGTTGATGTTTTGGGCCGAAACAGAGGATTTCCAGCATCTGCAGTTTTTCTCTTGGTTGTCATGTTGTACCAGTCTTGAGAGACCTTGATGTGAGCACCAAATTTCCACTGGATCAAACACACAAAGATGGGAGCAGGAGTAGGGAAATTGGACTCTTAAGCCTGATCTGCCTTTCAGTCAAATCCTGGGAGATCAGCTCTGCATTTCTCTCCACCCTTGCCTGCTGTCTGTCTCTGCCTCTCTCAGATATATTAAAAGAATCAAGTTCCAGCACCCTCTGAGGAAGAGTATTCCAGACTCACAATCCACTGAGGGATTAAAAAATCAGCTCGTCCCTGTATTAACTCATCATCATTAAGTAGCTCTGATTCTAGACTCTATCACAAGGAAGATAAGTTCTGCTTGTCGATTGTCTGATCTGGAAGTAGTTCTGGAGTAGTACTAAGAGGCCTTTACTCCGGATCCGGTAACTGAAGTGTATGATCCTGGGTGGATTATAATTAGAAAGCTCCAATCTCCATCCAAACCATTTTGTATTTCCTCATAACCATTCTTAGACTGTTGGCCTCAATCGGTTGTTGAACCTTCTCATTGTCATCCAACATTGGCAGTTTAAACACTGCCATCAACTCACCTTCCAAAGAGTGCTCGAAGCCATACTGAGCAGCTGAAAATAAAGAAAAAGAGTTTTCTTTTGCAAATGAAAATTCTTGAAGCAGTTGTACAAATTAGTACTCATCAGAATAATCACATAAATGTAATAATGCGGAGTTAGACACGATTGTGGTCATATACAGTTTTACCTGAGGGTCCAGTATAGTGATAGAATCATACAGCACTATAGCTCAGAAACAGGCCCTTCAGCCCATCTAGTGTTGGCCTTCTGCCTATTCCTATCAACCTAAAAACTATCGAGGCTTTTCAATATTCAGTAGGTTTCAATGAGACCCTCCTCCCTTATTCTTCTAAATTCCAGTGATTACAGGCCCAGTGTCTTCAACCCTTGTTTATGTTAACCCTTTCATTCCTGAGATCATTCTCAAGAACCTCCTCTGGATCCTCTCCAATGCCAATAAATCCTTTCTTAAGCATGGGGCCCAAAATTGCTCACAATACACCAATGTGGTCCAACCAATGCCTTATAAAGCCTCAGCATCACATCCTTGCTTTTGCGTTCTAGTTCTTTCGAACTGAACGCTAAAATTTCATTTGCCTTCTTTACTAACTACTCAATCTGCAAATTAACTTTCAAGGAATTCTGCACAAAGATTCCCAAGTCCCTTTGCACCCCAAGTGCAGTGGAACTATACCTGGATTTTCTTGGAGCCTATAGTAGTTCTCCAGTCCCACCAGCCATTAACTTTCCAGCTACTTTAGAAATTGAAATGCATTGCCTTGTCAAAAGCCACTTAGCTTTTGATTTATTGTGGACATATTAGTGTATGGAACTTGTGATGAGAATGAACAACATCACAGATTATATACATTATAACGCAGGGTACTGATGTTATATATAATTTGTGTCAGGCAAGAGAATGGACAGTTCAATGCAGGACGTTGTAGAAGAAAGAATGGGGCCAGGAAATGAAAAGGTTAACACTTTAAGAAGACAGAACTTAGGTTAGTACAGCACAGGAACAGGCCTATTGGCCACAATATTGTTCTGCACCAAATAAATTGGTAATCAAGTGGCCAGCTAAACTAATCCCCTCTGCCTGCTCAGTGTCCATTTTCCTTGCATTCATGTGCCTATCTAAGCATCTCTTATGCATCAGTTAGTGCAACACCATTACAACTCGGGGCATTGGAGTTCAGAGTTCAATTCCAGCACCGTTCTTGACAAGTCCACCCCATGGAATGTGTGGATTTTCCCCAAGTGCTCTGGCCTCACCCCACAGCCCAAAGACATTGGTCATTGTAAATCGTCCCGTGATTAGATTCGGGTTAATTTGGGGTTGTGGGGTTGCTGAGGCAGTGTGGATCGAAGGACCAGGTAGGGGTACTCTGTGCAGGATCACTACATAAATAAATAAAGTCCCGGATGTATTTGCCTTTACCCCAGGCAGCATATTCCAGATACCCACCACTCTCTGTGTAAAAACCTTGCCCCTCGTATCTCCTTTGAAATGACCCATCTCACCTTAAATGCATGCCCTCTGCTATTAAGACATTACGATCCTGGGAAAAGATACTGCCTGTCTCCTCGATCTATGCCTCTTATAAACCTCTATCAGATCTCCCCTCGGCTTCTGCCCTCCCAGAGGAAACAACCCAAGCTTTTCCAACCTCTCATTACATGCCCTCTAATCCAGGTAATATCTTGGTAAACGTCTTCTGTACCTTCTTGGAAGCCTCGACATCCTTCCCATAATGGAGTGACCACCTATGCTGGGGTGACCGGAACTGTATGCAATACTCCAGATGCAGCCTAACTAGAGTTTAAAAACAAATGAAGTGAATGAAGTGAAAAACGTACTGGCTAGAAATATCTCTAATTAAAGGTTGGAATCCTCGTGCAAGAGGTGCAGAATATAAAGTGTGATTTTGGCATTATTGTGTAGCTTTGGGGAACAGTAAATGGAGGTTATCGAGGCAACAGTAAGGATGCATCATTATGGTTATGAATTATGAATGGACATGGGTCATCTCTCACTAAAGCCAAGAAGTTTGTATTTGCCCAAGAACACTTCAGAGTTATGAAGGGATTCAATAGGACAAATGTGTTCTGAAGTCGCAGAGTTACAGAATACTGCAGCACAGAAGCAGGCCCTTTGGCCCATCTAGTCCATGCCGAATTGTTATTCTGCTTCGTCCCATTGACCCACATCTGGACTGTAGCCTGCCACGCTCCTCCCATCCATGTACTTATCCAAACTTCTCTTCAAAGCTAAAATGGAAACCACATCGGAGTGAAGAAGACCCCTCGGGTTGCCCTTAAACATTTCACTTTTCATTCACAACATATGACCTCTAGTTGTACACAACAGGAATTCTGCAGATGCTGGAAATTCAAGCAACACACATCAAAGTTGCTGGTGAACGCAGCAGGCCAGGCAGCATCTGTAGGAAGAGGTGCAGTCGACGTTTCAGGCCGAGACCCTTCGTCAGGACTAACTGAAGGAAGAGTGAGTAAGGGATTTGAAAGTTGGAGGGGGAGGGGGAGATCCAAAATGATAGGAGAAGACAGGAGGGGGAGGGATAGAGCCAAGAGCTGGACAGGTGATAGGCAAAAGGGGATACGAGAGGATCATGGGACAGGAGGTCCGGGAAGAAAGACGGGGGGTGGGAACCCAGAGGATGGGCAAGAGGTATATTCAGAGGGACAGAGGGAGAACAAGGAGAGTGAGAGAAAGAATGTGTGCATAAAAATGAGTAACAGATGGGGTACAAGGGGGAGGTGGGGCCTTAGCGGAAGTTAGAGAAGTCGATGTTCATGCCATCAGGTTGGAGGCTACCCAGACGGAATATAAGGTGTTGTTCCTCCAACCTCTAGTTGTAGCCTGCTTGCATTTACCCTCTCTATACCCCTCATAATTTCGTATATCAAATCTCCCCCCTCTCTCGCCAGCATCCATTCTCTGCGCTGTGTGTGTATACAAGAGAATGGACAGTTCAATGCCAATACAAAACAAAAAAATCATATCCACACAAAAATATTCTGCTTATTTCCTTTCATCGTTATCTTGCAGTTTGCCAGTAATAAGATAAGCTTGTGATAATAAATAATAAGATAACCTTGTAATGAAATAAACAGAAAATTTTTAAGCCTCTTTAAGTGAAGGGTGATGAGCACTTGCAATTCACTGGCACACAGCTGCTGATGTAGGGCCCTTCAACCCTTTCACAAGGCACTCATGCTGAAATGTTCTCAGATACAGTAATGTAGTGTTGATGGCAGGTACTCAAGGGAGCAGTTTTTGGAAAACTGTTTACACATGCAAAACGTTATTAGGCACTAGTGAGTTTCCCAGTGAGTATAGAACCAGGACATATAAAGCGTGGCTAAACAGACTGAGCTTAGAAAGAGCTAATGCCTTTACTGCTAAAAATGCAATTGTAGGATAGAGAGGGTAGCGTAGCGGTTAGTGCCAGTGACCTGGGTTCAATTCCCTGTGAAGGATTTATACATTCTCCCCACGACTATATGGGTTTCTCCGCATGCTCCATTTGCTCCCACGTTCCAAAGGCGTGAGTATAACTGGGCGGCAGGGGTTGGTGGGACTGGAAGAGCCTGTTACTGTGCTGTATCTCAGTAAAATGAACACATAAATAATGTAAGAAGAAGGCAAGTTCAAGCTTTACGATATAAGAGTTGTGGGACTTGAAATCCTGGATGATCAGACTCAAGAACTGGAATGAAGAAGGATGAAAGGAGACTTGATAGAGGTGCACAAGATGGTACAAGGCTTAGATAGAGTCAGAGACCTTTTCCCAGGACAGACATGGTTTATACAAGAGGGCATAATTTTAAGATGAATGAAGGAAAGTATTAGGGGGGAACCGTCAAAGGTAGTTTTTTTCACAGAAATGTGGGTGTGTGGAAGATACTAGCAAGGGAGGTAGTAGAAGCAGATACATTAGGCACATTTAAAAATTCTTAGGCATATGATGATAGCAAAATGGAGGGCTATGTAGTAGGGAAGAGTGAGATTGATCTTAGAGTAGGTGCGTGGGCTGAAGGGCCTGTACTGTGCTGTAAAGTTCTATGTTCTAGTTTAAGAACAGCTTCATCCCCACTGCTATCAGACTTGTGAGCCTGTCACCTCTTTAACCTCCCTTTCCTGGTAGCACTGTCACGTTCTCAAACTTTTAATTCGACTTCTCTTGGTTACTCTCTATTTTGTACTGTTTCACTTTGCTCAGTTCCTTTGTTGTGTGATTATCGCTGACTATCAAAACAATTGTGATTATCAAAAAACACTGAATTTGTTAATCGGCATGTTATCTGCACCTGGTTACTCTGTGGGCTTCATGCCAGTAAGGAATTTCTTTGCGTCTCTGGTGGATAAGATAAGAAGCTAATCTGAATGTGACATTCGTATAGTTCTCCGGGCTCTGCACACACCCATATCCCAGAGTCCCAGACTGGTGCAGGCATCTCATTCCTGGGATCTCACACAGCCACACCTCCCACCACTCCAAAATCTCTGGGGAACATGGATCACTTCATTCACCTGGAGAAGAATTATCTTTGCCAGCAAGAGGTCCTACAACTTCACTAACTTGACAATTGCTAAGGAAATTTTCCTCTTTAAAGATGAAGATAAGACATAGGAGCAGAATTAGGTTATTCAGCTCACTGAGGAGGCTCTCCATTTGATCACAGCTGATTTATTTTCCCTTTCAATTCCATTAAAGCTATGCTACTTGAGGGATAAAAATTGGTCAGGATATCAGAAAGAACTTCCAGGCTTTTCTTGGATAAAGTTTTACATCTGAGAGAAGAGAAAGAAGCCAAGTTTAATGTCTTGACTGTAAGATTGTACCTCTGGCAGTGAATTACACCTGCAATACATAGTGCACCGGGTGGTCTGCTCACATACCTGTATGGTTTGATTTTCTGCAGTGTAATGTTACGGACATTATCTGCACCAAAGAAGTGAATTGCAATCTCAGGTATTTCCAGTGTAATAACTTATAATGTTTAAAGACGCTTTTGAGAAGACGTCCTTTTAGACCATAAGATATAGGAGCAGAATTAGGCTATTTGGCTCATCAAGTCTGCTTTACCATTTCATCATGGCTGATCCAATTTTTCTCTCAGCTCCAATCTCCTGCTTTCTCTCTGTATCCCTTCATGCCCTGACCAATCAAGAATTTATCAGCCTCTGCCTTGATAAAGATTTGTCCTCCACAGCCACCTGTGGCAAAGAATCCCACAGATTCACCACTCTCTGACTAAAGAAATTCCTCCTCCTCTCCATTCTAAAGGCTGTCCTGAGGCTCTCCCACCATAGGAACATCCAATCTATCAAGGCCTTTCACCATTCAATAGGTTTCAATGAGGTCACCCCTCATTCTTCTGAATTCTAGTGAATACAGGCCCAGAGCCATCAAACGCTCTTCATATGACAAACCATTCAATCCTGGAATCATTTTCGTGAACCTCCTTTGAACCATCTCCAGTGTCAAGATAAGGAGCCCAAAACTGCTCACAATACTCCAAATGAGGCCTCACTAGTGCTTTGGAAAGTCTCAACATTACGTCCTTGTTTTCATATTCTAGTTATCTTGAAATGAAGGCTAACGTCACATTTGCCTTCCTCATCACAGACTCAACCTGCAAATAAACCTTTATGGAATCCTGCACAAGGACCCCAAGTCCCTTTGTGCCTCAGGTTTTTGAATTTTCTCTCCATTTAGAAAATATTCAATCATTTCATTTCTTCTACCAACGTGCATGACCATACACTTTCCAACACTGTATTCCATCGGCCATTTCTTTGGCCATTCAGGACAATCTGTCTAAGTCCTTCTGTAGACTCTCTACTTCCTTAAAAGTAAATGCCCCCACACCTATCTTCATATCATCTGCAAACTTTGCAATGAAGCCATCAACTCCATCATCCGAATCATTGGCATATGATATAAAAAGAATCGGTCCCAGCACAGACCCCTGTGGAACACCACTAGTCACCGGCAGCCAACCAGAAAAGTCTCCCTTTATTCCCACTCTTTGTCTCCTGCCAATCAGCCACACTTTATCAATGCTAGAGTCTTCCCTGTAATACTATGGGCTCAAAACTTGTTAAGCAGCCTCGTGTGGTTGATGAAAATCAAAGTGCACAACATCAACCGATTCTCCTTTGTCTATCCTGCTTTTCATTTCTTCAAAGAATTTCAACAGATTTGTCAGGCAAGATTTTCCCTTGAGGAAACCATGCTGACTGGGGCTTATCTTATCATGTGCCCTGAGACCTCATCCTTAATAATTGACTCCAATATCTTCCCAGCCACTGAGATCAGACTATCTGGCCCATGGTTTCCTTTCTTCTGCCTCTCTCTCTTCTTGAAGAGTGGAGAGATATTTGCAATTTTCCAGTCTTTCAGAACTGTCTAGAATCTAGTTATCCTTGAAAGATCATTATTAATGCATCCCCAATCTTTTCAGCCACCTCTTTCAGAACCTTGGGGTTATCACAGTGGTGGGGCATTGGGAGCAAGGGTGGACCCAAATGCAAGACACATCTTGTGAAGTTAATTAAATTGAGTTTATTGTTTGATACCAGGAGAGCAAAACAGAAGCAGGAATAGCGAACTGGACAAGGACTCAGGACTACAACTAGGTTGGGACTAGGGGTCTGGACTTGGACTCGGAACTGGATCCCAGAACTAGCGGCGATATGAAGAGGACACGGTATGGACTCCGAGCCACAGACTGGGCAAGGACCCAGTATCTGGGTCTTGCCCCGGGCTCGGACCCCAGAACCAGGCATGGACATGACATGGGATAGGGAGAGGAGGAACATAGAAAAACAGCGCCTCGGTCTCGGGAGAGCAGGTACATGGAACCATGGATACATACACAGAACACAGAGTCAGGATTCCTCCTTTGGTACAGGACATAGAGCCGGGACTCACACACAGAACAAAGAGCCGGGACCCCTCCTTGGGTACAGGACATAGGGCTGGGACTCATGACCCCCTGCAGGACAACGGCAAGACGGCCTGACTTACCCCACGGAGGCGAGGACAGGACAAGACCAACACGAAAGAACACGAGACAGTACCTATCTAGCTCCGGCGATAGAACTAGACCGAGGTGCAGGCGAGGGCTGCAGACGAAGGCTAGAGGCGAGAGGGGCAGAGAAATGATTCAGACAGCGGGGTAGGACGGGAATAACAGACCACCAGGGCCAGGACGAGACTCGGAACTTGGAGGTTGCCAGGGCCAGGACTCGACTCGGAACTTGGACTCCGCCAGGGCCGGGACTTGACTTGTTACTTGAATGCCCCCAGGGACAGGACTTGACTTGGAGCCTCCGGGTAGTGGCGAGCTCTCAACTTGGCCCGAGAACAGTTTACAGCAGTTCTTGATTCCCTCCGGCAGGTTAACTGACGGACCCACCTCGCTGAGGAAACTTTGCAGGCTCACTTTGGCGGGGTAACTTGACAGGGTTGCTCCGGTGAGGAAAGACAAATTACTGGCACTCGCTTCGGGCGGAGACTAGGCTTGTTCTGGCCAGATGACATTAGCACGCCGTACCTTTGGTGACTTTTCAGACGCTCCTGCACCGAACGGCTGAAAGCTGGAGCCTATAAACTACCGGTTCAGTTGAGAGTAAATTGCCTCCAATCACCAAAGCTGAGGGACACGGGAAAACAGGGAACCAAAGGGAAACAGGGAGTCAACAGTCCGGATCGTAACATAAACAAAGTAAATTTAAAGGGACCCCGATCCAGACCATGACAGGGGTTTGGTCTATCTGGTCCAGGTGACTTATGTACTTTCAGATCTTTCCGTTTCCCAAGAACCTTCTCCCTAGTAATGGCAACTCCACACACTTCCTGACTCCTGACATCTGGAGCTTCCACCATACTACTAGTGTACTTATTCAGTTCATCTGCTATTTCCTTGTTACCCCATTATTACCTCTCCAGCACCGTTTTCCAGCGGTCTAATATCAACGCTCATCTCTTTTACATTTTATGCATCTGAATAAACTTTTGGTATCCTCTTTAACATTATTGGCTAGCTTACCTTTGTATTCCATCTTTACGTTCTTAATGACTTTTTAGTTACCTTCTGTTCATATTTAAAAGCTTCTCAATCTTCCAACTTCCCACTATTTTTTGTTCTATTATATGCACTCTCTTTGGCTTTTATGTTGGCTTTGACCTCTCTTGTTAGCCACAGCTGTGTCATCTTGCCTTTAGGATATATCTTCCTCTTTGGGATGTATATATCCAGTGCCTTCTGAATTCCTTTCAGAAATTCCAGCTATTACTGCCCTGCTGGTGTCCCTGCTGGTGTCCTTTTCCAATCAATTACAGCCAGCTCCTCTCTCATGCCTCTGTAATTCCCTTTATTCCACTATAATACTGATACATCTGATTTTAGTTTCTCCTTCTCTAATTTCAGTGTGAATTCTATCATATTATGATCACTTTCCCCTGAAGGTTCTTTTATCTTAAGCTCTCTAATCAATTTTGGTTCATTGCAAAACACCCAATCCAGAATAGCTGATCCTGTAGTGAGCTCAACCACGGGCTGCTCTAAAAACCCATCTTGTAGGTACTCTGGAAATTCCCTTCTCCTGGAATCCATCACGAACTTGATTTTCCCAATCTACCTGCATATTGAAAATCCCCCATGACCATTGTAACATTGTCCTTTTGGCATGCATTTTCTATCTCCCATTGTAATTTGTAGACCTCAGCCATACCACTGTTACCCTGCAATTCCTCAGCTTTATCCACAATGATGCAACACCTTCCAACCCTATCACCTCTTTCTAATGATTTGATATCATTTTTTACCAACAGAGCAATGCCACCCCCTCTGCCTGCTTGCCTGTCTTTTCGTTACAATGAGTAAGGAAAAACTTGGACATTTGTTGCACGGAATAGGTGAACCCAAACGCAGGACATTGGCACAGAGATAGAGTTAGAATGCAGACGAGAGCATGAGCGTGGCTGGAGCTTGACCAGAAACATTGCTGGAGTTGAACAGCAAATGAAAGGCAAATGGCAGGCGATACTTATCTTGACACAGAGAGACAGAGTTACACAGGTAAACCTCGGTACAGAAGTAAAACTTAGAATGCACAATTCTAAGTGGCTGGAACGTGAATAACCACACTGGCTAAAACAATGATCTGGCGATGAGTGGATGCAAAGCCGGGATATTTATGCTGCAGGTTTAAATGAAAATCAGGTGTGTCACAATCAAAGGGAATTAGGGAGAATATGGGGAATTAACGGTCTGGACCATGATGGTACCCTCCTCCCTCAACGGGAGCCTCCAGGCGAACCACCAGGCTTGCCCGGATTGTCTCGATGGAAATCACGGATGAGGGAAGGGTCTAAGGTGAAGGAGCAGGGAATCCGGGTGTGCTCCTCAGGCCCGTATCCCTCCCAATCGATCAGGTACTGGAGACCCCTGGCTCGGCAGCACACAACCAGTATTGGCCGGACGGTGTAAACTGGGTAATCGTCGATGACACGGGCGGGTGGAGGAGGTTCAGCAGGAGGGCACAAAGGGCTGACAGACACGGGTTTCAGTTGGGAGATGAGGAGCTTGGGATGAATGTGCATAGATCTGGGCAGTTTGAGTTTGACCACCGAGGGGTTGATAATGCTCTCCATTTCAAATGGTCTGATCTAGCGAGGGAAAAGTTTCTTGGATTCATTTTTGAGGGGGATGTCCCTTGAACAGAGCCAAATCTTCTGCCCAGGCTGACAGTTGGGTGCTGGAATCCGGTGGTGATGGGCGATACTCCGGTTGCGGTCAGCGGAGTAGAGCAGGGCCGTGTGTGCATCCTTCCAGACCTTGCGGCACCGGCGGAGATGGGGCTGAACTGAAGGCACAGCAATGTCGTCTTCGTGGGCAGGAAACAGAGGGGGTTGATAGCCAAGGGAGCATTAGGGTTAGGGTTAGGGAAGGGAGACATACTGGTGGCAGCGCTGACCAGGGAGTTGTGGGTGTACTCAAGCCAAGTGAGATGGGTGCTCCAGGGTGACGGGTTGCTGGCGGAAATGCAGCGCAGCGCTGCTTCCAAATCCTGATTTGCTCGCTCCGTTTGACCGTTAGTCTGTGGATGGAAACCTGAAGACAGACCTACTGAAGCTCCAAGGGCTTGACAGAAGGATCTCCAGACTTGGGAGATGAATTGGAGGCCCCGATCAGAAACAATGTCAGAGGGAATTCCATGAAGGCGGAAGACGTGTTGGACAAGGAGGTCGGCTGTATCCTAGTCATAATCATAGTCATAGTCATACTTTATTGATCCCGGGGGAAATTGGTTTTCGTTACAGTTACACCATAAATAATTAAATAGTAATAAAACCATAAATAATTAAATAGTAATATGTAAATTATGCCAGGAAATAAGTCCAGGACCAGCCTATTGGCTCAGGGTGTCTGACCCTCCAAGAGAGGAGTTGTAAAGTTTGATGGCCACAGGCAGGAATGACTTCCTATGACGCTTTGTGTTGCATCTCGATGGAATGAGTCTCTGGCTGAATGTACTCCTGTGCCCACCCAGTACATTATGTAGTGGATGGGAGACATTGTCCAAGATGGCATGCAACTTGGAAAGCATCCTCTTTTCAGACACCATCGTGAGAGAGTCCAGTTCCATCCCCACAACATCACTGGCCTTACGAATGAGTTTGTTGATTCTGTTGGTGTCTGCTACCCTCAGCCTGCTGCCCCAGCACACAACAGCAAACATGATCGCACTGGCCACCACAGACTCGTAGAACATCCTCAGCATCGTCCGACAGATGTTAAAGGACCTCAGTCTCCTCAGGAAATAGGGACGGCTCTGACCCTTCTTGTGGATAGCCTCAGTGTTCTTTGACCAGTCCAGTTTATTGTCAATTCATATCCCCAGGTATTTGTAATCCTCCACCATGTCCACACTGACCCCCTGGATGGAAACAGAGGTCACTGGTACCTTAGCTCTCCTCAGATCTACCACCAGCTCCTTAGTCTTTTTCACGGGCTGTAGGGAGTTTGGGAAGGGCTATGAAGAAACAGCTTGGGAGAAACGGTCCACCATGGTGAGTACAGCAGTGTTCCCATGTGAAGGGACGAAATCCAGAGCAATGTGGGACCAAGGACGGCCAGGGACAGGTAGGGGACGAAGCAGACCAGCAGGTGGCTGAGTCGAAGAAGCGAGTATCAGAATCCATGGTGGGCCACTAGAAGTGTCACTTCAGGAGGGACAGAGTTCGATCGATTCCAGGATGGCGGGTGAACCGGGAAGTATACCCCCACTGGAGAAGCTGAGACTGGACAGAGTCAGGCACAAAGATGTGATTGGGAGTGGGGTCCATCGCCTGGGTCAGGTTGAGTCCGTTGGGCCTCTTTGACTATGGACTCGATCTCCCAGGTGAGGGCAGCCACAACACAGGATGGTGGAAAGGTAGTATCAGGGTTGGAAGGGTCCTCCTCGGAGACGTATTGACGAGAGAGAGCATCTGGCTTCCCATTCTTGGAACCAGGACGATAGGTGAGGGTGAAATTGAAGCAGCCAAAAAATAATGCCCAACGGGCTTGGTCGGAGTTAAGGCATTTAGCTGTCTGGATGTATGCCGGGTTCTTATGGTCTGTCCAGACGATAAATGGGTGTTCTGCTCTCTCCAGCCAGTGCCTCCACTCCTCCACAGCGAGTTTGACAGGCAGCAATTCCTGGTTCCCAAAGTCATAGTTCCGTTCGGCAGGGGATAGACGGCGAGAGAAGAAGGCGCAGGCATAGAGCTGCTGGTCTGGGACGGAGCATTGAGAGAGGACCGCTCCCACCCCAGAGTCGGAGGCGTGGACTTCCACAATAAATTGGTGAAATGGGTCAGGTTGGACCAGGATGGGAGCGGAGGTGAAACGCCTCTTCGGCTCCTAGAAGGCTGAGTCCATTTCGGGGGTCCAGTGGAAGGGCGTCGCAGGAGAGGCGAGTGGAGTAAGGGGCGCTGCGACCCGGCTGTAATCCCTGATGAAGCGACGGTAGAAGTTTGCGAATCCCAGAAATCGCTGGAGTTGTTTGAGCGTCGTGGGTTTTGGCCACTCCACCACCGCCCGGATCTTTTCAGGATCTGCCCTCACTTGTCCGCTCTCAATGATGTGCCCCAGGAAACTGACAGAACGAGCATGGGACTCTCACTTCTCTGCCTTAACAAATAGCTTGTTCTCCAAAAGCCTCTGAAGAACCTGACGGACATGGTGGGTGTGCTCCTGAAGATTACGGGAGAAGATTAGGATGTTGTTCAAATAAACGAAAACGAAATGGTTAATAAAGTCCCTAAGGACGTCATTTACCAGGGCTTGGAAGACGGTGGGGGCATTGGTGAAACCGAATGGCATGACCGGATATTCGAAAAGACTGAGGGGGGGTGTTGAAAGCTGTTTTCCATTCATCTCCCTCCCTTGGTGTCCCACAAGGATCTGTTCTGGGACCTCTACTTTTCGTGATTTTTATTAACGACCTGGATGTGGGGGTAGAAGGGTGGGTTGGCAAGTTTGCAGATGACACAAAGGTTGGTGGTGTTGTGGATAGTGTAGAGGATTGTCAAAGATTGCAGAGAGACATTGATAGGATGCAGAAGTGGGCTGAGAAGTGGCAGATGGAGTTCAACCCGGAGAAGTGTGAGGTGGTACACTTTGGAAGGACAAACTCCAAGGCAGAGTACAAAATAAATGGCAGGATACTTGGTAGTGTGAAGGAGCAGAGGGATCTCGGGGTACATGTCCACAGATCCCTGAAAGTTGCCTCACAGGTGGATAGGATAGTTAAGAAAGCTTATGGGGTGTTAGCTTTCATAAGTCGAGGGATAGAGTTTAAGAGTCGCGATGTAATGATGCAGCTCTATAAAACTCTGGTTAGGCCACACTTGGAGTATTGTGTCCAGTTCTGGTCACCTCACTATAGGAAGGATGTGGAAGCATTGGAAAGGGTACAGAGGAGATTTACCAGGATGCTGCCTGGTTTAGAAAGTATGCATTATGATCAGAGATTAAGGGAGCTAGGGCTTTACTCTTTGGAGAGAAGGAGGATGAGAGGAGACATGATAGAGGTGTACAAGATAATAAGAGGAATAGATAGAGTGGATAGCCAGCGCCTCTTCCCCAGGGCACCACTGCTCAATACAAGAGGACATGGCTTTAAGGTAAGGGTTGGGAAGTTCAAGGGGGATATTAGAGGAAGTTTTTTTTACTCAGAGAGTGGTTGGTGCGTGGAATGCACTGCCTGAGTCAGTGGTGGAGGCAGATACACTAGTGAAGTTTAAGAGACTACTAGACAGGTATATAGAGGAATCTAAGGTGGGGGCTTATATGGGAGGCAGGGTTTGAGGGTCAGCACAACATTGTGGGCCGAAGGGCCTGTACTGTGCTGTACTATTCTATGTTCTTATCCTGACCAGGTGATAGGCATTCTGCAGGTCCAATTTAAAGAAAATTGTGACTCCGTGAAGGGGTTCGAAGGCAGAGTTGATAAGGGGCAGGGGATATTTATTCTTTATGGGGACGTTGTTCAAGCCACGGTAGTCAATGCAGGGGCGCGGTGAGCCGTCTTTCTTCCCCACAAAGAAGAAACCTGCGCCTACAGGGGAAGATGAGGGTCGGATAATGCCAGCCGCCAGGGTGTCATTCACGTACGTCTCCATAGCTTCTCTGTCTGGTCGGGACAGGTTGTACGGTTGACTGGTGGGTAGTGAGGCTCCAGGGAGAAGGTCAATTGTGCAATCGTAAGGGCGATGTGGAGGCAGAGAAAGGGCCCGTTGCTTGATGAACGCTCCTCCCAGATCGGGATACTCTATGGAAACCTTGGACAAGTCAGGAGGCTCAGAGGCGGACGACGTCGCGGTGAGCTCCACTGGGGGAAGGGCTGATTGCAGACAAGAGGAATGGCAGAACGAACTCCAGCTGACTATCTTCCCGGTGAGCCAGTCGATATGGGGGTTATGACGGCTTAACCAGGGGTGGCCAAGAACTATAGGAGCTTGAGGAGAGGAAATTAAATTGAATCGTACCCTTTCCCGATGGTTTCCAGAGAGAAGGAGAAGCAGGGGTTCTGTCCAGTGTGTGACTCGGGCCAGGAGTGCCTGGGTGTCCGGGGGGTACACAATGGCTCACGAAGAATTCTGGCTTGAAGGGCTAAGTTTTCATCCAAAGAGTTTCCCTCTGCGCTGGAGTCCACTAGTGCCAACAGAGGCAGGGACTGTTGGTTGTAACACAGAGTGGCTTGAAGCTGCATCCGGGGTTGGGGCATGGAAGGGAATGTTGTCTGGCTCATTGGGGTCCCCCCAGCTACTGGTGAGCCCTCCCTTTGTGGCCGAAGGGGGCAGGTGACAAGGAAGTTGCCGGACTGGCTGCAGTATAGACACTCCCCCGCTCTCAATCTCCGGAGTCTTTCAGCGGGAGAAAGGCGGTTCCATCCCAGCGGCATGGGTTCCTCTCCTGGGGCAGGGTTGGGAGCTACTTGGGGTGCAGAAAGAGGAGAGAGGCTTGTTGTGGAGGGAGGTGGTAATGCATGTCAAGAAGTGGCCAAAGGTGGTGAACGACCAGTTCTTTCTCTATGGCGTTCTCGGAAGCGATTGTCCAACCTGGTGGCTAAGGAGATCAGGGAGGCCAGGCTGTCAGTGTCAGTGTCGTCTCTCGCTGTCAACTCGTCCTTCACCAGGTCGCTGAGTCCATTCCAAAAATCCCCTGGAGTGACTCATCGTTCCACCCCGAGTCGGCTGCTAACGTCCGCAACTCCACGGAATATTTGGCAACACTGCGAGAACCCTGTCGGAGAATGAGTAGACGCTTAGCGGCGTCTTTACCATGACGGGGTGGTCAAAGATCTTTCTCACTTCCGCGATAAAAGTGGCGAAAGAAGAGCAGATATCCGGTTGGTTGTCTCAGACTGCTGTGGCCCACGCTAATGAACTTCCCTGCAGCAACCCCACAATACAAGCAATCTTTGACGTATCTATTGAATAAGTTGACGACTGCTGTGCAAACATCAGGGAGCACTGAAGGAGGAAGCCCCGGCATTTCCCCAATTCTCCCGCGGAGTGCTCAGGTACAGGGACGTGAGGTTCTCTGGGCGGGGGTGTTGGTGACACACGGGGGGTTGCCACTACTGACTGTCTGGGCTGGCTAGGCTGGGTTCCAGGAGTGGGTTGAGTGATATGACTGGAGACACGGTCCACCTGGTTACCGATCTGCGTGACGTGAGCAGACAGGGAACGGAGGTTCTCCATGACGTCCCGGAGGAGTTGGTCGTGCTGTCCCAGTAGGGAACCCTGGCTGGTGAGGGCTTGTTGAAGGGTGTTTGTGTCCGCTGGGTCCATGATGGCCAGATCATTCTGTTGCATGGGACAGGTGAACCCAAACGCAGGATACTGGCACACAGATAGAGTTAGGATGCAGATGAGGGCATGACCGTGGCTGGGACTTGACAGGAAGCATTGCTGGAGTTGAACAGCAAATGAAAGGCAAACGGCAGGCGATACTTATCTTGACACAGACAGACAGAGTTACACAGATAAACCTCGGTACGGAAGTAAAACTTAGAATACACAATTCTAAGCGGCCGGAACGTGAATAACCACACTGGCTAAAACAACGATCTGGCAATGAGTGGATGCAAAGCCGGGATATTTATGCTGCAGGTTTAAATGAAAATCAGGTGTGTTGCAATCAAAGGGAATTAGGAGAATATGGGGAATTAACGGTTGGGACCGTGACAACATTAAGTTCCCAGCTATAATCTTCTCTCAGCCATGATTCAGTGATGCCTACAACATCATACTTGTCAATCTGTAACTGTGCTACAAGTTCATCTACCTTATTCCTTATACTGCATGCATTCAAATATAACACCTTCAGTCCTGTCTTCACCCTTTTCGATTTTGTCCGTTTTATATATTGCAGCATCCTGTTGACTGCAGTTTTGCCCTATCAACAGTCCCTCCTCTGTTTGTAAACCAGGCACCTCATCATCAGGCACTATTATCCACCTTTCCTATGATACTTCTTGCATTGAAGTATACGCACTCGGGACAGTAGTCGCACCTTTTGATTCCTAACTTTGTCTGAGGTCTTACCAACATCTGCTTCCACAACCTCTCCACTATCTGTTCTGGCACTCTACTTCCCACCCCCCTGCATCTCTAGTTTAAACCCCGCCCCCCCCCCACCTCACACCCGTGCAGCACTAGGAAACCTTGCCGCTGAGATATTAGCCCCCCTCCAGTTCAAGTGAAAAACGTCTCTTCCGTACAGGCCCCACCTTCTCTGGAAGAGAGCCCAATGATCCAAAAATCTTATGCCCTCCCTCCTACAACAACTCCTTAGCCACGTATTAAACTGCATAATCTTCCTAGTTCTGGCCTCACTAGCACGTGGCTCGGGTAGCAATCCTGAGATCACAACCTTGGAGATCTTGCCCTTTAACTTAGCACCTAACTCCCTGAACTCTCTATGCAGAATCTCGTCACTCATCCTACTCATGTCATTGGTACCTACATAGACCATGACCTCTGGCTGTTCACCCTCCCACTTAAGAATGCCGAGCACTCAATCCGATATATCCCTGTCCCTGGCACCCAAGAGGCAACATACCATCCAGTAATCTCATTCTTGCCCACAGAACCTCCTGTTCACTCCCCTAACTAACAAATCGCCTCTCACCACAGCCCGCCTCTTCACCCCCTTCCCTTCTGAGTCGCAGAGCCAGACTCGGTGCCAGAAACCCGACTACTGTGACTTTTGCTTTTGAGTCAACCCCACCCCCAACAGCGGGGTACCTGGATAGAGCCAACTGTTTGGAAGGTTTAAAGGCTCTCATCCACTTCCCTAAGCAACAGGCTCTTCAGAGTTGGCTGCTGGGGTGTATTGCTTGGTGGGTTGATTTAGAAGGAGTACAGTTCACGTTGGCTTCTGCATGAATTAACATGGAGTTGTCACCATGAACAGCATGCCAGCTTCAGACCAAAGTCATGTCGCAGTTGGTGTAACACTATGACCTGTGTTCACTACTGCTGCTGTCTGTAAGGAACTTGTATCTTCTCCCTGTGACTGCAGGGGTTTCCGCCGGCTGGTCTGGTCTCCTCCCACATGGGTTAACTGGTCAGCAGGGCACAAATGGGCTCGTCTGGGCGTGAAGAGCCTCTCACTGTGCTGTATCTCTACAGGAAATAAATAAACTCGTGCTCAGAATGAATACTCACCTCCTTTCCACCCACATACATTGAAGCACCAGTTTGTATGCTGTCAGGTTTCTGGGCAGACTCTGGGAGCTGTGGGCAGATCTGCTGATCCCACTTCTCATGGTGCAAAGCCTGGCCGACGGGCATCCACAGGCAGCCGGCGCTGCTCTGAGGGTGGTGCAAAACTTGGCCCTTACCTTTACATGAAGGCAGTGGCCCACTCCAGTGGGATGGGTGGGCAATGATGCATCTGATAGTAACCTCTCCAACCAGCTCAAAGCCTTCGTAACACATGAAGGTCAACGTCTCGCCTGGCAGATACAGACGCTTATATAGAATCTGGTAGCCATTTTCTGGTAGTCCTGGGTTTTCACACGCTACTGACTCCTCAGCTGAAAGAAATTAGAAATCAGACATTACGGGGAGGGAGAATATTAACCTGCATTTAGACAGCAGTTCTTAGGTCAACACTCTGAAGCTCAAAAATGATCTGATGTTCTAGATTAGAGACCAGTGTAGCGCAGTCCATGATGTTGTTCTGACCTTTTCACCTGCCCTAAGATCAATCTAACACTTTCCTCCCTGTGCATATCTAAGAGTCTTTTAAATGCCCCTAATCTACAGTACCTACCTCGACCACAACCCCTGGCGGTGTGTTCCATGCACCCACCATCATCCATGTAAAATACGTACTTCTGTCATCCCCTCCACACTTTACTCCTATCTCTTTAAAATCATACCCCTTTTATTAGCCATTTCTGCTGGCCACTCAGTCTGTGGGGGGTCTCTTCTCATTACGTATAGCTCAATCAAGTCTCATCTCATCCTCCTTTGCTCCAAAGAGAAAAACCCGAGTTCACTCAGCCTATCCTCATAAGACCTGCTCTCTAATCCAGGGAAATCTCCTCTGCACCCTCTCTAAAATTCCTTAAGTTAAGTTAGTGGGCTCACTCTTGCTGGAAAAGATAAAGATTAGCTTTATTTGTCACATGTACACATTGGGATAGCACACAGTGAACATCGAAGCATACAGCGAAATCTGTTGTTTGCTTCAAAGACCACCACAGTTCAAGATGTGCTGGGGGCAGCCCACAAGTGTCACCACGCTTCTGACTACAGAACGGGCCAGAAGTGAGTTAAGGGCAAAGCATTCACTTTACGAACCCTAGCCCATGTCTTTGGAACGTGGGAAGAAACCGGAACATCCAGAGGGAACCCGTGCAGTTACAGGAATTCAATCCCATTCGCCGAGCTCTGGGTGCTGCAATCGTGCTACACTACTGTGCTACCTACCAGAATGCAAGTCTGAAGATTTTTCATTTGTCGTTTGGGATTTGTGTGCCACTGGCAAAACCACCAGTTATTCCCTCTCCTTAATCGTTCTCAGGAAGCTCCCTTTTTGAATTGTAGCATTCCCTCTGGGGAAGATGCCCCCACAGAGATGTTAGTGAGGGAGCTCTGAACAATGAAGGAACTATGGTATCATGAGGTCAGAATGGTGTGCAACTTACTTCATTACAACGTGGATGGAAGCCATTCAGCCCATTGAATCCCTGCTGGTTCTCAGAACAGAGCTATTAACCAATTTCCCAACTTGCTCACCTAATGCCCAGATATTTTCAACAGCCACCCACAAGAAAAAGCTAAGTCACCTTGGCCATTTATCCTACGTCTTTGGGATGTGGGAGGGTTCTCACCCGGCAGTCACGAGGAAATTGTGCACAGACCATGCAGGCAGCACCCAGGGTCGGGATTGAACCGGGTCACTGGAGCTGGGTCCCTGTGCCATGCTGTACCAGGCAGATTCCTGAAGATGTTGTCTCCTTGCATCCAAGGACCTTGTTCTTTTGTGACATTATGGAACTTTATATGTACAAATGAACAGAGGAATCTTGAGGACCGTGTCCATATCCCCCTCAAAATTTCCATGCAAGTTGATACGATGGTTAAGTAGATGTGTGGTGTGTTGGCTCTTGTACATCAGGGGATTGAGTTCAAGAGCTGTAAGGTCATGTTGCAGCTCTATAAAATCCTGGTTAGACCACACTTGGAATATTGTGTTCAATTCTGGTCACGTCTTTGTAGGAAGAACATGGAAGCTTCTGAGAGAATGCAGAGGAGATCTTCCAGGATGCACCTGGATTGGAGAGCATGCCTTATGGGATAGGTTGAGTGAGCTCGGGCTTTTCTCTTTGGAATGAAGGAGGATGAGAACTGACTTGATAGAGGTGTACCAGGACAGCCAGGGACATTTTCCCAGGGCAGAAATAACTAATATAAGATGATTGGGGGAAACTATAGGGGGGATGGTAGAGGCAGATACATTAGAGAAAGTTAAGATAGTCTCAGATAGGCACATGGATGAAAAAAAAATGAAGGGCTCTTTGAGAGGGAAGGATTAGATTGATCTTGGAATATGTTAAGAGGTTGGCACTGTTATATTTGGAAAGTATTCTTAAGATGGTATATATAATTATCTGGATAGACAGGGTCTGATTAGGAACAGTCAACATGGATTTGTGCGAGGAAGGTCATGTTTGACAAATCTTATTGAATTTTTTGATGATGTTTCTAAGAAAGTTGACGAGGGTAAAGCGGTGGATGTTGTCTATATGGACTTCAGTAAGGTCTTTGACAAGGTTCCACACAGAAGGTTAGTTAGGAAGGTTCAATCGTTAGGCATTAATATCTGAGTAGTAAAATGGATTCAGCAGTGGCTGGATGGGAGACGCCAGAGAGTAGTGGTGGATAACTGTGTGTCAGATTGGAGGACGGTGTGTAGCGGTGTGCCTCAGGGATCTGTACTGGGTCCAAGGTTGTTTGTCATATATATTAATGATCTAGATGATGGGGTGGTAAATTGGATTAGTAAGTATGCAGATGATACTAAGATAGGTGGCGTTGTGGATGATGAAGCAGTTTTTCAAAGCTTGCAGAGAGATTTAGGCCAGTTAGAAGAGTGGGCTGAAAGATGGCAGATGGAGTTCATTGCTGAAAAATGTGAGATGCTACATTTTGGTAGGACTAATCAAAATAGGACATACATGGTAAATGGTAGGGCATTGAAGAATGCTGTAGAACAGAGGGATCTAGGAATAATGGTGCATAGTTCCCTGAAGGTGGAATCTCATGGGGATAGGGTGGTGAAGAAAGCTTTTGGTATCGCAAACACGAGGAATTCTGCAGATGCTGGAAATTTAAGCAACACACATCAAAGTTGCTGGTGAACGCAGCAGGCCAGGCAGCATCTCTAGGAAGAGGTACAGTCAACGTTTTGGGCCGAGACTCTTCATCAGGACTAACTGAAGGAAGAGCTAGTAAGAGATTTGGAAGTGGGAGGGGGAGGGGGAGATCCAAAATGATAGGAGAAGACAGGAGGGGGAGGGATGGAGCCAAGAGCTGGACAGTTGATTGGCAAAAGGGATATGAGAGGATCATGGAACAGGAGGCCCAGGGAGAAGGAAAAGGGGGAGGGGGAGAAAACCCAGAGGATGGGCAAGGGGTATAGTCAGAAGGACAGAGGGAGAAAAAGGAGAGAGAGAGAAAGAATGTGAGTATATAAATAAATAATGGATGGGGTACGAGGGGGTGGTGGGGCATTAGCGGAAGTTAGAGAAGTCAATGTTCATGCCATCAGATTGGAGCGTACCCAGACGGAATAAGGTGTTGTTCCTCCAACCTGAGTGTGGCTTCATCTTTACAGTAGAGGAGGCCGAGGATAGACATATCAGAATGGGAATGGGATGTGGAATTAAAATGTGTGGCCACTGGGAGATCCTGCTTTCTCTGGCGGACAGGGCGTAGGTGTTCAGCAAAACGATCTCCCAGTCTGTGTCGAGTCTCGCCAATATATAGAACGCCACATCGGGAGCGCCGGACGCAGTATATCACCCCAGCCGACTCACAGGTGAAGTGTCGCCTCACCTGGAAGGACTGTCTGGGGCCCTGAATGTTGGTAAGGGAGGAAGTGTAAGGGCATGTGTAGCACTTGTTCCGCTTACACGGATAAGTGCCAGGAGGGAGGTCAGTGAGGAGGGATGGGGGGAGACAAATGGACAAGCGAGTCGCGTAGGGAGCGATCCCTGTGGAAAGCAGAAAGTGGGGGGAGGGAAAGATGTGCTTAGTGGTGGGATCCCATTGGAGGTGGCAGAAGTTACAGAGAATAATATGTTGGACCCGGAGGTTGGTGGGGTGCTGGATGAAGACCAGGGGAACCCTATTCCTAGTGGAGTGGCGGGAGGATGGAGTGAGAGCAGATATGCGTGAAATGGGGGAGATGCGTTTGAGAGCAGAGTTGATGGTGGAGGAAGGGAAGCCCCCTTCTTTAAAAAAGGAGGACATCTCCCTCGTCCTGGAATGAAAAGCCTCATCCTGAGAGCAGATGCGGCGGAGACGAAGGAATTGCAAGAAGGGGATGGCATCTTTGCAAGAGACAGGGTGAGAAAAGGAATAGTCTAGATAGCTGTGAGAGTCACTAGGCTTATAGTAGACATCAGTAGATAAGCTGTTTCCAGAGATAGAGACAGAAAGATCTAGAAAGGGGAGGGAGGTGTCCAAAATGGACCAGGTAAACTTGAGGGCAGGGTGAAAGTTTGACCTGGAATGTTGACTTCATTAACTTTGCCTGTAACTTTCCAGCTCTTGGCTCCATCCCTCCCCCTCCTGCCTTCTCCTATCATTTTGGATCTCCCCTCCCCCTCCCACTTTCAAATCTCTTACTAGCTCTTCCTTCAGTTAGTCCTGACGAAGGGTCTCGGCCCGAAACGTAGACTTTACCTCTTCCTGGAAAAGCTTTTGGTATGCTGGCCTTTATTAATCAGAGCATTGAGTATAGGAGTTGGGATGTAATGTTGAAATTGTATAAGGCATTGGTAAGGCCAAATTTGGAGTATTGTGTACAGTCCTGGTCACTGAATTATAGGAAAGATGTCAA
Organism: Mobula birostris; assembly: GCF_030028105.1. Classification (NCBI taxonomy): domain Eukaryota; kingdom Metazoa; phylum Chordata; class Chondrichthyes; order Myliobatiformes; family Myliobatidae; genus Mobula; species Mobula birostris. The sequence continues at coordinate 38,131,785 of NC_092400.1, read as the reverse complement.
TAAAATTGAGAGAGTACAAAGGAGGTTTACTAAAATGTTGCCTGGGTTTCATCTCCTAAGTTACAGAGAAAGGTTGAACAAGTTAGGTCTTTATTCTTTGGAGCGTAGAAAGTTGAGGGGGGACTTGATAGTGGTGTTTAAAATTATGAGGGGGATTGATAGAGTTGACGTGGATAGGTTTTTCAATTGAGAGTGGGGGAGATTCAAACAAGGCGACATGAGTTGAGAGTTAAGGGGCAAAAGTTTAGGGGTAACATGAGGGGGAACTTCTTTACTCAGAGAGTGGTGGCTGTGTGGAACGAGCTTCCAGCAGAAGTGGTTGAGGCAGGTTCAATGTTGTCGTTTAAAGTTAAATTGGATAGCTATATGGACAGGAAAGGAATGGAGGGTTATGGGCTGAGTGCAGGTCGGTGGGACTAGGTGACAGTAAGAGTTCGGCACGGACTAGAAGGGCCGAGATGGCCTGTTTCCGTGCTGTAATTGTTACATGGTTATCTGTTCTATTGATTTGCTTCGCACTTTACTGGTCATTGTGGATGATCCATCAATCACTGTGAAAAGTTACACCCTTTCAAATTCAAAGACCTTAACTCACTTAAAAAGGAATATATTTAGATCTTTGATCCAGCAACCTCACGGTCTGCTGTCCGAGTTTGAGGTGAAGCGAGTCATCCCATGGCCCCTCGGATCCAAAGGCTTCACAACATCAGCTGTCAGGAATGACAGGGCAGAACAGAACCCTCGTCTCCTTCACTTGCCAGAACCTGAACACGCCCATCACAACTATCTGAGCAACAGCACCGACAGCACGATGCCACCTGCTGTGGAGGCTACCTCCCTGCTGCTCTGTCTGATCGAGGGCCCAGGGGTCAGGGCAGCCACCTTTGCACTGGTCTTTCATTTTGTTTCATGATTGGGTAAATGAGTTTCAGTGAGCATGGAGAGGAAAAGGCTGACGATGGTGAGAAGGGGTTTTGGTAAGGATTGGGAGATGTTCAGCCTGTGTCGAACTATCATCCTCTTTTACTTGCATTAGGGCTTCTGGTACTTTTGATATCTGATGTGCCGAGGAGTGGCCGCCAAAGAAAATATTTTCCTTTTAAAGAAATGTTGTGCTTTGTGGAGATTTTGGAACACGATGGCACACCTCTGCAACTCCTCACTGAAATATTCGGTGCAGATGTGAGAAGGGGAGGGGGAGAGGGGAGAGAGGGGGAGGGGAGGGGGAGGGGGAGAATAGGAAAGGAGGAAAGGGAGGGGAGGAGTAGGGGGAAGGGGAGAGGGAGGGGAGGGGCAGGAGGAGAGGGAGGGGAGAGGGAGGGGGAGGGGTAGGAGGAGAGTGAGGGGAGAGGGAGGGGGAGGGGAGAATAGGAAAGGAGGAGAGGGAGGGGAGAGGGAGGGGGAGGGGAGAATAGGAAAGTAGGAGAGGGGGAGAGGGAGGGGGAGGGGAGGGGAGAGGGAGTGGGAGGTGGAGAGGGAGAAGGAGGGGGAGAGGGAGGGGAGGGGGAGGGGGAGTGGAAGCGGGTGGGAGAGGGAGAGTGAGAGTGAGAGAATACTTGATGAGTTGGGTATGGAGAGAGACAAATCATCCCAACTGTCCACTGAGATCGCCTTGCCCCAGCCACACATTAACTCTTCCCCGGCCTCTCTGCCCCTTTGACTAACTTGCTTTCTTCTCTTGGGGGCACAAGAGACTGTAGATGCACGAATCTGGAAGCATAAACCAAACGGCTGACTGTCACAATGAAGGATCTCGATGAAGCAGCGACTGGCTATTTCCTGCCACAGATGATGTCTGATCTGCTGAGATCCTCCAGCAGATTGTTTTCTTTCTCTGTTCCTCAGCTCTAATGAAGGGTCTTTCAGTCTTTGGCCTGAAACATTGGCTATTGCTCCTTTGACGAACGCTCACTGACATGCTCAGTGTTTACAGTATTTTTGTTCTTCCCTGCACCTGTGTTTGTGTTTCTTTTTATCTATAGAGAATCTGTGTGAGTGTTCCATATCAACGACTCCTCAGATATACGGCAGAACAGCGCAGAACAGTGTAGACAGCACAGAACAGTGTAGACAGCACAGAACAGTGTAGACAGAACAGAACAGTGTAGAACAGCACAGAGCAGTGTAGAACAGCACAGAACAGTGTAGAACAGCACAGAGCAGTGTAGAACAGCACAGAACAGTGTAGACAGAACAGAACAGTGTAGAACAGCACAGAACAGTGTAGAACAGCACAGAACAGTGTAGACAGCACAGAACAGTGTAGAACAGTGTAGAACAGTGTAGAACGGCATAGAACAGTGTAGACAGAACAGAACAGTGTAGAACAGCACAGAGCAGTGTAGAACAGCACAGAACAGTGTAGAACAGTGTAGAACAGTGTAGAACGGCATAGAACAGTGTAGACAGAACAGAACAGTGTAGAACAGCACAGAGCAGTGTAGAACAGCACAGAACAATGTAGACAGCACAGAACAGTGTAGAACAGTGTAGAACGGCATAGAACAGTGTAGAACACCGCAGAAAAACACAGAACAGTGTAGAACAGTGTAGGACAGTGCAGAACAGAGCAGAAAAGTGAAAAAAAGTGTAGAATAGTGTAGAACAGTGTAGCACAGTGCACAACAGTGCAGAGCATTGTAGCACAGTGTGGACCAGCGCAGAACAGCATAGAACTGTGTAGAACTGTGCAGAACAGTGCAGAACAGTGTAGAGCGGTGTAGAAATGTATAGAACAATGTAGAACAGTGCAGAGCAGTGTAGCACAGTGTAGAACAGCACAGAACAACATAGAACTGTGTAGAACAGTGTAGAACAGTGTAGGAGAGCACAGAACAGTGCAAAACAGCATAGAACTGTGCAGAACAGTGCGGAACAGCGCGGAACAGCGCGGAACAGCGCGGAACAGCGCAGAACAGCGCAGAACAGTGTAGACAGAACAGAACAGTGTAGAACAGCACAGAACAGTGTAGAACAGCACAGAACAGTGTAGACAGCACAGAACAGTGTAGAACAGTGTAGAACAGTGTAGAACGGCA